>NC_066583.1:278777012-279106387 GCF_024323335.1 Lathyrus oleraceus | reverse complement strand
TTTTATTTTTTAATTCCATCTCATTTTCAAAAATACATATCTCTTTTATTATTGGTCAAAAAAATATGGGACCAATTGCATTATTTCTATTTTAATTTCTAGTTTCTAAAACTGATTTTTAATATTTTTTATTTTATCATTTGCTATTTTTTAATAATTTTCTCTTTTCTGGTCATTTTTAATTCATTTTAAATAGTTTTTGATATTCAAAAAATGAAAAAAATATTTTTTTAACCTATTTGAATGATGATGGATCTATGAAAAATATTCTCATCAATTTATTAGTTGATTTGAGATTTATTTGAGATTTTAGTTCAATTAGGTTATTTTTATTCATTTTTAATTGATTAAAAATAGTTTCTGACTTTTAAAAATTCTGAACTTTGTTTGACCTTGTTGAACTTGGGATAATTCACTTGGACCTTTTAAATTTGATTTGAAGTGAATTTGAAGTTTGACCTTTCTTTAATATTTTAATTCAAGTTTATTTTCAAATATTAAAAATGCCAAAATATTTTGTTTATTTCTTGACTTCCAATCTTCATCTCATTTCTGATTTTTTGGGTTTGACCTTGATCCTCCCTATCTTTGATCAATATTTATGGATTGGTACATTCCTTTTCATTTGATGCACTTTATTTTCATCATTTATATTATCCTTCTTCTTCTTCTTCTTCTCCTTTTCTTTTTGATCAAAGAGTTAAAGGTTGATAAGTTAACATTGATTAGGGAGGTTTAATCTTCCTTGATTCAAATCTAATTCATCTTGATCAAATCACTACGCCAAATAAGGGAAAAGAGGGCGCTTATTTTGGCCTATAACAACGCTTTTAAGCGCCCTCTAATCTGGCGCTGGCATAGGTAAAGACAGCGCTTTGTTCTCCTGGAGAAAGCGCTGTCTAAAGTGGCCACATTATAGTGCGCTTTAAGAAAAAAGCGCCCTCTGGAGTGGTCCATAAAGGGACACCTTAGAGGGCGCTTTCTGGAAAAAGCGCCCTCTAAAGTTGTCAGTGTAAAGTGTTTAGAGGGCGCTTTCTGGAAAAAGCGCCCTCTAAAGTTGTCAGTGTAAAGTGTTTAGAGGGCGCTTTCTGGAAAAAGCGCCCTCTAAAGTTGTCAATGTAAAGTGTTTAGAGGGCGCTTTCAGGAAGAAGCGCCCTCTAAAGTTGTCATTGTAAAGTGTTTAGAGGGCGCTTTCAGGAAAAAGCGCCCTCTAAAGTTGTCAATGTAAAGTGTTTAGAGGGCGCTTTCAGGAAAAAGCGCCCTCTAAAGTTGTCAATGTAAAGTGTTTAGAGGGCGCTTTCTGGACAAAGCGCCCTCTAAAGTGTTAGTTATTTTAAAAAAATTTGTTTGAAAAACAGTGGATATATATTTAATTGGTAACCTGTTCGCATGCTGCAAAAGTGTAAAATTCATATTGATTTCATCCTTTAATCCAATGTTATACACCATTAATCCATTGATATATACAACATGAATCCATTTATATACAACATTAATCCTCCATATATACAACATTAATATATGATTCTTTGATCAACAATATACAACAACATATTCTCAAAGTACTACAATTAAGAGAATAAAACATAGCAACCAACACCCAGTGACCACTGTATCCAAAAGCTGTCTAGTAGTTCTAACCAATACTAAACAAAAACGCCCATCCACCCATGGTGGCAAACATGTTCTGTATATCCAAAAGTTGTCTAGTAGTTCTATCGCACATCCATACAAAATAAGGCTCAACCAAAACAACAGATGGCAGCATAAGTAGTCCCCTGCAAAAAGAACACGTCCAAATGCAAATAACACAGAACTGTCAAAAGGCGATTGAGCAACAAATAGTAAACAATGGCATAAAGTTAAATGACATAGCTAATATTACCTGAATTCCTGCATGGCTGTTAAGGTAAAAATCAAATTCCCTAGGGTGACAAATGCTGGTGTCTACCACGGTTCCTTTGACAATTTAGAACAACAAAATCAGCAAAAAGTGATAAATTCAAATGATAATATATACCAGCTGCGTTGAGAAATATATTGAAAAAACCTGGCATAATATTTCCACTTCTATCGGTCTCTTTGGGGTTGACAGGAAAGAGACGGGTGTGATGTCTCTTTTGGACCACTACAAAAGTAACTTTAGGTAGATACCCATCCTCTATTGAGACACAAGCCTGATGAAAAAAAATTAAAAATTAAACGTATAGAATTTAGTGGTGTATTTTATGAACGACAAAGTAACAAGAAATCAACTTTGAGAAGTCCTAAATTCTGCCTACAATACAGGGCTGCAAAGTTGATGCAACAAAAAACATATAACAATATATGGTAAGTACCTGTATCTCCGACCATATTTTTTCTTTGCCAACCTTCAAGTCCGGACTTCTCCAATTATCACATGTAATCGGAATATGTTGTCGAACAAGGAAACCAATGTAACTTGCCAACATTGAACCCTTATCTTTTGAAGATAGAATTGATATATGTTTAGATGGACATGTTCCATTGTCGTAGAGGGATACTTTCAAATATCCAGCATCATCATCTACGCGAATGAGGCTTGACGACAATAGAGCATCTCCATCTAAACAAATATCCAGCATCATCATTTTACCTGTAAAAAAGAAAACAATTAAAGTCAGATGACAAATGTAAAAACAATTAAAATCATAAAAGTCATTTTACCTGTAATAAAGAAAACAATTAAAATCATTTGACCTGTACCTTTTTCACTAAGTTCTCTTTCTTTTCTTGGTTGGAATATGTTCTACATGTCTCTTAACAACACGGACGGTTGGATTGATCCAAATACCCTCATTATGATCATTTCTAATATATGAATCATTTGATATAATATTCTCATCTTGATCATTTCTGGTAAACGATTCAATCTCAACATCAATATCACCTTGATCTCCAGTGTTTTCATCAATTACTTTGTTGGAAAAAAGAACTATAGACCATTTCGTACTTTTCGGATCATTGACATAGAACACTTGTCTAGCTTGAGAGGCTAGAATAAAAGACTCATCTTTGTATCCCACCCTATTAAGATCCACTTGCAAAAATCCTGACTTATCCATTCGAATGCCGTTATTATTTTCAACCCACTTGCAACCAAATATAGGAATCTGAAACTTCTCATAATCAAACACCCAAATGCGCTCGATAACACCAAAATACGACAGATTTGCAAATTTGGGGTTTAAGTCCTTCACACTTGATATGTGCATTGCTTCAGCTACCACGGTGACACCACTATTCTGCATAGTACTTTTATCATCTTGTTCTTTGGTATAAAATGTGTATCCATTAATCGCGTATGCGCTATAAGAAAAAACATGGAAACTTGGACCATATGCTAAGCATCTCAACCTTTCTGTTATTGAAGCGGGATCTGAATAATACTTTGAATAAATATGATCCTTAAACCAAGGTATAAAACATCGATTGTGCTCTCGTACTATCCAATTTTCCTTTCTATTGGGATTTAAACCTCGGAGAACATCCTTGTGAATTTCAACATACGGCTCAACCTCATTCTCATTGTGCAGAACATACAAATGCACTTGATCCCGTTCGACCCTTGATACTGCCACGATTTTATTTCCAATTAGATTTTTTCCTTCTTTCTTTTCGACAAGCTGAGACTTGGGGAGTCCGATTGACTGAACATTAGACAAATATTCAGTACAAAACTCAATCGCTTCTTCAACAATGTATCTTTCAACCATACAACCTTCTGGTCGACTTCGGTTCTTCACGTACCCTTTTAATATTTTCATATAACGTTCAACAGGGTACATCCATCTCATATAAGCTGGTCCACACAATTGTGTCTCTTTCACAAGATGAACAACTAGATGTACCATTATGTCAAAAAATGATGGAGGAAAAAACATTTCAAGCTCACACAAAGTAATAACGATTTCTTTTTGCAACATTGGTAAGATCGCAGGATTGATCACCTTACTGCAAATTGACTTGAAGAAAGAACACAACTTAGTTATAGAGCTTCTTACTTTTTCTGGAAGAATAGAACGTATACCTATTGGGAGAAAATGTTCCATTATAACATGGCAATCATGGGTCTTTAAACTCTTTAACTTGAGGTCTTTCATAGACACAAGTCTTCTAATATCTGAAGAGTACCCTTCTGGAACTTTAACTTCACTTAGAAACTTACACAATGTTTTTTTCTCCTTTCTAGATAGAGTATAAGCAGCAGGCGGTAGATATGTTCGTTTTCCTTTCTTCAAGGGTCCTAATTCAGTTCTTATTCCCATCGCTATCAAGTCCTTTCTTGCCTTAAGGCCATCCTTAGACTTTCCTTGTATATTGAGTAACGTGCCAATAACACTTTCAAATACATTTTTTTCAATATGCATAACATCAAGAAAATGTCTCACATACAAGGACTTCCAATACGGCAATTCAAAAAAAACTGACCTCTTCTTCCACCCACTTTTGACAAGTGTGTGGGCAAAAGGCTTGCCAAACTGAGTATCCAAATCTTTCACCTTTTCAAAAATTTGATCACCCGTCAATATAGGTGGAGCTCTGCCTTGTTCTGTCTCTCCATTGAACGCCTTTCTCCATCCACGGTAGTGATGATTTGAATTTAAGAATCTCCGATGACCGAGAAAGACATTCTTCTGACCAAACTCCAAGCGCTTCCAATCTGTTTTATCTTCACAAACAGGACACGCACATTGACCTTTTATGCTATACCCTGATAGATTTCCGTATGCTGGAAAATCATTAATTGTGCCAAACAACATCGCCCTCAAGTTGAAACTTTCTTTCCTATATCCATCATAAACCTCCACACCGGTCTCCCACAAAATCTTTAAATCTTCGATTAAGGGCTTCAAGTACACGTCTATGTCATTCCCTGGTTGTTTAGGTCCAGAAATCAACATAGACAACATCATGTACTTACGCTTCATACATAGCCATGGAGGTAGGTTATAAATCATAATAATCACAGGCCATGTACTGTGTGAGATACTCTGGATACCGTGTGGGTTCATCCCATCAGTAGATAATGCCAAGCGAAGGTTTCTTGATTCTTCTCCAAATTCAGGATAATCATTATCAATTTTCAACCACTGTGGTGAATCTGCCGGATGTCGATACTTTCCATCTATAATTCTTTCATCTGCATGCCAGGTTAAGTGTCTTGAATCGGTTTCACTACGAAACATGCGTCTAAATCTCGGAATAACAGGAAAATACCACAAGACCTTTGCTGGAGACAACTTGTTCTTATATCGCGAGACACCGCATTTAGGACACTCATTTAACGATGCATACTCATTTCGAAACAAAACGCAATCGTTTGGACATGCATGTATCTTATCATAGCTCATGCCAATAGAGCACAACATCTTTTTGGTCTCATATGTTCGATTGGGAAGAACATTATCCTCAGGAAGCATATCTTTCAAAAGGGCTAATAACTCTGTGAAACTTTTATCCGACCACCCATTGCCCGCCTTTAAGTTGTACAACTTTAATACCGCAGACAATCTTGTGAATTTAGTGCAACCATCATACAAAGGTTTCTCTGCATCACTTACCAACCTCTCAAACATTTCGGGATAATCCTTAAGATCTCCTTCAAGTGCTTCTGCAATCTCTTCAACTCGATCACAATCGTATGTATCTGCGCCACTATAGTTTGAGGCATATGTCGTACTATCCCCCGGTTCAACATTCTCGTTACTTTTCTCACCATGCAAATTCCAACATGTATAACTTCGATCAATTCCATGCCTCATTAGATGCGATGTCAACTGAACTGCGTCAACCCGTTTCCCATAACAACAACCCAAGCAAGGACATATCATTCTACTGGGGTCTTCGGCATGCGCAACGGCAAACTTAACGAATTCTGATACCCCATTCTCGTACTCTCTCGACAACCGATTGGAAGACATCCATGTATTATCCATTACTAATTAGAATAAATAAAAAACAATTTCAGAAGAGTTCAAACACATTTGGACCTAGGTTTCTAATGATACTGGTGTTGACACAAAATCAGATGTTCATAGGTCGTATAACCCATTGCATCCGCAATCATGGTCACTAAAAACCAACCGTCAATTTCCTAGTGCATCCGCTATCATGGTCGAAACAAACGTAGAAGGAGGAAACGCGCAGTAATAAGGTAAAATAGAAATTGGGCAAAGCTAAAACAAAGCAATAACATAAAACAGTAATTGGGAAAAGCGTGTACCTTTGATTGGTAGAAGGAGGAAACGCGCATGTAGATCTAACAGAGGTGGAAGGAAAACGCCTCAGAACCCTAACGTGAAAAAGAACGCTAATAACAGATAGTGAAATAACAAAACGCGCAGTATGTTATATTTTTAATGTTTACTAAAGGGGACCTTAGAGGGCGCTTTTTTAAAAAAAGCGCCCTCTAAAGGGGGCCTAAGAGGGCGCTTATGAAAGCGCTCTCTAAGGCTTTCCAGAAGCGCTTTATAAACTGGAAATGTACATGGACTTAGAGAGCGCTTTTTCAAAAGCGCCCTCTAAGGGTAACCTTAGAGGGCGCTTTCACAAAAGCGCCCTCTATTGTTGTCCCTCCATATTTTTTTTGGCTTCACTTTAGAGGGCGCTTTGTTACAAAAGCGCCCTCTAAAGGGGGCCTAAGAGGGCGCTTCTAAAAGCGCTCTCTAAGGCTTTCCAAAAGCGCTTTATAAACTGGAAATGCACATGGACTTATAGAGCGCTTTTTTAAAAGCGCCCTCTAAGGGTAACCTTAGAGGGCGCTTTCTAAAAAGCGCCCTGTATTGTTGTCCCTCTATCTCCTCCTTATTTTTTCGCTTCACCTTAGAGGGCGCTTTATTACAAAAGCGCCCTCTAAAGTGCGCTGTCTATTCCAGTTGTTCGCTCCTTATTTTTTCTCTTCACTTTAGAGTGCGCTTTTGTAATAAAGCGCCCTCTAAGGGGCGCTGTCTATTCCAGTTTTTGGCGTAGTGAATGATCAAGTGAATGGCTTTGCATTAAGGATAGATTGCTTCTTAAATCATGCAAAGGACTTAAACCAATACAAGATCATTTCTCTTCTTCTTTTTGGCATGGCAAGTTGTTGGAACTTGGTTCACTAATCAAGACTTCTAACTTGTGTTGTTGCCTACATTATTATTGACCGGCCTCAGATAGTTGTGACTTCTACATAAGTCCAATTACGATTGCTTAACATAGCGCTAAATTTGCCTTATGGCACACTAACTACTACCATTAACCATTAACAATTAACATTTACTTTTTGCTTTTTACTTTTATGCAATTTATTATTCTTGTACATATTACTCATTTGCTTTTTGCTTTGCTCATTTGAGCACATGTTTATGTTAATGCAATTTGCCTTTTGCTCACTTGAGCACATAATTGTGTATATGTTGTTGTGCTTGTGCTTTTGTTTTGATTGTTGTGGACCAAAATGCAAAGAAATGGACAAATGGACTTAGTTTCTAGGACTTTCCCTATGCAAATTGGAGTAAAAGGATCTTAATGTGAATATGGATTAGAAGGACCAAACCTCTAAACTCACTCTTGTCCATTCTTGATTTGTTTCATAAAACTTTTGATGTGTGTGCTCTTGTGCTAGGGAATCCTATGAGAGCTCAAATTGAAGAACCATTGCCGTGTTCATCCCAAGTTAAAGATACAAGATGCATTAAGGATCTCTTAAGAGACTTGTTTGTTTGTTGCTTAAGCTTACTATTATTTTGCTTGCATATTCCAAAGGATGGGAGCTACTTGGATCATCAATATGATCTCAAGAGAGGAACTCCATTTGTGGTCTTGTTCTCTTATCCCTTATCTCTTATATGATTAGGACTTTATCCATTCTTCTTCTTCCCTCCACTCTAACCCAAGCCAAAACTTTTGTGCAAACATTTAACACTTCTTTTTCAAATATTAGAAACCTAAGCCTTATGCTTTTGATTTTCCAACTTTCTTTTCATAATACTTATTTTGAATTGAATCTTTAAGTCAACTTTGACCAAATTTTGTACATACTTTTCATTGGTAAGTACAACCTGTTCAAATGTCTTTTGTGGTTTCAATGGCCACTTTCTTAATCAAACTTTTTTCATAACCTTTAACTATTAGGTTTGAGTTATCCTTGAGGTAGATGTAATACTCACCTATGTCCTTAGTGATGGACAATGAGTCTTCCATGCTTATTATAGGGTTAACCCCTCACTAGCATGTCGAAGTTATCCTCAAATGGTGGATTTGTGGTTTTAGGTTGAGTTTTCTCCCTTGGATAATAAAAGACCTTAAGGCTTTTGGATCAATCAATTCACCAACTCATTTTGAGATTTTTACCCCGAACTACGAGGTTTTGATCCTAATCTTTTTTTAAGATGGTACGTAGGCAATGGGTTTATCCATCCAAACACAAAATGTAAATAAACTTGTATATTCTCTTCTGATCTCTTCAATCATGTTTGCACAAACAAATTTTCACAAAATACCAACCTTACAACAAGTATGAAAAGGGCTCTCTATGAGTACCTAGGATGTTTTGGGTGCTTATAAACCTTCCCATTGCATAACCAACCCCCTTACCCAGATCTCTGACATTTTTACTAGTTTTTGATTTGATAAAACTTTTAGGTTTTTGTTTGCTTTCTAACCATTCCTTTGGATAAATAGAAGTGCGGTGGCGACTCGACTTGTATGGTTTACCTTGGATTTAGTCAATATCTCTAATGGTAACTAATACCCCGCTACAGAAAAGTGGCGACTCTGCTGGGGACAATTTGCCTAGTGGGTTTTGCCTACTTTTCATATTTGTTGTATTGTATATTGTTTTGTGACATATTTTTGTGCAATTTGGGATTACTGTATTGTATGTAATGACTGATTTGCTTGAATACTAATTCTTTGTATGCTTGGTGATCTTTGTGAGATGAGTTCTATACCCGAACTCGAGTGCACTTAGGATAGGAGAATGGCATAGTCTTGTTGACTTGTGTGGAGTTATTCCTTAGCAAGTTGACTTGCAAGTCCATTCACTTGGTGGAGGTCATGTTGGGATCAATAATGTCACACTAGTAGTTGTGGTTAGACATTACTCTTTCCAATATAGACCTTAGAAGTCAAGGACCTTAGCTTACCAAGCCCATCTTGGCCTATTCTTAGGAGGTAGTGCGAAAGTCGTTCAAGTGTAAGATTTGATACGATTGTTACGTGATACTACACTCATAAGAGTCTCTCTTGAGAATATTTTTGGAATACGAGTAGTCGTTTATCCGATAATATCCGAAAGATGGGATGATGACTATGGGAACCTCTTGTAGAACATGTTTGGCAGGTTTAAACCCTAGTACAATCCCTTTGGGTGGTTCTTAACCGAGACTCCATGCTCGTGACTTGCAACGAACCCTTGATTCGTGGTTGATCCGTTCATGTATCCTTAATATCAATGGAACTTGGGTGTTGATAAGGTGTAAACCATAATCCACCAAAATGGATGATTGATATTAAGGATGACATTATCCATCCCATGACCTTTGTTTGGTGTGCTTTGCTTGATCCTTGAGTGTGATTGTTGCATTCATGCATTCATGCACCCATTTGCATCCATACCATCAATAATAAGAAAATTTTCAAGGAACTTAAGAGGTTTATTTGCAAATTTTCAGACATGGAAAGACAAAGAAGGAATACAAAGAAGTACAGTTTTAGACAGTCCGACTTGAAAGAGTTAAGGAATTTGACATCCTATGTACTAGATCCCTTGGGTTTCAAGGCTCGTTATGGGAAGCTTCTATCTATTCTAACTACTCAAGTGGACGAAGGATTGATGAGGGTATTGGTGCAGTTTTATGATCCCTTGTACCGTTGCTTCACTTTTCTGGATTTCCAGTTTTTGCCTACGCTTGAGGAGTATGCCTACTTTGTGGGTATACCTATTCTAGACCAGTTGTCCTTTAGCGGCTTAGAGAGTGTTCCTACTTCTCAGGAGATAGCTGACATGTTGCATATAGATGAATCTCTGGTTGGTGCACATATGACTACCAAATGTGGAATTCAAGGTCTCCCTTCTGAGTTCCTCATTACTCAAGCTACTATGTACGGGAAGGCCATGAGTGAGGACGTCTTTGAGGCCATATTTGTACTTCTCATCTATGGGCTAGTGTTATTCCCCAATGTTGACAAGTTTGTGGACGTGAACGCTATCAGGATTTTCTCTACTCTTAATCCCGTTCTGCCTCTGTTGGGTGACACTTACTTTTCTTTGCATATGAGGAATGTAAAGGGTGGTGGTGCCATTGTGTGTTGTTTACCTCTGTTGTACAAGTGGTTTATTTCTCACTTGCCGCAGACGGTCGCCTTCAAGGAGAATAAAGGATGTCTACGGTAGTCCACGAGACTTATGTCTCTCACTAATGATGATATCTTTTAGTACAACCGTGTGTATGATGGTGTGCAGATTATCGACTCTTGTGGTGAATTCTCCAATGTGCCTCTTCTTGGTACATGTGGTGGGATTAACTACAACCCTATTTTGGCACGTCGTCAACTTGGGTTCCCCCTAAAGGATAAACCCAATAACATTCTGTTAGAGGGTGTGTTTTTTTAGGAGGGTAAAGATCCCCAAGGCCTGAAAGGCAGGATGGCCCGCGCTTGGTGCAAGATCCATAGGAAAGGAAGGAAGGAGCTAGGACCGAAGAATTGTATTGCTTTGGAACCTTATACTTCTTGGGTTAGGAGGAGAGCTGTTGAATACCTTATGCCTTACAAGTATTCGAGACCTACACCTTTGGTTGTGGTTGGGCCTTCAACCCTCCCTGACCAAGGAGTAGAGGAGTTGAGAGACGAAGACCGTTCACGTGCTTGGATCCGTGAACGAGAGGAGTTGCTTCAGCAGATTAAGGAGAAGGATGCTCTGATAGAATTCCTCGAACATCAGGTTATTGATGATCCTAATGATGCTGGACTTCTCTACTTCCTCAGTCTTTCAGGTTTTGGAAGAGGAAGTACGATCGACTTGCCAAAGAGAAGGCAAATATGGAGGCAGCCTACGAGGAGGAGGTGAAGAGGCTTCGTGCATCTTATCTTCCTGTGTCCAGAGCTTTAGATGATTGTTTCTAGGGATCCATAGGATGATCATTTTCCTTCTCTCTTGTATTTCGTTACCAATGTTGTACTTCTTTGATGTAAAGACATTTCACATATATTATTGATATTGTATTTCAATATGTGACAACTGTTTAATATTTCCAACATTTGCAAATAGAACACTAAAGTTCCTTTGATACAAAACAAATCATATGCACAAGCATTGTATGCATCATGTGCATAAGCAGGTTTTGCTCCAGGCTTCTTGTCCTATGGTCTAACTCTGTGTTCTTCATTTATTTTGAAGACAAGCTGACTCAGCGGTACTACACCAGAGCCGACTCATCGAGACTGATGGATCATTTGGAACAAGAGAACCGTGAGCTGAAGGAAGAAGTAGCCAGATTGACTGCCCTGATGGAGTCATTCATGGCTGCCCAGAGCCAGTCTTCTCCGACACCCTCAACTACTCCCCAGAGGACGGTCATTTCTGAGGTTGTGACTTCTATTGTGCCTGCTGCAACAGCCCACTTTGCGCCATCTATGCCGGCCGGGTTCCCGTGGGGAATGCCCGCCAATTTCATGCCAGAGGGTTTCGCTCATACTCTTTCTTCTTTGCCGGCATCTAGCCCGGTCCTTTCAGTGCCACCTCCCGTTGTGCACACATTACCAAGAGTTGAAGATACCATCTACCATTCTGAACCATCTGAAGGTCCAGATGTTTATGAGAAGATGGACGATATGAAAGACCAATTCCTTGAGCTTCGCAGGGAACTAAAAACTCTGAGGGGGAAAGACCTTTTTGGTAAAAGTGCCGCTGAGTTGTGCCTTGTACCCAACGTGAAAATCCCTATTAAATTCAAAGTACCTGACTTTGAGAAGTATAAGGGAAACACATGCCCTCTCATCCATCTTGTGATGTATGCTCGCAAGATGTTGACGCAGACTGATAATGACCAATTGCTCCTCCACTATTTCCAGGACAGTCTGTCCGGTGCCGCTCTCCGGTGGTACATGGGTCTGGAAAGTTCGAACATCCACTCTTTCAACGATCTTGGCGAGGCCTTCGTCAAGCAATATAAATATAATATGGATATGGCACCTGATAGGGACCAACTGAGGACAATGTCCCAGAAAGAGAAAGAGACCTTCAAAGAATACGCCCAGAGGTGGCGCGAGTTAGCAGCTCAAATAGTACCACCCCTTGAGGAGAAAGAGATGAACAAGATCTTCTTGAAGACCTTGAGTTCATTCTACTATGAGAAAATGATAACCAGTGCTCCCTCAGACTTCACCGAGATGGTGAATATGGGAATGAGACTGGAAGAGGGGGTCCGTGAAGGACGTTTAACTCGAGATGAAGGCTCTTCAGCAAAGAGATATGGAAGTTTTGCAAAGAAGAATGAGGGAGAGGCACATGCTGTGTCTTTCCATGTCAAGAGAAGACCCTCTGTGAAGAGGAAGATTGCCCGTCCCATTAACAACCAGCATCAGGTGGCTCACATAGCACCTGTTTTCAGAGAAGCCCAACAATATCAACAACAACAATCTCAGCATTATCAGCAACAACAGCAACATCCACAATAACAGGCCTACCAACCTCGCAATAACAACAATACCAGCACCAGCTACGAGAGGAAGAAGGTCACCTTTGATCCAATTCCGATGACTTACGCTGAACTCTATCCATATTTGATTGATAGAAAGTTAATCACTCCACGAGACCCTCCCGCTGTACCTGCTAACCCCCAGTAGTGGTACAAGCCCGAGCTTCACTGCGTATATCATTTTGATGCTCTCGGACATGACGTGGAGAATTGTTATCCCTTGAAGACCAAGGTGCAAGACCTTGTAAGGAGTGGGATTTTGTTTTTCGAGGACGTAGGTCCGAATGTGAAGAAGAACCCATTGCCCGAGCATGGGAAATCTGTCAATATGGTTCAGGGCTGTCTTGACAAGTACAAGGTCAAGTACGTGAGTCATATCCGACAATCGCTGGTTGAGATGCATCGTTTGCTGTGTGACTATAGCCACTATGAACACGACCATGGTAGATGTCGAGTTTGTTCTGTCAATCAGAGAGGTTGTCGTCAGGTGCGCAAGGATGTTCAGGAAATGCTAGATGAGGGAGTCATTGAGATCCTTCAAAACAGAAATGTTGTTGAAGACGTTGTTGAAGTCAACGTAATTTCTCCGGTATTCCGGATACGTGAGCCTGTTGTCATCAAGTATGATGGTAGCAAGCAGAAGGTTTCTCCTGCTCTGACTATTAAGCCAGCCGGTCCTATACCGTACTCTTCTGAGAAGGCAGTCCCTTATCGCTACAATGTTGTAGCATTGGAGAATGGGAAAGAGGTGCCCCTGCCATCTTCATCTGTTGTTAATATTGCCGACGTCAGCAGGCTGACCCGTAGTGGTCGTGTTTTCTCGGCTCCGCCAAAGCCGTAAGACGATGCTCGAAGGAATGACGATGCTGATTATGCTGAAAGCCCGGTTGGGAATGCTGTGAACGCTCTGAATCCGACACTTGCTGTTAGGCCTACCTCTACATTGAGAACTCCTGCTTCTGCTGGCCCGAGTGGAAATGCGAAAGAAGATTGTGATGAGATGCTAAGGCTCATCAAGAGAAGTGAGTACAACGTAGTTGATCAACTTCTACAAACGCCATCCAAAATCTTTGTTTTATCATTGCTGATGAATTTAGAACCACACCGAGAAGCTTTGCAGAAGGTGTTGGATGTGGCGTACGTGGACCACGACGTCACAATTGAACAATTTGACAGTATTGTTGCAAATATCACCGCTTGTAACAATTTAAGTTTTTGTGATGATGATCTCCCCGAGGAGGGAAGAGACCACAACTTGGCATTACACATATCCATGAGCTGCAAAGATGATGCCATGTCCAATGTGCTGGTGGACACTGGGTCATCATTGAATGTATTGCCAAAGTTCACTCTTACGAAGTTATCATATCAGGGGCCTCCCATGAGGCAGAGTGGAGTAGTTGTGAAGGCTTTCGATGGGTCTCGCAAAATTGTGATTGGAGAGGTTGATCTCCCAGTCAAAATCGGGCCAAGTGATTTCCAGATTACCTTCCAGGTTATGGACATTCACCCATCGTATAGCTGTCTTCTAGGAAGACCATGGATTCACGAGGCAGGCGCCGTGACATCCACCCTACACCAGAAACTGAAGTTTGTGAAAAATAAGAAGTTGGTAGTGGTAGGGGGAGAAAAGGCTCTCCTGGTTAGCCATTTTTCTTCCTTCTCTTGTATAGATGCTGAGGATGAAGTTGGAACTCCCTTCCAAGCTTTATCTATTGTTGAACCTGTTAAGAAGGGAACTCCTTCATTTGCTTCCTATAAAGATGCAAAGTTGGCCATTGAGCATGGTGCAACTGCTGGCTTGGGGAAAATGATTAAGTTGGAAGACAATAAGTCCCGGGCTGGCATAGGTTATTCTTCTGGGATCTTCAATGAGCAAGGTTTGTTCAAGAGTGATGGATTCATCCACACCAATCAGGATGAAGAGGCTGCTGCCATTTTGGAAGAAGATGAAGAGGATTCTGGCAATTTCATCATCCCTGGAGGGATCTGCAATAATTGGGTCGCTGTTGATATTCCGACAGTTATCCATAAGTCAAAGTAATGTTCATTGTGTTTAAAAACCCTTCTCCCATGCCAAAAGGAGAAGTGATGACATTGTTGGCGCATAAATACAATGATATTTTCATTCAATAAACTCATGTTAAATGTTTGTTTTTCCAATTATTTTCCTTTTTCGCTTTTGCATGAAATTGGTGATCACATAAAACCCTAAATAAGAATAAAATCAATCTTTTCATCTGCATAATGATTTGCTTTATTTGAATTCTAAAATCTCTTTGATATCCAAAATCATTATGCAGGATGATCAAACCCATTGAATATAATGATCCAACACCATCTCCCAACTTTGAATTCCTTGTATTTGAGGCGGAAGAAGATGATGTTGAAGAGATTCCTGACGAGACTACCCGTCTACTTGAGCATGAGGAGAAGATCATTCAGTCGCATCTTAAGAATCTGGAAACAGTTAACTTGGGGTCTGAAGATTATATGCGAGAAGTAAAGATTGGGGCACTTCTGGAAGAATCTGTTAAGAAGGGGTTGATTGAGTTGCTACGAGAATATGTCGATGTCTTTTCCTGGTCGTATGAAGACATGCCTGGTCTGGATACAGATATCGTGCAACATTTCTTGCCTTTGAAATCTGAGTGTGTTCCTGTGAAGTAGAAGCTCAGGAGAACTCATCCTGATATGGCAGTAAAGATCAAGGAAGAAGTTCAGAAGCAAATTGATGCGGGGTTTCTGATGACTTCTACATATCCTCAATGGGTGGCCAATATTGTACCCGTGCCTAAGAAAGATGGAAAAGTCCGAATGTGTGTGGACTATAGAGACTTAAATAAAGCTAGTCCGAAAGATGATTTCCCTCTACCACATATTGATATGTTGGTAGATAATACAGCTAAATTCAATGTCTTCTCATTTATGGATGGATTTTCCGGATATAATCAAATCAAAATGGCACCCGAGGATATGGAGAAGATAACATTCATCACACCTTGGGGAACATTCTGTTATCGAGTGATACCCTTCGGTTTGAAGAACGTCGGAGTCACGTATCAACGAGCTATGACTACCTTGTTTCACGATATGATGCATAAGGAGATCGAGGTATATGTTGATGATATGATTGCAAAGTCAAGAACGGAAGTGGAGCATGTAGAGCACTTGTTGAAGCTTTTTCAGCGTTTGAGGAAGTATAAGCTTCATCTGAATCCTAACAAGTGTACATTTAGAGTCCGTTCTGGAAAGTTATTGGGCTTTATTGTCAGTCAAAGAGGTATTGAGGTTGATCCTGCAAAGGTCAAAGCAATACAAGAGATGCCTGCGCCCAAAACTGGGAAGCAAGTCCGAGGTTTCCTTGGCCGCTTGAATTACATTTCCAGATTTATATCCCACATGACTGCCACATGTGCGCCAATATTCAAGCTCCTCCGGAAAGATCAGTCTCATGATTGGACCGAGGATTGCCAAAAAGCTTTTGATAGCATTAAAGAGTATTTGTCTGAACCTCCGATTCTGTCTCCGCCTGTGGAAGGAAGACCATTGATTATGTATCTGACAGTTCTTGAAGACTCAATGGGTTGTGTCCTTGGTCAGCAAGATGCATCAGGGAAGAAAGAATATGTTATCTACTACCTAAGTAAGAAGTTCACTGATTGTGAGTCTCGATATTCAATGCTTGAGAAAACATGTTGTGCTTTGGCTTGGGCTGCTAAGCGCTTACGCCAGTATATGTTGAACCATACGACTTGGTTGATATCCAAAATGGATCCAATCAAGTACATATTTGAGAAGCCTGCTTTAACTGGGAGGATTGCTCGTTGGCAGATGTTGTTATCTGAGTATGATATTGAGTATCGAGCTCAGAAGGTCGTTAAAGGTAGTATTTTGGCAGACCACTTGGCACATCAACCGATCGAAGATTATCAGTCAGTTCAGTATGACTTCCCAGATGAGGAGATTCTGTATTCGAAAATGAAAGATTGCGATGAGCCTACGCTCGATGAAGGGCCGGAACCTGGTTCCAGATGGAGTATGGTGTTTGATGGCGCTGTAAATCAATATGGAAATGGTATTAGGTCAGTGATTATTACCCCTCAGGGCACACATTTTCCGTTTACAGCAAGGATAACTTTCAAATGCACGAATGATATGGCTGAATATGAGGCCTGTATTATGGGATTGGAAGAGTGCATTGATCTCAGGATCAAACATCTTGATGTTTATGGTGATTCGGCCCTTGTTGTTAATCAGATTAAGGGTTAGTGGGAAACGAATCAGCCTGGCCTCATTCCATACAGAGATTACGCGAGGAGGATTTCGACGTTCGTTACTGAGTTTGACTTCCATCATATTCCTCGAGATGAGAATCGGATGGCAGACGCTCTCGCTACACTTGCTTTGATGATTGTGGTCAAACTTTGGAATGAAGTTCCCAATATCACTGTGATGCGCTTGGACAGACCAGCTCATGTATTTGCAGTAGAGGAGGTGCAAGATGATAAGCCGTGGTATTATGATATCAAGTGCTTCCTTCAGAGCCAGATTTATCTGCCTGGGGTATCTGTGAAAGATAGGAAGACTTTGAGGAGATTGTCAGGCAGTTTCTACCTCAATGGCGATGTGCTTTATAAGAGAAATTTTGATATGGTGCTACTCAGATGTGTGGATAGACACAAAGCAGACCTGTTAGTGACTGAGGTCCATGAGGGTTCATTTTGCACTCATTCCAATGGACATGCCATGGCAAGAAAGATGTTGAGAGCAGGCTACTATTGGCTGACAATGGAGTCTGACTGCTGCAAATACGTGAAGAAATGCCATAAGTGTCAGATTTATGCGGACAAGATTCATATTCCTCCGACACTTCTGAATATGATTTCATCACTATGGCCTTTCTCTATGTGGGGAATTGACATGATTGGCATGATAGAACCAAAAGCGTCCAACGGTCACAGATTCATTCTCGTAGCAATTGATTACTTCACCAAATGGGTTGAAGCGGCATCGTAAGCAAACGTGACCAGGCAGGTGGTCGTGAAATTTATCAAGAATCAACTCATATGCCGGTATGGTGTGCCAAATAAGATTATTATTGATAATGGATCTAACTTGAACAACAAAATGATGAAAGAGTTGTGTAGCGAGTTCAAGATTGCGCATCATAATTCTTCTCCTTACAGACCCAAGATGAATGGGGCTGTTGAAGCTGCTAATAAGAATATCAAGAAGGTTATCCAGAAGATGGTTGTTACGTACAAAGATTGGCATGAGATGCTGCCATTTGCTTTGCATGGATATCGTACATCTGTCCGCACTTCAACAGGAGCAACCCCTTTCTCTCTTGTTTACGGCATGGAGGTTGTGCTCCTAGTAGAGGTGGAGATCCCATCAATGAGAGTCTTGATGGAAGCCAAGTTGACTGATGCTGAATGGGTTCAGAGTCGTTATGACCAGCTTAATTTGATTGAAGAGAAGAGATTGACTGCCATGTGCCACGGTCAATTATATCAGCAAAGGATGAAGAAAGCCTTTGATAAGAAGGTCAATCCTCGTGTGTTCCGAGAGGGTGACCTTGTGCTCAAGAAAGTCTTGTCTTTCGCGCTCGATTCCAGGGGCAAGTAGACTCCAATCTATGAAGGTCCATATGTTGTCAAGAGAGCCTTTTCAGGCGGGGCTTTGATACTTACAACTATGGATGGGGAGGATTTCACTCGTCCTGTGAATTCAGATGCAATCAAGAAATACTTTGCCTAAAAAGATAAAAACAGAATAACTCGCTAAGTTGAAAACTCGAAAGGGCGCCTTAGGCAAAAACGAGTGTCTCGGTGGATTGAAAACCCGAAAGGGCGGTCCAGGCAAAAGTTAGAGACATAAAAAATGAATATGTATCCCGCTAGATTGAGTACCTCACCCTGGGGCAATCTAGGCAAAAAAATAGGGATTTGGCAAGTAACTGCATCCTGACAAGACTCCTTTCTACAAACTGTCATCCGTCAGAGATTCTCGCTCAGTCATCATCAACCGAAGCTTCAAATACATCGAATTCGGAGTTGATGGAGAAATGGTCATTATGTTTAATGTAGCCCTTTTCCAATATATATCACCAATTTCAAATTTGTAAAGATCTATGGAGTCTTGCCATTTGCAGACTACCATTCCATCAAATAAATTTGAGCCTTTATCCAATTATTTACACTCTTATTTGTTTCTATTCAACAAATGTTTTGCATGTTTTAATTGAGAAATATCATTGTTTTTAAATAATTAAACTTTTCATAACTTGTTTTTAAACAAAGTGAACATTCACAATGATGAAAGAATACTAGGATGTCTTCAGCGCTCTCCCAAGGATGGTAGGATTCTCGACAGGGTAAGGCATTTGTTCATATTCCTGGCATGTTTGTATCCTCTTCCTCCGGAACCTTTTGTGGTTTCCTCTCCCGAGCAGAGTGTGTGGTAAAGGTATTCAGCCTCCTTCCTCCTCAGCAGGTGTGAGCTCTTGGTTTGGTGACCTTGGAAGCTCCTGATTGGTGGATGTTCCCCACGAAGATCCATCGTCCCCTTTGATAACTTCCCCGGTGGAGTGGCTTCCCCAGTGAAATTTATCTGTGCTGTGATCCTGTTCCCAATTGGATTGATTGTTGATCATTCCCCTGCAAAGGTCCGTGTACCCCTGATCCTCAACGGATGGGATGTTCTCCGTTGAGCCACGCTTTCTCTCTTGAGATGTAGTACCGGGTGTTTATTCAATCGATCAGTGGACTTGTTTGTGTTAGATATGTATGTTCTGTCAGCATTCATCATACATAAACCACGCATATATGCATAGTTTTAACATTCAGATATTCATGTTGCATTCTTTCCCATATATTTGTTTGTTATCTTCTGCTAGTCGGTAATATATCCCCAAGCAGACTATTTGTGTTTGATCTCTCCATGAAGAGTCAGCCCCATAAGCAGAAAATGTTTATCCTTTCTTCCATATTCCCCACTAAGTTATGTCCTCGTGGATGATGGTTGTTTCTGTTTCCTTCCAACACATATATTGGGATGGAACCCCCCATTGAGTTATATCCTCATAGGGATGAGTCTTGTTTATTGTGCATCTCTAGTTTGTTCCTAGATTTGGCTTCTGGAGATTATCCTTGCAGTTCCCCGTAGTTCAGATGAATGATTGCTCAGTAACCAGTAATTATCCATCTTTTCCACGGTGGAGTCTATGGTTTTCTACCCTCATACCGGTAGTTGTAAACCCTATTTTTATCCCCTTGACGGAGTTAACCTTTTATTCGTCCTAACCGATGACGGTTACTTTTCCGTGGTTTTCTACCCAGTATCTGGTAGATGTAATCCCCTCCTTGACGGTTATCATTATCCAATATTCGGTATTGATAGTCCTTCACCCTTTTTTAGTATATCTCCCGGATCATTTCCTTTGTCAATGTATCCCCGGCGAGTCATCTTTCGTTTGTCGTTTTTCGGTAATGATCGGTCACCATTTTATACCTAGTTTTTGGTATTCCCGATGTCCTTTCTTTTCGGTCGATTTATCCTTTATTAACCCAGTAACCGGTTGTGGATAATTCTCCATGCGAGTATGTTATCTACGTTCTGACGGTAATAGATAATATATCCCATGCACTCTTCGGTCGAAGTCTTTGTTCTTCCTCAGTCGAGTAAGATTCGTATCCCCTTTGCGGAGTCGAATACCCATCCTGTTAACGAGTTTGCTTTTAGCCCTCTTTTGGGATGATGAGTGTCTTGGGAATATTCCCCAATTCACGCCTTGGTCGGTCACCTATTATATGCCCAGTAACCGGTATCCCTGGTGTTCCTTCCTCTCTGCTCCCTATTATGACCTTTGTCCCCTGTGGAGTCAGATTTTCCTGAGTTGAAGTATACCTTTTAGGCTTTCCTCAGATGATTTGGATGTTTGATATCTCTCACCCTTATACCGGTCTTAGATATTCATTCTCCCCGAGCATGTTGTTCTTTCACCCTTATACCGGTGTTCGGATCACATGTCTCTTTGAGCTTATTACCCAGTAACCGGTAATACCTCGCCCTGGTGTTTCCCCGGAGGAGTCCTGTTGGATATTTCCCAGCAATGTCCTTTAGTGGATTCTCCCCTGTCTGAGTCTGGATTTTCATCCGAGGTATCCTTTGTGGGTAATCCCGCTGTATTGGCATATTCCCCAATACGTGTGCCTTTGAGTCAGCTAGGGTCTTTCCATTGATTTATTCTTTTGAAATTCTGCTCCCCAAGTTTTGAGTCGTGCCCTGCTCACGCGATTTATCCCCTTTTCTATCCCCATAAGAGTCCCAGAGTCTCCGTCCCTTTGAGTGTGTTACTCATATGGATTGTCAGTTTCTCCTAACTTCTTTTCTCTTTGTGAACACATATCCCCATGAAGTATTCCCCTTTTTTTGCATACATACATCTGCATCATGAGGTCTCTTATGGACCAAAATTCGTCTCTTTGTTATTATTTAAGCCCATTTTACCTCGTTGAGACGAAGATTTTAACCTTCATATCTCCGGCTAGAATGACCTTAAATAGGGGCATCTGTAAGACCCCAATTTTGACCCTAAGATCCCTCATGGCATCATAACATTGCATTTGCAAAGCCTCAAGGATCATGAGCATCTTGGTTCCCTTTGCCTTTGGGTGGGGTACCTCTTGTGAGTGGTTTGAGATCACCAAGCATGCTTGAATTGTATATCATTGCTTTTCTCATTGTTATTTACTAATCAAAAGCACAAAAATATGTCACTAACATTTCTTGTTTGTAGCTTGAGCAATCACAAGGTCTAAAAGCTTCTAGGAGATCCTTTGTGCAATGAAAAGGTCAAGAGGAGATGAAAGCAAGCATGGCAATGGTTCCCAAGCTATCATCCATCAAATATGCCTCCCAATTATCTCAATTCATCATTTTGATCAAAGCAAGTCAAGGGGTTTGAGGTTTGTTTCCCAAGGAAACCCTAATTCATCTATTCATCAACCGTGCCTTGCTCTTGAAGCAACCTCAACCCATGGTCAAATACAATCAAGGGAAGTTCTATAGTTCATAATTTCATGCATATTTGAACTTATTTGAGTGCCCTCAATCATCAATTCATCAAGGTATGAGTTTTGGACTTGAGAAGTTGATCAGTCAATTCATTTGACTATCTTGAAATACACTGAGACCTAACTTCTTATGTGTTGGTCAAATGGAGATGATCCCAAGAGAAATAATGTTATTAAGGACAAGATGAACAAATTTCATGTTCATCAAAATTGGATTTGAAGCTTGGAAGATCATCATCCATTCCAAGACATTATAGGTCACTTTGACTGAAACCCTAATTTTAGGTCAACTTCTCAAGAACATAACTCATTCATTTTTTATGATTTTTAGGTGTAACCAAATGAATTGGAAATCTTATTGTGTCTACTTCAAATGTTATGTTGAGAAAAATTTCAAAATCTCAAAAGAAATACATGTGATAATGCAAAACATTATAGGTCACTTTGGGCCAAATGCATTGAAATGGAAAAAGGTCCAACTTCAAGTGCCCATAAATTCTTCATTAAAAATCCAAATGATTCAAAATTTAAGTCCAAATTTATTGTATTGAAAATTTCTACAACTTTTATGTTGAAGGTTTTATCATTTGGAGCTTGCATCATTAAGACAGAAGGGCTTGAACATTGGCCAAATTTGGAAACTTCACTTATGCATGTTTTGCACCCTACACTTTAAACTCAAATTTCACTAATTTCCAAGGCCCAATTGGAATTTTGATCAACATAGAATTTGTTCCTTATGCAACAAGCTTTCTAACAATTACTCACAAGGTGGCATTTGGAGTTTGGAAGCACCATTTTCGAAGGCATGAAGATTAAGTGCATTTTGTGAAATTCAATTCAAATTGCCATGCATGAGTTGTTTATACTTATTGTACACATCCATTTGCAAGTCACATGAACTCAGCAGGTCATTTCAGTCTTCATTGGGCCTTCCACATGATCAGACAAGCCCATGCAATGAAAAATCAATTTGCCATGTGTAGCACCTCAAATTTGCACCTATCTTTGTACATACCATTTCATATTAGGTCATAGCATATCATAGTCCATTGCATAGCATTTGCATTGTCCTCATTTGCCTCAAGTGCAAGCAAGCAAGAATTAGGTCAAACTGATCAGGAGATCAGTCAACCAGTCAAGCAAAGGTGTTTCTCAAGGAATCAAAGCCCTAGGGTTTATCCAACAAGTTCACATGTTTTGGAGGTCTATTTGAAGTGTTCAAGTCAAGGGTTGAAGGCTCAGAGGTCATCAGTTCATACACAGACAGGCAGAAAACCCTAAACAGTCAACAATCAATCAAAGCAGTGGATGGTGGCCATTCTTGTGGAATTTGGGCACCCTGGCCAATAATCAAGAGTTCATATGTCTTGGGACATCATTTGAAGTCAAGATTTCAAGGAACTAGGGTTTGGAATTCATCAGAAGTGCACAGTCAAGTCCAAAACCCTAGAAAGTCAAAGTTGGTCAACTGTGATTGTTTCTTTGGATTTGGTGGATGGAAATGGTTTGAAGGAGCTTATTCATGTCCTAATAAGCCTCATCTATCATGTCAAACCTCATCATGGAAGAATTTGAAGCAAATCAGAAAATTTCCCAAAATAGCAACTGGGCCTGTAATTTCAACTGCCAAAAATGGAAACTTCTTGATCCTCAACTTACATCATGATACAAGCTCCAAATGAATTTTTGCCCAACATGAAAGTTGAAGATCTTGTTCTCCCATTTTCAAAAAGTCCAAGAACTCTCAAATCCCATGTATGGTTGTCAAGATATGATCCAATCATTTTCACAAAATTTTGAACTTCAGAGGGCCATATCTCTCAAACCATAAGGCCAAATTTGGTGGGGTTTTTTCCTACAAACCAAATTTTTCATCCTCTTTCCAAAAATATAAATTTCATGACCTAAAACCTTACCATTCAAAATGGCATTTTTGGACCTTTTTCATTTAAACTCAAAGTTTGACCAAACTTTGACTTTTTGAATTAGGACTTTTTTCACCATTTTGCCATTTGAGATTGCTTCCATACATCATTTGTGATTTGTCTAGAGCCTTAAATCATGCTCATATCACCTTTTTACCATCATTTTGGACCAAGGTACAACGTTGGTATTTCTTGCAAATGAAAGCACAAGAGTACAATGAGGACAGCTTTTTGTGTGCAGAGTTCAAACAGCATTTTGTTTGGTCATTTGCTGTCTGTACCAAGGCCCATTTGAGCAGCTTACACCCTCCATTATTCATTTGTTCCTCAATTAGCAAAATTGCATTTGTGATCATTTAAGCTAAACCAACTTACCACTTCATTAGCAGACCTTAAACAGGTGGTATATAAATGTTTTTCTGTCCAAACAAACCCTAAGTTCACAGCAGCCACACCAGAAACTCTCCCATTTTTCTCTCATTGCATTTTTCACGATTGGATTTTTTCTGCTAAAACACTGAAAGCCCTTGAACAAACCTTCATTATCTCTTCATCTAACAATCTTTGGAAACAGTTTTTCACCATCAAATCTCAGCTGCACGGCCAGCTTTTGTCCTGTTTTTCAAAGCACCTCTCCCATGGCAGCTTGGATTTAAAGGCGACTCAAGCAAGTTTGAGCTCAATCCCTTTTGGAATACATCATTTGGGACCATTCTCTTCATCTGTTTCAGGCTATATCCATCAAATAATCACTGTTCCATCAAGTTCTTCCAAAACAAGTAAGTGAATTGACCTTCTCCTTTTACCATGCCATGCTATGTTTTAGCTAGTTTGTGTCATGCTGATTTTAAGGAACTTTAAATGGTTTGAAATGGTTAAGCATGCTGTAAGATATTTGGATTTGAAGTATGATGTACAAATGTATTTGCCTTCGATTCATGATTGATAAGGTGTTTTAAGAGAAACCATGCTTTGATTCTTGGTATATGTTGAATGCTGATGAGATTACCATGCTTGATTGTTGTTTCTGGAACTTTTGTTTTTGGTCGATTTCTGGATTTGATGATGATATGCTGTTCATGCCAAACTTAACTCTGCCCAGATTTTTCTCATGGTTGATGATTTGTTTTGTTGATTGATTAATGCTGCTTAATAGTGATACTTCATGGCCGTGAGTATTGGTTGATGGTTGTGTTCATGTGTTGTTAATTTTAAATGATGAACAATTGATGTTGAATTTGTTTACTGCATAAACATTAGAAACCCAGGTTTTTGTCTACTGTACGCACCCCTGTTTTCTTTTGCCATGCTGATTACTTTTAAAAGGTTTATTTTATTAATTGTGCATGTGTTTATTAAAAAGAAATGGTGATTGGCTGTTATCCCACTTTGAATCCCAGCGTCCCATTAATGCTGGACGACAGCCTTGCTGCAAGCGCAGGCTTTTTGCTGCTTTTGACATTAATTGGCTATCTCTTATTTATTGCCCTGCGCTTTTCTGAAAGAGAGGAGGTGGTTGACGGGACAGTGGGCCAGGTCCTGCTATTCTTTCTGTAGCCAGGCTTTTATGTCTGTAGGTTGGCATCTTTCCTGCGCATGCTGGCCGTTAGAGGAACATATTATTTGTTCCAATGATTAGCCGTGCCAGTCAGCCTGCCACTTGCCCCCCACGTGTTGGCCCCCCTTGAATGGGGCGCTGGGCTTTGTGCTTGGCAACATTCTATTGGTTGTTTGACCCCATATGCATTGCATTTTGTTCATACTTCATTCAATTATTTCCTCATCTTCACCAATTAATTTCTCCTTCATTTTTCATCAAAAAATTATGAGAATTTTTCCATGATGTTCATGATTGAGTCTAGTTTTTAATTATGTTTTTTAATCATTTTTTCATTGACTGGATTTTTTATGGCAATTATTCTCCCAACATGTGTGCATGAATGATACATCTTACCATTCTTATTGGGAAATTCTCATGTTGCATCCAATGAGCTTGAATTTTTTTGTGATGAAACTAGACACTCTGACCTTCATTTCCATATAAAGTTTGTGGATTTCCCATTTGTGGTTTGAGAGTTATGATTTTTTGAAGTCATGTGTCATATTTGGTGCTACAACATGATCATGCATTTTCCCTAATTTTGTTCACATGCCTCCTTGCATCCAAATGACCCCAAATTTCGCATGAATGATCCCCTGTATGTCTATTTGATGTATGAATTTTCTTGGAATTAATCTTGCTGTTTTCCATTTGATTGTGAATTTTCTTCCATGCTTGGTCATTTGTTGACTCTTTGTGCCATGCCTTGCCAAATCCTTTGTGAAATTCTCATAACATATCACATGATCATGAAATTTCATATGTGATAACTAGACATCTCAAGCTTTGCATTGGTGTTAATCTCACTCATTTCTCATCTGTTTTCAATTTGATATGATTTTTTGAAGTTGACCCACGCTTGTTGACTTTCATTGTGCTTACTTGAAATTAGTTTGACTTCATGATTTTATTTGACTGCCTTCCTCTCATCCAAATGCCATGAAATTTTACATGTCTACCATGTTAGATGTTAGGATTGAGTGTGATTTATTTCATAATTTTTGGAATTGTTTGAGTTGACTTTTGATGCAAGTCATTCTGTTGACTTTTGTATGCTTTCCTTTGCCATGTTTTGACTTCAAATATCCATGAAATGACAATGATGCATGATTTGAATGTGGGCCCAATTGTGATTGCTTTCTAATTGGTTGACTTTGACTTTGAGTTGACTTTTCCTTGCTGCCTTGACTTTTTCTTTCATCTTTGACCCTAGGCTAGCCCTAGTGGTCCTTTGGACTTATGTTGAGTTTATCTGTTTCAGGTTGAGCATAGTGCTTCCAAGATCATACCAATTTGATTGATGTTTGTTTGTCTATATTGTGCTAACCTTTTGTTTTGTAGGTGACTCATGTAACTTGAGTTTTGCTTTGCACAGTTGACCTTCTGTGGTTGACTGTTTATCCATTTCCTTTGGTTTTAACTGTTGAACTGTTTACTGATTGGTTTGACTTTTTCAGGTACTTTAGTCGCTTAAGTTCTCTGAACTTGCTTTGCTTTGCTTTTTAGCAACTTGCTTGAGGTATAATCTCTTTTACTTCATGTAGTCCGGAGTCCCGGCTTGTTAATTTGGCCGGGCAAACTGTCTGAAGTCCTCCTTAAGAGGCAATGCCTGTGTTTGTTTAAAATCGTCCCAAGCAGGAAAAGTCCTTCAAGTAAGGCAATTGGTGGAAGGTAGGAATAAGCAACCTATCCCCCACTATTCAGTGTGTCCTCTCATTGCTCCCATTACATGGTTGAAGCATTGAGATAAAAACCCAAGATCTATCGAGTCAATAATGGGGAAAGAGTTCCATCTTTCTGAACTCCCCCACTTTCTATTATTTGATGCTCTCCCTGATTAGGGATAGAAGCAATGAGGCACACCCCTCATCTCCTTTTCATCTGCTTCACCTTAGCCTCTCAATGGCAAGGTTAAGAGCACACTTACCCTATTCCAGTTGGCCCTAGTGCCTAACCTTTTGCTTGAGCCTCTTGTATGCATATAGAGTGTGCTTCTTGTGATTGTGATTGCCTGTTTGCTTTGCCTCTTTAGGTTTAGCTTAGACTTGCCCGTGTGCAAGGTAGGTTGTGTGGCTTAACCCTTGTGTGAGCCATACTTAGAACTGTTCGGCCGAACTACGGCAACTCTGATTCTCATGTTCAGATGAGATACGTAGGCACGAGACGCGATGTCTTGCCGAGTTTGACTAACCACTAACACTGATTTCTTTTCTCTCACCCCTGTTGTGATTGAGATATCCCCTTTCTCTTGCCCTAGTTGCAATCGAGACTTTGCTTTTTTTTCCTGAGCCTTGTCTAGGATAGGTTGGCCCTTGTGCCATTTAGCTAGAAACCTTAACTTAGGGTTGACTTTGCATGACAACATCTAGGCTCGAGTCGTAGTCTCCCTAGAGTTGTGTCTCCCTCTGTTATCTGGTTAGGCTAGAACCTTTGTCCCTGCGTAGGGGAACTACATCGCCCTGATCTCCATACCAGATGGAGTATGTAGGCAGGAGATTGAGCTGATCTCTCCGGGCGCCTTTTCTTTCTTTTGTGTGTGTTGTCTGACCTTTGCTAGGCTCGAGTCCGTGTACTCCTTAGCATTTGCTGTCTGTTTGTTTGTGTGTGTTCGACAGTTATAGGCTGAGTCCCCGACTCCCTATCTATCTGTTGTGTTGTTTAGGTTCGGATGCTGACATAAGTCCAGTGATTGGCAGTCGGGCTCCACGTTTGCCTGTGTCTTGTTTGTTTGTGTGCGTGTCAGCCGAGCTACGAATGCTCTGATTCTTCTCTCGTCCGAGAAGATACGTATGCATAGGATGCGATATCCTAGCGAGCATGTTTTGTCTCCCCAGTCCGAACTACTTCGACTCTGATGTCTATTGCCTGATAGACTAAGTAGGCCCAGGATGCGACATCCTGCCGAGTCAGTTTCAGTCAGTTTCTTTTGTCTCTTTTCAGCCAGTGTGTGTGAGTTTGAGCAGTGTTTTAGCAACCAATTTATCCTTTCTTTTGTGCGTGGATCCCGTAGAGTACTACGGATGCGTAGGGTGCCTAACACCTTCCCTTCGCATAACCGACTCCCGAACCCATCCTCTTTGGTCGCGAGACCATGTTCTTTCCCAGGTTTACTTCGAGCGTTTCCTTTCCCTCTTTTGGGATAAATAACGCACGGTGGCGGCTCTGTTGTTTCTTTCTTTTCCCGCCGGTTTTTCGCGCGATGCGACAGCTGGCGACTCTGCTGGGGACTAGAGAAGTTGACCTATGCTGGTCCATCTTCCCTGAGCGAGTCTCTCCTAGCGCTCTCTAGGATTAGGGTTTTGGTTGCTTTCTGCTTGTTGTATTTTATTGCATTCATTGTATATATGTACATTTATTGTTTGCATTGATTGTGTGCATTGATGTTTGCATTTCATATTCATTATTCATTGCTGGCTGGCTGTCTGTTTTCTCTGTGTGGGGGGGAGTCAGTCGAGGTAAAAGGTCCAATACCCAGACCATGAGTGAAAATCTAGGATGATTAGGAATAGAGTGATTCATGGGAAGCGGGTGGTATGGCGCCACTTAGCGGAACATTGATATCACGAGCAGTTCAGACCCTGGTAGGATACTGTCGTTACATACTTCGGGTGTGTATATGATAGTATTTCTGCGAAAGGTTATTTATGCTGCGTTTCTCTCAGCTTTACCCTGGCCTAGACTACACCCGTGAGTGGGGAAGGGTTATTCATTACAGGTACCGTTGGTGACTTTGGTTCTGATGGTGACTTTATGTTCAGACAGTGTGATCAGTTTGACCTTAAGTTGGATTTAAGTTCCGAGTTTTGACTGAAGCTTCGACCTAGTCAGAGATTGCACAACCAGCCAGTCCAGTCTGCATCATGTGCATCATAGCATATTTATTTTTCAAAAGAAACGCATTGAAAAAAAAAATCGAAATTGAAAAAAAAAAAAAAAAAAAAAAGAAAAAGAAAAAAAACTAATCTCTGCATGCATATCATTTCTCAGGTACATTCCCGAGCTTGTCTACTGATAGAGATGGCAACAGTTCCTGAGCTGAAGCGGAAGACCTGTTCCTACAGTTTCCACCGTGAGCCGTTGACTCCACTAGTAGAGTTGGGTAGCCTCGTGACAGACGACCGATTGAAGAATTTTGTTGGGCGGTATGGAGACATCCTGACAGTGCTGAAGACGGTAGTGGATCCAGTGCCTCTGCAGACATTACTACAGTTTTATGATCCAGAGCTCAGATGCTTCACTTTCCAGGATTATCAGCTTGCACCTACCCTTGAGGAGTACTCTATCCTGTTGAGTATCCCTATTCAGCATCAGACTCCCTTCTTGGACGTCCCAAAGGAGGTCGACTTCAGATTGATCGCCAGAGCTCTCCAGTTGAGTATTGAGGAGGTTGGTAAGAATTGGAAGCCCTGTGGGGAAGTTGTTGGTCTACCGTTGAAATTTCTGTTGAGAGTAGCCAGAGCTGAAGCAGATAAGGGGAATTGGGAAGTTTTTCACGCACAGCTAGCTGTCATGATCTATGGGATCATCCTATTTCCTAGTATGCCGAACTTCATTGACTATGCTGCCATCAGCATTTTCATCAGAGGGAATCCAGTCCCTACCCTCTTAGCAGATACTTACTATGCCATCCACAGTAGGCATGGTAAAGGTAGGGCCATCAGGTGTTGCTTACCTCTTCTATTCAAGTGGTTCATGTCTTTTCTGCCAGCCAGTGGACCATTTGTAGATACCCAGAGCACTCTGAAGTGGACTCAGAGGGTCATGTCACTCACCTCCTACGACATCAGGTGGCAGTCATACCGGATGGACGTGAAGGATGTCATCATAAGTTGTGGTGAATTCCGGGGTGTGCCACTCATAGGGACCAAGGGTTGCATCAACTACAACCCAGTTCTCTCCCTTCGCCAGCTAGGGTTTGTCATGGGTAGAAGACCGCTCGAAGCAGAGATAGCTGAGAGTTTTTGTTTTGAGAAGAAGGATGACCCTGCTAAGTTGGAGCAGATAGGGAAAGCCTGGAGAGATGTTGGAGTGAAGGATGGATCCGTCCTAGGAAAGAAGTTTGCCATCGCAATGCCCGATTACACCGATTGGGTAAAGAAGAGAGTGGAAACTTTGCTGCTTCCCTACGATAGGATGGAGCCGTTGCAAGAGCAACCACCCTTGGTACTCGCTGATAGTGTGCCTGCTGAGCACTATAAGCAAGCATTGATGGAGAGTCGTCGTCTGAGAGAAAAAGAGCAAGACACTCAGATGGAACTGTACAAGGCTAAAGCTGATAAGCTGCACTTGGCCCATCAACTCAGGGAAGTGCAAGGAGAGGATGCTGGTAGAGCAAGGGGGAAAAAGAGGTCATATGAGGAGATGGAATCTATGTTGGATACAGAGCATAGGGAATGTCTGAGACTGCAGAGAGCAGAAGTCAACTACCAAAAGAAGATCAGAGACTTGGAGAAACAACTCAAAGACAAAGACGCTCAGTTGAAGAAAGAGATGGAGTTGAGACAGAAGTCAGAGGAGTATCTTGGAGGAGAAGTCTTAGAACTTAGAAGACAATTGAAGGAGAAGATCACTCCCCTACCGGATTGTTCAGAATGCTCACTGTTGATAGACCAGTGTCATTACCTGAAGACCCTCATTCCAGAAGACCGTCTGCCGTAGACTGTATCTTTGTTTGTATTTTTTGTTGAGAATCACCTCCAGGCTTGTTGGATGGGATTCTTTTTTCTTTGTACTTTGAGAATATTCTGCTGATCTTGGTTGTATGACTTTTCTACCCTTATGTATATATAAGGCTATCAGCATTTCCCTGTTGTTCATTTTTTCCTTGTATCTGTTGTTCTCTTGTTGCTGCAGGTTGCCATCTTTTGAGGATGGGTCAGGCTCTTTGAATGCCTGAGAAATGAGCATATCATGTGCATCATACGCATCATTTAACATCATACTCATATCATTTGCATAACAGGTGTTCTTGTGCTGTCTTCTCACTCCGGTCCCTTTGTCAGGCAGGATAGCTGATCAAAGACCACACCGGTTTTCAACCAGGCTCAATCAACAGAGGAGTATGGACCAGGTTCAAGCCGAGTTGGCTGAGATGAGGGCAAACATGGCCCAGTTCATAACAACGATGCAAGGAGTTGTTCAGGGGCAAGAGGAGCTGCGTGCCTTAGCCCAGAGACTGGAAGCTGTGATTCCAGCTGCCAACCGTGCTTCACCAGTGGGTGTTCCTGTGGATGATAATGTTGCTGCTGCCGCTCCCGCCAGTAATTTTGATGTGGGTGATGAATTGAGGGGGATCAGAATCAGTGAACAGCCTCTTGCTGCAGAGACTGTTAATGTCAGAGCAACCCGCGCTCCGGTTCGCCATCCTGGTTCTTCAAGTTCTTCCAGTTCTAAGAAGACATACTCTGGGGCACCCAAAAGGGGAGAAAGTGAAACAAATGCTGTGCACCGTCGGAGGAGCGCAAACAGAGGACAGTATCGTCAGGCAGCTGCTGCGACTATCCCAGCAACTCAAACTCAACAGCAACAGAGAAGACCAGCTCAGCAGCATCAGCGTCAGCAACATCGTCCTCAGCAGCAGGCTTCCCAGCCTCACGATGGTAATCAAGCTGGTACAAGTAACGAGAGGAAGAAGATCACTTTTGATCCAATCCCCACGTCCTACGCCGAACTGTATCCCTCTCTGTTAGAGCGGAACTTGATTACTCCCAGAGACCCGCCGCCCATACCCGTCAACCCTCGGTGGTGGTATAGGCCTGAACAGCATTGTGTGTATCATTCGGGTGCTCCTGGTCATGACGTGGATAGTTGCTTTCAGTTGAAGATGAAGGTTCAAGACCTCATGAGGTCAGGTATTCTGATTTTGGAAGACTTAGGTCCCAATGCTAATCAAGCTTGAAGATAACAAGTCCTGGGCTGGCGCCGACTTTTTCTTCAGAAGGGTTGTTCAGAAACCAGAAGCTGCTGATGCGAGAGATATTGACAGTTGTCATCCCCGGCGGGATCTATCACAATTGGGTCACTGTGGGCTTTCCTACAGTTTTTCATAAGTCAGAGCAATAATCACTTTGTTTAAAAACCCTTCTCCCACGCCAAAAGGAGAAGTGATGGCATTGTCGGCAACATTTTGTGCAATGATATTTTCATTCAAATAAATTCATGTTAAAACATTTGTTTTTCCATTTATTTTCCCTTTTCACTTTTGCATGAAATTGGTGATCACAAAAAACCTTAAAAAACAAGAGTAAAAGCAATCTTTTCATCTGCATAACGATTGTCTTGTTTGTTTTTCAAAGAGCTTTTCATATCAAAATCTTTATGCAGGTTGTTTCTCAAACCCATTGAACAGAGTGATCGGACGTCATCTCCCAATTTTGAATTCCCTGTATTCGAAGCGGAAGAAGATGATGTTGAAGGGATTCCTGACGAGATTTCCCGACTTCTTGAGCAAGAAAAGAAGATCACTCAGCTGCATCTCGAGAATCAGCAGAACAGCCAACTGGGGCATTATCAAAAAAAAAGAGAAAGAAAAAAGAAAGAGAGGGTGCAAAATCAAAAGAAATCCAAATCAAAAGAAAGAAAAACAAAAGAAAAAAAAAACAAAAGAAAGATAGCACCCTCAAAGTCCCAAGTTGGCTGATGCTGAATTCGATCGAAAGGAAGAGATCAACTGCCATGTGTCATGGTCAGTCATATCAGCAGAGAGTGAAAAAGCATTCAACAAGAAGGTCAAGCCTCGTGTGTTCCGAGAAGGTGACCTTGTGCTCAAGAAAGTCTTGTCTTTCGTACCCGATTCCAGGGGCAAGTGGACTCCAAGCTAAGAACGTCCATATGTTTTCAAGAGAGCCTTTTCAGGCAGTGTTCTGACACTTACAAACAATGGATGGAAGTTCACTCGTCCTGTGAATTCCAATGCAGTCGAGAAATACTTCACCTAAAGAAAGAAAAAAGCAAAACAGCTCGCTAAGTCGAACACCCCAAAGGGCGACTTAGGCAAAAAGGAGCGTCTCGGTGGATTGAAAACCCGAAAGGGCGATCCACGCAAAAGTTAGAGACACTGAAAAAAAAAAAGAATTTGCATCCCGCTAGATTGATCACCTCACACTGGGGCAATCTAGGCAAAAATTAGGGATTTGGCAAGTAACTGCATCTTGACAAGACTGTGCTGTACATCTGTCATCCGTCAGGGATTCTCGATTCGTCGTCGACTGAAGCTTTGAATACATCGAAAATTCAGAATGGTAGAGGAAAGGTCATTATGTTCAATGTAGCCCTCTCCAATATACATCACCGATCTCAAATTTGTACAGATCTATGGAGTCTCGCCCTTTGCAGACTACCATTCCATCACGTTAATTTGAGCTTTTAGCCAATTGTTTGCACTCTTATTTGTTTTAACTCAACAAATGTTTTGTATGTTTTAAATGATAAAGTATCATTGTTTTCAAAATAAACAAATTTTTCAAAATTGTTCTTAAGCAAAGTGAACATTCACGATGATGGAAAGAATACTTAGGAGACCCACAGTGCTCTCCCGAGGGTGGTATGATTACCAACAGGTAAGACAACTGTTCGTATCTCGAGCATGACTGTATCTTTGTCCTGCAGAACCTCGTATGGTCTCTCCTCAGTGAAGTTGCCCGACGCAGTGTCGTTTGAAGTTATTCATCTTCATGTTCCCGGCAGTACAGATTCTTCCTCCAAATCCCTGTTAGCTCTATTGTGGGGCATCCCCGGTAGAGTGCTGTTTGAGCCCTACCGTGGGGCATCCCCGGCAAGTTTGCTGTTTCGGACGTTATTGTGGGGCAGCTCCCCTAGCAGAGTGTTTATTGAAGACTTCAACTTTCGCCTCTCCAGCAGAGTAGTCTTCCTCTCTCCCCCAACGTGGGTGTTTTTCTTTGAAGATTCAGTATTCAGTGGGTTGACATCCCAGTAATCCGGCATTCTCTCAGATAGATCCCTCAGCGGAGTTGTTTGCACGAGGAGCTTTATCAATGCCTTTGTATTTCTCATCAGAGATCTGGTCGCTTCTTGGTATATCTGATTTTCATCACGAGTTGTGGTGGCGCATCCGCCTATATGTTGAACTCTGTTTTCCGGTTGTGACTGACGATCCCTCCGGAAGCCTCTGGTGGCCTTCCTCCCCTGCAGGATAAGTGTTCCCTGATATCCCAGTCCCCAATGGATTTTCTTTGCTCTCTGGTGGCTTTGGTTTTCTCTCCGGACGGTTGATTCCCGGACCTGCGTGTTGAACATGTCTGTTTGTCAATTCATCATACATTCATCATGCATAATGCATACATGCATAATCATAGCATTTGGATACTCATGTTGCAGCTGTTGCCGGGTATCTGTTGATGGTTGTCTTCTGCTATTTGGTAATACAAATCTCTCCAGTAGATTTTCCTCAAGCAAATATGGGCGTGTCTGATCTCTCCATGTAGAGTCTACCCCTTAAGCAGAAAGTGTCTATCCTTTCCTGCCATTTCCCCACTGAGATACATCCTCGTGGATGACGGTTGCTTCCGTTCCCTCCCTACACGGGATGGGTTTTTCCCTATTGAGTTCTTTCCTCATTAGGATGAGTCTTGTTTCAGTCTGCCTTTTTGGATCAATCCTGAATTGGCTTCCTATTGGCTGTCTCTTGTGCTTCCCTGGGGCATAAATGAATAGTCGCTCACTAACCGGCACTCATTCATCTTATCCTCAGCGGAACTTGTTGGCCTCTACCTACAAACCGGTAGTTGTAAGTCCTATCTTTGTGGTTTTCTACCCACTAGCTGGTAGTTGTAAAATCCCACGTTCTCCCTTTGGCGGAGTTAACCCTTTGTGCTCATCCCGATGATGACTGGTTACTTTTCCGTGGTGTTCTGCCTACAAACCGGTAGATGTAATCCCCTCTTTGTGGTATTAATGGTCTTGTCCCCTTTGGATACTTGCCTTGATCAAGCAGTATTGTCCCCATTGGGTCTTCACCTTCTTTTTGGATACTTGCTCCGAGTAAGCAACTTTATCCTCTTTGGATTGGTCATCTTTGCATACCTAGTCCTGGTACCGATGCCTTTCTTTTCGGTCGATTATTCATCTAACAACCTACAACCCGGTTATGGATAATCTTCCATGCGAGGTTATTATCTACGTTTTGACGGCTATAGATAATATATCTCATGCACTCTTCGGTCAATCCTTCGATTGTTATCACTAGCAGAGTAAGATTCGTATTCCCTGCGGAATCGGATGTTCATCCTTTAACAAGTTTGTCTTTGCTCTCTTCAGGATGTTTTCGGTCGTTTATCCATCTAACAACCTACAACCCGGTTATGGATAATCTTCCATGCGAGTTTATTATCTACGTTTTGACGGCAATAGATAATATGTCTCATGCGCTCTTGGGTCGAAGTCGTACTCCCCAGCCGAGTAAGATTCGTTTTCCTTGTGGAATCGAATGTCCATCCTCTAACAAGACTGCTTTTCTAAGCCCTCTTCAGGATGTTGAGTGTTTTGGAACACAAACCAATTCACGCTTTGGTCGGTCACCCGTTTCATACCTACAACCCGGTATCCATGGTGTTCCTTCCTGTTTGCTCGCTGTCGTGACCTTGATCCCCGAGTGGAGCGGGTTTCACGAAATATTTCTCCAGCAGATTTCATCCCACCAGTGGATTGGACAGGTTTCAGTAGCAGGTTGATACCTACTTCCCCAGCTGAGTCGTTTCTACTTGTGAACATTGTGGGTCGTCCCCGGCGGAGTAACAGTTATTCCCCAAAGCAGAGTTTATTGTATCTGAGGTTTGTATGAGCCTTATCCCCAGAAGAGTTACCTGGATTATCTTCCCCAGCGGAGCATTTATTTCCCCAAGCGGAATTTTTTTGGATTCATTGGGCTATCTCCAGCAGTTTACCGTTGTTTTCCCCAACAGAGTTGCTTTCTTACTCCCCAGTGAGTTGCCTTGTCTTCCCCTAGTGGAGTTGTATTGTTGGCCATCCCCAGCAGTTGATTTGTCTCCCCCAGTGGAAGTATCTTGAAGATTCCTCAGCACAGTCGTCCTGTGTATTTCTCCCCGCAGAGCTCGCACCATTATTGCATTGCATATAGTAATCATTGCATCCTCAAAACTGCGTAGCATTTCCATCTCATATGGAGCATTACGCCATAGAAAAATTCAAACATATGCATTCATGTGTTCAAAACCACATCAGACCGTATTCCCCGGCAGAGGCGGATCACATTTGTTCAACATCAACACAGCAAGCTTGCTACAGTTGCTTCGACAGCATTTCAGAATTGACTATCCCCACAGAGGTTTATTTCCTCACCCGATGGTGACAGAGGTTTATTTCCTCACCCGATGGTGACAGAAAGTTTGTTTCTCCCCAGTGAGACCCCCAGCAAGTGATCTGTCTTGCCTTGACATATCTAAGATGCTACCCTTGTGATACCAGTAAGTGTCATTTCAGCACCCGCGTGTGTTCTTTTTTTTTGGTGTCGGTAAACACCATTGTTTCGGTGTCGGTAAACATCGAGTTCCACCCAGTCATCGGTAAATGTCTGGTCATTTTTTGGTGTCGGTAAACGCCATTGTTTCGGTGTCGGTAAACATCGAGTCTCACCCAGTCATCGGTAAATGTCTGGTCATTTTTTGGTGTCGGTAAACGCCATTGTTTCGGTGTCGGTAAACATCGAGTCTCACCCAGTCATCGGTAAATGTCTGGTCATTTTTGGTGTCGGTAAACACCATTGCTTCGGTGTCGGTAAACATCGAGTCTCACCCAGTCATCGGTAAATGTCTGGTCATTTTTGGTGTCGGTAAACACCATTGCTTCGGTGTCGGTAAACATCGAGTCTCACCCAGTCATCGGTAAATGTCTGGTCATCATTTTTTTTTGGTGTCGGTAAACGCCATTGTTTCGGTGTCGGTAAACATCGAGTCTTTCCTTCAGTCATCGGTAAATGTCTGATAATTCCCCAACAGAAATCCCCAGTAGAGTCATCTGTAAATGTCCTACCCGGTTTTCAGTTGCAAATATTTGTTTGTCTCTCACCAATAAATTTCTCATCCCAGTCATCGGTAAATGTCTGGTCATTTCTTTTGATGTCGGTAAACATCATCTTTCGATGTCGGTAAACATCGTGCCTCACCCCAGTCATCGGTAAATGTCTGGTCATTCTTTGTTCTCTTGTTAATAAAATCAGAATCCCCAGGAGTCGTCGGTAAACGTCTTGTCTGGTATCATCACAAAGATTTTGTTCCTCCCCAAGCGGAGATGCCATCGGTAAATGGCCCAGTTTCTTCGATATCGGTAAATATCGAATTCCCAGTTGCAGCAGCCATCGGTAAATGGCCTTGATATCGGTAAATATCAAGTTTGCTTTGAAGCCACCATCGGTAAATGGTCTCGCTTCCTTTCAACATCATTTGCTTCCCAGCAACCATCGGTAAATGGTTTTGCTGAAGTTGATATCGGTAAATATCAAGTTTTTAACCATCGGTAAATGGTTCTGTTTTTCTCATTATTTCCCAGCAGCCATCGGTAAATGGTCGTGCTGAAGTTGATATCGGTAAATATCAAGCTTTAACCATCGGTAAATGGTTTTGTTTTTCAGAAGTCTGTTTTCCCCAGCCATCATCGGTAAATGGTCGGGCTGAAGTTGATATCGGTAAATATCAAGGTTCCAGTTCTTTAGCCATCGGTAAATGGTTTTTTGCGTTTCTGAAGCTGTCGTGCAGTTTGTCATCGGTAAATGACGTGGGTTTCCTTATATCATTTTCAGTTGGTGCAAATTTCTACGGTTCTTTTGTATTCAATCCCTGTTTACCCTGGAAGTCTGACAGCAATCGCTATCATCCGTCCGGGTTCCCAGCTGATTGAATAGGGGCAGCTGTAGCACCTCAAATTTGCACCTATCTTTGTACATACCATTTCATATTAGGTCATAGCATATCATAGTCCATTGCATAGCATTTGCATTGTCCTCATTTGCCTCAAGTGCAAGCAAGCAAGAATTAGGTCAAACTGATCAGGAGATCAGTCAACCAGTCAAGCAAAGGTGTTTCTCAAGGAATCAAAGCCCTAGGGTTTATCCAACAAGTTCACATGTTTTGGAGGTCTATTTGAAGTGTTCAAGTCAAGGGTTGAAGGCTCAGAGGTCATCAGTTCATACACAGACAGGCAGAAAACCCTAAACAGTCAACAATCAATCAAAGCAGTGGATGGTGGCCATTCTTGTGGAATTTGGGCACCCTGGCCAATAATCAAGAGTTCATATGTCTTGGGACATCATTTGAAGTCAAGATTTCAAGGAACTAGGGTTTGGAATTCATCAGAAGTGCACAGTCAAGTCCAAAACCCTAGAAAGTCAAAGTTGGTCAACTGTGATTGTTTCTTTGGATTTGGTGGATGGAAATGGTTTGAAGGAGCTTATTCATGTCCTAATAAGCCTCATCTATCATGTCAAACCTCATCATGGAAGAATTTGAAGCAAATCAGAAAATTTCCCAAAATAGCAACTGGGCCTGTAATTTCAACTGCCAAAAATGGAAACTTCTTGATCCTCAACTTACATCATGATACAAGCTCCAAATGAATTTTTGCCCAACATGAAAGTTGAAGATCTTGTTCTCCCATTTTCAAAAAGTCCAAGAACTCTCAAATCCCATGTATGGTTGTCAAGATATGATCCAATCATTTTCACAAAATTTTGAACTTCAGAGGGCCATATCTCTCAAACCATAAGGCCAAATTTGGTGGGGTTTTTTCCTACAAACCACATTTTTCATCCTCTTTCCAAAAATATAAATTTCATGACCTAAAACCTTACCATTCAAAATGGCATTTTTGGACCTTTTTCATTTAAACTCAAAGTTTGACCAAACTTTGACTTTTTGAATTAGGACTTTTTTCACCATTTTGCCATTTGAGATTGCTTCCATACATCATTTGTGATTTGTCTAGAGCCTTAAATCATGCTCATATCACCTTTTTACCATCATTTTGGACCAAGGTACAACGTTGGTATTTCTTGCAAATGAAAGCACAAGAGTACAATGAGGACAGCTTTTTGTGTGCAGAGTTCAAACAGCATTTTGTTTGGTCATTTGCTGTCTGTACCAAGGCCCATTTGAGCAGCTTACACCCTCCATTATTCATTTGTTCCTCAATTAGCAAAATTGCATTTGTGATCATTTAAGCTAAACCAACTTACCACTTCATTAGCAGACCTTAAACAGGTGGTATATAAATGTTTTTCTGTCCAAACAAACCCTAAGTTCACAGCAGCCACACCAGAAACTCTCCCATTTTTCTCTCATTGCATTTTTCACGATTGGATTTTTTCTGCTAAAACACTGAAAGCCCTTGAACAAACCTTCATTATCTCTTCATCTAACAATCTTTGGAAACAGTTTTTCACCATCAAATCTCAGCTGCACGGCCAGCTTTTGTCCTGTTTTTCAAAGCACCTCTCCCATGGCAGCTTGGATTTAAAGGCGACTCAAGCAAGTTTGAGCTCAATCCCTTTTGGAATACATCATTTGGGACCATTCTCTTCATCTGTTTCAGGCTATATCCATCAAATAATCACTGTTCCATCAAGTTCTTCCAAAACAAGTAAGTGAATTGACCTTCTCCTTTTACCATGCCATGCTATGTTTTAGCTAGTTTGTGTCATGCTGATTTTAAGGAACTTTAAATGGTTTGAAATGGTTAAGCATGCTGTAAGATATTTGGATTTGAAGTATGATGTACAAATGTATTTGCCTTCGATTCATGATTGATAAGGTGTTTTAAGAGAAACCATGCTTTGATTCTTGGTATATGTTGAATGCTGATGAGATTACCATGCTTGATTGTTGTTTCTGGAACTTTTGTTTTTGGTCGATTTCTGGATTTGATGATGATATGCTGTTCATGCCAAACTTAACTCTGCCCAGATTTTTCTCATGGTTGATGATTTGTTTTGTTGATTGATTAATGCTGCTTAATAGTGATACTTCATGGCCGTGAGTATTGGTTGATGGTTGTGTTCATGTGTTGTTAATTTTAAATGATGAACAATTGATGTTGAATTTGTTTACTGCATAAACATTAGAAACCCAGGTTTTTGTCTACTGTACGCACCCCTGTTTTCTTTTGCCATGCTGATTACTTTTAAAAGGTTTATTTTATTAATTGTGCATGTGTTTATTAAAAAGAAATGGTGATTGGCTGTTATCCCACTTTGAATCCCAGCGTCCCATTAATGCTGGACGACAGCCTTGCTGCAAGCGCAGGCTTTTTGCTGCTTTTGACATTAATTGGCTATCTCTTATTTATTGCCCTGCGCTTTTCTGAAAGAGAGGAGGTGGTTGACGGGACAGTGGGCCAGGTCCTGCTATTCTTTCTGTAGCCAGGCTTTTATGTCTGTAGGTTGGCATCTTTCCTGCGCATGCTGGCCGTTAGAGGAACATATTATTTGTTCCAATGATTAGCCGTGCCAGTCAGCCTGCCACTTGCCCCCCACGTGTTGGCCCCCCTTGAATGGGGCGCTGGGCTTTGTGCTTGGCAACATTCTATTGGTTGTTTGACCCCATATGCATTGCATTTTGTTCATACTTCATTCAATTATTTCCTCATCTTCACCAATTAATTTCTCCTTCATTTTTCATCAAAAAATTATGAGAATTTTTCCATGATGTTCATGATTGAGTCTAGTTTTTAATTATGTTTTTTAATCATTTTTTCATTGACTGGATTTTTTATGGCAATTATTCTCCCAACATGTGTGCATGAATGATACATCTTACCATTCTTATTGGGAAATTCTCATGTTGCATCCAATGAGCTTGAATTTTTTTGTGATGAAACTAGACACTCTGACCTTCATTTCCATATAAAGTTTGTGGATTTCCCATTTGTGGTTTGAGAGTTATGATTTTTTGAAGTCATGTGTCATATTTGGTGCTACAACATGATCATGCATTTTCCCTAATTTTGTTCACATGCCTCCTTGCATCCAAATGACCCCAAATTTCGCATGAATGATCCCCTGTATGTCTATTTGATGTATGAATTTTCTTGGAATTAATCTTGCTGTTTTCCATTTGATTGTGAATTTTCTTCCATGCTTGGTCATTTGTTGACTCTTTGTGCCATGCCTTGCCAAATCCTTTGTGAAATTCTCATAACATATCACATGATCATGAAATTTCATATGTGATAACTAGACATCTCAAGCTTTGCATTGGTGTTAATCTCACTCATTTCTCATCTGTTTTCAATTTGATATGATTTTTTGAAGTTGACCCACGCTTGTTGACTTTCATTGTGCTTACTTGAAATTAGTTTGACTTCATGATTTTATTTGACTGCCTTCCTCTCATCCAAATGCCATGAAATTTTACATGTCTACCATGTTAGATGTTAGGATTGAGTGTGATTTATTTCATAATTTTTGGAATTGTTTGAGTTGACTTTTGATGCAAGTCATTCTGTTGACTTTTGTATGCTTTCCTTTGCCATGTTTTGACTTCAAATATCCATGAAATGACAATGATGCATGATTTGAATGTGGGCCCAATTGTGATTGCTTTCTAATTGGTTGACTTTGACTTTGAGTTGACTTTTCCTTGCTGCCTTGACTTTTTCTTTCATCTTTGACCCTAGGCTAGCCCTAGTGGTCCTTTGGACTTATGTTGAGTTTATCTGTTTCAGGTTGAGCATAGTGCTTCCAAGATCATACCAATTTGATTGATGTTTGTTTGTCTATATTGTGCTAACCTTTTGTTTTGTAGGTGACTCATGTAACTTGAGTTTTGCTTTGCACAGTTGACCTTCTGTGGTTGACTGTTTATCCATTTCCTTTGGTTTTAACTGTTGAACTGTTTACTGATTGGTTTGACTTTTTCAGGTACTTTAGTCGCTTAAGTTCTCTGAACTTGCTTTGCTTTGCTTTTTAGCAACTTGCTTGAGGTATAATCTCTTTTACTTCATGTAGTCTGGAGTCCCGGCTTGTTAATTTGGCCGGGCAAACTGTCTGAAGTCCTCCTTAAGAGGCAATGCCTGTGTTTGTTTAAAATCGTCCCAAGCAGGAAAAGTCCTTCAAGTAAGGCAATTGGTGGAAGGTAGGAATAAGCAACCTATCCCCCACTATTCAGTGTGTCCTCTCATTGCTCCCATTACATGGTTGAAGCATTGAGATAAAAACCCAAGATCTATCGAGTCAATAATGGGGAAAGAGTTCCATCTTTCTGAACTCCCCCACTTTCTATTATTTGATGCTCTCCCTGATTAGGGATAGAAGCAATGAGGCACACCCCTCATCTCCTTTTCATCTGCTTCACCTTAGCCTCTCAATGGCAAGGTTAAGAGCACACTTACCCTATTCCAGTTGGCTCTAGTGCCTAACCTTTTGCTTGAGCCTCTTGTATGCATATAGAGTGTGCTTCTTGTGATTGTGATTGCCTGTTTGCTTTGCCTCTTTAGGTTTAGCTTAGACTTGCCCGTGTGCAAGGTAGGTTGTGTGGCTTAACCCTTGTGTGAGCCATACTTAGAACTGTTCGGCCGAACTACGGCAACTCTGATTCTCATGTTCAGATGAGATACGTAGGCACGAGACGCGATGTCTTGCCGAGTTTGACTAACCACTAACACTGATTTCTTTTCTCTCACCCCTGTTGTGATTGAGATATCCCCTTTCTCTTGCCCTAGTTGCAATCGAGACTTTGCTTTTTTTTCCTGAGCCTTGTCTAGGATAGGTTGGCCCTTGTGCCATTTAGCTAGAAACCTTAACTTAGGGTTGACTTTGCATGACAACATCTAGGCTCGAGTCGTAGTCTCCCTAGAGTTGTGTCTCCCTCTGTTATCTGGTTAGGCTAGAACCTTTGTCCCTGCGTAGGGGAACTACATCGCCCTGATCTCCATACCAGATGGAGTATGTAGGCAGGAGATTGAGCTGATCTCTCCGGGCGCCTTTTCTTTCTTTTGTGTGTGTTGTCTGACCTTTGCTAGGCTCGAGTCCGTGTACTCCTTAGCATTTGCTGTCTGTTTGTTTGTGTGTGTTCGACAGTTATAGGCTGAGTCCCCGACTCCCTATCTATCTGTTGTGTTGTTTAGGTTCGGATGCTGACATAAGTCCAGTGATTGGCAGTCGGGCTCCACGTTTGCCTGTGTCTTGTTTGTTTGTGTGCGTGTCAGCCGAGCTACGAATGCTCTGATTCTTCTCTCGTCCGAGAAGATACGTATGCATAGGATGCGATATCCTAGCGAGCATGTTTTGTCTCCCCAGTCCGAACTACTTCGACTATGATGTCTATTGCCTGATAGACTAAGTAGGCCCAGGATGCGACATCCTGCCGAGTCAGTTTCAGTCAGTTTCTTTTGTCTCTTTTCAGCCAGTGTGTGTGAGTTTGAGCAGTGTTTTAGCAACCAATTTATCCTTTCTTTTGTGCGTGGATCCCGTAGAGTACTACGGATGCGTAGGGTGCCTAACACCTTCCCTTCGCATAACCGACTCCCGAACCCATCCTCTTTGGTCGCGAGACCATGTTCTTTCCCAGGTTTACTTCGAGCATTTCCTTTCCCTCTTTTGGGATAAATAACGCACGATGGCGGCTCTGTTGTTTCTTTCTTTTCCCGCCGGTTTTTCGCGCGATGCGACACCATGCACACGAGTTAACTCATGCACTCAGCCCTTTCCAACTACAAATACATGTGCTATGCTTCATAATTCTCCAACCTGAAGGCGCCTGAAATGCTGCAAGAGTGAATCCCTAACCATACCAAAGGAACAAAGTTCATTTTTCTTCAAAAAAATCAGATCTGGAATTCAATTGCATTTGGTTGAATTTTCAGATCTAAAGTTCCTAGACCTTCATCATTTGATCTATTGAAGTTCTGTTTTGCCAAAGAAACCAAGGAAAGGGACTCAAATCTTCATACTCCAAAGGTTTTGATCAACTGTTTTTTTCTTCGAATCTCCTTATACTTTGATCCATTGGCCTTGATATTGTGTTGTCTGAAGTCCTCTCTATAGAGGCATTATTATTGAGTGCTTAATTGTTGAAATCGAGCAAGTTCAGTTGAACATCACCAAACTTCCATCTCTGATTTCTCTCTTAATAAGAATCTAGAGTGGAAGTGAGTGGTATAGGAGTGATGTACATCACTTCACCTTTCGAATGGTGTTTGGATCATCCATTTTAGTGAGCATTTGAATCTCTGCATTTTTTGACCTTCGCCGAAGCTCACCGGAGAAGACGGTGGCGCTGGCCACCGTCTCATTGCCAGATCAATCCTGAGCCGTTGGATGCATTTTCCAGTTTATATCATAGCCTTTAGATCTATTGACTTTATTTAATTCCTTGTGTTTCTCATTGACCTTGGACTATGGTGCGCACGCAGCTCATGACCATTAGATCCTCCACGTCAATTAATGTGGATCCATCCAACGCGTGTGGATTTTTTCTATTTTCTGATTTCTCCAATTTTATTTTTTAATTCCATCTCATTTTCAAAAATTCATATCTCTTTTATTATTGGTCCAAAAAATATGGGACCAATTGCATTATTTCTCTTTTAATTTCTAGTTTCTAAAAATGATTTTTAATATTTTTTATTTTATCATTTGCTATTTTTTAATAATTTTCTCTTTTATGGTTATTTTTAATTCATTTTAAATAGTTTTTGATATTCAAAAAATGCAAAAAATATTTTTCTAACCTCTTTGAATGATGATGATCTATGAAAAATATTCTCATCAATTTATTAATTGATTTGAAGTGAATTTGAAGTTTGACCTTTCTTTAATATTTTAATTCAAGTTTATTTTCAAATATTAAAAATGCCAAAATATTTTGTTTATTTCTTGACTTCCAATCTTCATCTCATTTCTGATTTTTTGGGTTTGACCTTGATCCTCCCTATCTTTGGTCAACATTTATGGATTGGTACATTCCTTTTCATTTAATGCACTTTATTTTCTTCATTTCCATTATCCTTCTTCTTCTCCTTTTCTTTTTGATCAATGAGTTAAAGGTTGATAAGTTAGCATTGATTAGGGAGGTTTAATCTTCCTTGATTCAAATCTAATTCATCTTGATCAAATGATCAAGTGAATGGCTTTGCATTAAGGATAGATTGCTTCTTAAATCATGCAAAGGACTTAAACCAATACAAGATCATTTCTCTTCTTCTTTTTGGCATGGCAAGTTGTTGGAACTTGGTTCACTAATCAAGATTTCTAACTTGTGTTGTTGCCTACATTATTATTGACCGGTCTCAGATAGTTGTGACTTCTACATAAGTCCAATTACGATTGCTTAACATAGCGCTAAATTTGCCATATGGCACACTAACTACTAACACTAACCATTAACAATTAACATTTACTTTTTGCTTTTACTTTTATGCAATTTACTATTCTTGTACATATTATTCATTTGCTTTTTCCTTTGCTCATTTGAGCACATGTTTATGTTAATGCAATTTGCCTTTTGCTCACTTGAGCACATAATTGTGTATATATTGTTGTGCTTGTGCTTTTGTTTTGATTGTTGTGGACCAAAATGCAAAGAAATGGACAAATGGACTTAGTTTTTAGGACTTTCCCTATGCAAATTGGAGTAAAAGGATCTTAATGTGAATATGGATTAGAAGGACCAAACCTCTAAACTCACTCTTGTCCATTCTTGATTTGTTTCATAAAACTTTTGATGTGTGTGCTCTTGTGCTAGGGAATCCTATGAGAGCTCAAATTGAAGAACCATTGCCATGTTCATCCCAAGTGAAAGATACAAGATGCATTGAGGATCTCTTAAGAGACTTGTTTGTTTGTTGCTTGAGCTTACTATTATTTTGCTTGCATATTCCAAAGGATGGGAGCTACTTGGATCATCAATATGATCTCAAGAGAGGAACTCCATTTGTTGTCTTGTTCTCTTATCCCTTATCTCTTATATGATTAGGACCTTAGCCATTCTTCTTCTTCCCTCCACTCTAACCCAAGCCAAAACTTTTGTGCAAACATTTAACACTTTTTTTTCAAACATTAGAAACCTAAGCCTTATGCTTTTGATTTTCCAACTTTCTTTTCATAACACTTATTTTGAATTGAATCTTTAAGTCAACTTTGACCAAATTTTGTACATACTTTTCATTGGTAAGTACAACCCATTCAAATGTCTTTTGTGGTTTCAATGACCACTTTCTTAATCAAACTTTTTTCATAACCTTTAGCTATTAGGTTTGAGTTATCCTTGAGGTAGATGTAATACTCACCTATGTCCTTAGTGATGGACAATGAGTCTTCCATGCTTATTATAGGGTTAACCCCTCACTAGCATGTCGAAGCTATCCTCACATGGTGGATTTGTGGTTTTAGGTTGAGTTTTCTCCCTTGGATAACAAAAGACCTTAAGGCTTTTGGACCAATCAATTCACCAACTCATTTTGAGATTTTTACCCCGAACTACGAGGTTTTGATCCTAATCTTTTTTTAAGATGGTACGTAGGCAATGGGTTTATCCATCCAAACACAAAATGTAAATAAACTTGTATATTATCTTCTCATCTCTTCAATCATGTTTGCACAAACAAATTTTCACAAAATACCAACCTTACAACAAGTATGAATAGGGCTCCCTAGGAGTACCTAGGATGTTTTGGGTGCTTAAAATCTTCCTATTGCATAACCAACCCCCTTATCCAGATCTCTGACATATTTACTAGTTTTTTATTTGATAAAACTTTTAGGTTTTTGTTCGCTTTCTAACCATTCCTTTGGATAAATAGAAGTGTGGTGGCGACTCGACTTGTATGGTTTACCTTGGATTTAGTCAATATCTCTAATTGTAACGAATACCCCGCTACATGGTTAAAATTGATTTCTCAACAAAAAATTATAACAACAACTACCATCAAATAAACCTGTGCAAAATAAAGGACATGTACTATGAGCTGGACAATCAGTATACTCGTGGACAAATGAGACAAAATATTTGTTTTTCACCAATAGTATGCAAATGCGTTTCAATAATAATTTGTATCAAAGATATCAAAATTAAAAAGTTATATATATAATTTTATTTATATATTATCTAGAATAACATTAATACTATTTTATTTATTTAAGAGGAAAATTTCCTTTTTTTTATTTGAATTTTTTTAAATAATATAATTAATTTTATAAATTGTTTATTTATATTTTTTCCTACATTTATTCTTTGATTGTGAAGAGAAATTTCAGAAAATGGATTGGATGGTGTGGTCTTGGTCAGGTTGGAGATAGCTGAGTCTCTGAAGTTTCATAAAATGGGTTGGTTGGTGTGGTCTCTTTGTATATCTTGACTGTTTGGAGATAACTAGGAGTTGAGAAGTTTTAGAAAATAGGTTGAATGTTGTGGTCTTGGATATATTGATTGATTTGATCCTTTAGAAATAGAATTTTCTATTCTTTTTGTATAGATCTTAGAAGTGTCGGAGATAGCTTGGGCTTGAGAAGTTTCAAAAGATAGTAGGGATGGTGTGGTCATGTTGGTGTATTGGATTACTTATAAATAAAAAATATATTTAGCAGAGTCACATATCGGAAGTAATTTGTTCTATTTATTGTTAATGGAATCAATATTCTTCAGGATATTGTGTATTTCAGGCTAATTGAATTTTTAGGTTTATATTATAGGACTATGTTGTGAAATTTATTAATAATAAATAAATAATTAATACCAATAATTAATATTTTTTTCTATTATCTTATTAGAAAAAGTTACTATCTCGATTTTAAATGTGTTACGCTTAAAAAAATAATTTGTCTTAAATTAAGTGTTATGTTTAGTTTTCTATGCTATTTTTGATTTTATCTTCTATTTTTATTCTCTAATTAATAGTCATAATTTATTATTTCTTCTTCCACATTAAATAATACATCAATAATCAATAAAAATACTTTAAGTTAGAAGGAGGAATATTTCTTAGTTTACAAAAAATTAATCCCTGAACAATGAAAATCATTTTTGAAAATTAAATTGAATACTATGAACTAATATAAATATATCATCTTTATACCTAATAAATATCTAAATTAATTTACTTACTTTTTTTATGTAATTATTTGTCAATAATTAATAATACTTGTATTTGTGTCCCAAATGTTTCTTTATAAATAAATGATAATTATTGTTTTTGTTTTTATTTATTAATAAGCGACTAGTATTTTTTTTATTATTATTATTTTGTAAAATTGAGATTTTTTGTTATATTGATCTCATATTTAACTTATCTTTTTTATATATAACTTTTTTAAAGAATTAATTCACCTGTATAAAAGATTGTTGAATCCCATAGAGCCCAATCGGATTTCCTGTGAAATTAATATATCTAAAATTCAAATTTCAAGATGCTTTCACTATCTTGAAATTAGTCATTTGAATAATGGAGTCGGATACCGGTTTTCTCTTTCGGTACATAACTGATACCTCTAGATACATAACCGATACCTCTAGCTTCTACTTTCGTATTGAGTTTTTACTTTTCAAAACTAATATTTCAAAACAAAATTTTTTAAGTATTTTCTCGATCCATTCTTACCCTGCTTCCGTACGCTGTCATAACTGATTGTTCAAATTTTTAAGTCTAATACCTCCCGCGTAGGTGCATAAATAGTATCTTTCTATTTTTACTTTTGTAGCAAATATTTTCTATCACTTACATACAAATTGAAAAACACAGACATTTATCTAATTATAATTACTTAGTAAATAATATCATATAAACTTTATTGGTAAACGGTCCTTATATTTAGGAGATATAGAAGCAATCTTCCAAAATCCTCCTCTTCAAAACTCTCTAAAAACCAACTCTAAAAAAGAGTCTAAAACTCTTGAGTCATGAAATATGCCTTGGAATAACCTATTGCTAGCTTGGTTAGATTTGTTGTATGAGAAAGTCATGCAATGATCTTAGATATGACAAAATTGTTATTGAAATGTTAATCCTAAAATCTAAATTTTGATTTTGAAATCTTAATTTATTAAAACAATGTCAAATCACATTGAAAATGTATATTATAGTTAAGCATCAAATCACATTGAAGATCTATATTATAGTTGAGCATATATTGTTGGAAATTGTTTTGTAATATTAGTTCCAAAATGACAAAAGAGTTAAATAGCATTTAATGCTTTGAATTTTAGTTATCGTTTTGTTTGAATTTTGAATTTAATTTTCATATCTTTTCATGAAATAGTGTCATATATGAAACATTGTGTTTTATGGTGAAATGGTGTTGTTTCATCAAAGGTTGCAAACTTTTGAAACAACATCCATATCTCCTATAAATATATGATTCTATTCAGAAAAATTACACAAGAACTAAAAACGTATTTCTCTTCCAAAATTCCAGAAAAACCTTCCTTGCATTTCGGGTTCTTCACTTGTCTTGTGCAGACTCGAAATTAAGGCTGATATTATCCTGAGTGTTCTTGCATTTTCCAACTCTAAGACATAATAAAAGAGTGCTTGAAATACTTTTAAGGAAAGTGATTCTCAATCACGATTCAGTCCTGGATCCATTTAATTTTACCGAATTTTCTAACAATCTTAAAAGTATTAGTAACATAATGGCTTCAGACGCTGCTGTTTCAAGCATCAAAGTGATGAACCAGGATCTTGTCAAGTTAGATCGATTTGATGGAACAAATTACACAAGATGGCAAGACAAGATGACATTCCTATTGACTGCCCTGAAGGTTCACTATGTTCTTGATCCCGACCTACAACCAATACCTAAACCAACAGAAAATGATTCGGAAGAACTCAAAAAGGAGCGCAAGAAACGCAAGGAGGACGAACTGCTTTGCCGTGGACACATTCTGAATACTTTATCTGATCGTCTCTACGACCTCTACACAGACAATCCATCGGCAACAAAAATATGGAAGGCACTAGAATTCAAGTTCAAGGCTGAAGAGGAAGGTACGAAGAAGTTCTTAATATCTAAATATTTCGATTTTAAATTCTTAGATTCTAAGCCCATTCTTCCCCAAATGCATGAATTGCAAGTTCTGGTCAATAAAATAAAGGCAGTAAAAATAAACATCCCTGAGACCTTCCAAGTCGGTGCAATTATTGCAAAATTACCACCTTCATGAAAAGGCTACCGAAAGAAATTGTTGCGCAGTTCCGAGGACTTCTCCTTGGAGAAAATTCAGAAACATCTTCGAATCGAGGAGGAATCGAAGGAGAGGGAGAAATCAGAACCCCCTACTCATTTCAAAACAAACGCTGTGACCAACAAGGGAAAGAAGAGACATGATGGCATGAAGAGTCATCTTGGACCAAAGAAAGAACATAACAAGTTCAAGAACTCTGGCGGTCATAAAGGTCCAAAGAACGGATGTTTCGTATGCGGTAAACCTGGACACTATACTCGAGATTGCAGACAAAATAAAGCAAAAAATGAGATCAATGCAATTCAATCAGATGATGACATAATTGCTACAGTGAGCGAAATTATGGCAATCAAAGGAAAAGTTCAAGGTTGGTGGTATGACACTTGTGCTACGGTGCATGTTACTTATGACAAGGCTGCATTCAAAACCTATTCTGAAGCAATTGATGGACAAGAGGTACAAATGGGAAATGAAGTCCGCTCTAAAGTTGTTGGAACCGGTTCGGTCGAACTTAACTTCACTTCTGGAAAGAAAGTTACACTTGTAAATGTGTTTCATGTTCCAGACATGAATATGAATCTTGTTAGTGGGGATTTATTGGGAAAATCGGGTATTAAATCTGTATATGAATCGGGCAAACTTATTTTGACCCGTAATGGTGTATTCATTGGAAAAGGATATTCCGCAGAGGGAATGATCAAACTATGTACTAATGATAATATTATTAATGAAATTTCTAATTCCGCTTACGTGCTTGATTCCGTTTCTTTATGGCATAATAGATTAGCACATTGTGGTATTAGTTCTATGAAGAGACTAATTAAATCTGGACTAATTTCATGTAATATAAAGGATTTCAAAAATGTGAATTATGTGTTGAATCAAAAATGATTAAGAAGCCTTTCAAAAGTGTTGAAAGGAAAACGAAATTACTTGATCTTGTGCACTCAGATTTGTGCGAATTTAATGGCATATTGACACGTGAAGGGAATAGATACTTTATTACATTCATAGACGATTCCTCTAGATACACTCATGTATATCTCTTAAAGCATAAAGATGATGCATTTAATGCCTTTAAGACTTATAAAGCAGAAGTCGAAAATCAATTAAATAAAAGTATAAAGGTCCTTAGAAGTGATAGGGGCGGCGAATACTTTTCAATTGAATTTGATGCATTCTGTGAAGAGCACGGTATAATACATGAATGTTCGGCACCACGAACACCGCAACAAAATGGCATGGCAGAAAGAAAGAATCGAACATATCAAGAGATGATGAATGCCATGTTGATGCATTCTAAATTACCCCTTAACTTGTGGGGTGAGGCATTATCGTCCGCCTGTCATATAATCAATAGAATTCCGTTGAAGAAAACTGGTATATCTCCATATGAGTCATGGAAAGGCAGAGCGCCAAATATCGGTTACTTTAAAGTGTGGGGGTGTGTGGCATACTACAAAAACATGGACCCTAAAAGAACCAAGTTGGGTCCTCGAGGAATAAGATGTGCTTTTGTAGGATATGCACAACACAGTAAAGCATATAGACTCTTAAATCTAGAATCTAATGTAATTGTTGAATTCCGGGATGTAGAATTCTTTGAAAACCTTATCACAAAGGATAAAGGATCGGAGTCGGCCACTAATAAAGAATCTCATGAAGATAACTCTTCTCGGATTGTAGAAATACAAACTGAAGGCACTCCTATAATCATTGAACCACAACCCGAGCCTAGGATAAGCAAGAGAATTCGGAAAACAAAGAATCTAGGACCAGATGAGATTGATTCCCAATCTATTTCCTTTTATCTTGTTGAGGGAAATTGTAAGAACTTTGTTCAACGCATTTCGATTATTCTTCAAGTGGAAGATGATCCAAAAACTTATAAGGAAGCAATAACTTCAAGGGACTCCACTTTTTGGAAAGATGCTATCCAAGATGAAATGGATTCAATTGTATCAAACCACACTTGGGAACTTGTTGACTTACCTAAGGGATCAAGGACCATTGGATGCAAGTGGGTGTTTAAGAAGAAATACCATAGCGATGGTACTCTAAACACTTATAAAGCCAGATTAGTGGCAAAAGGATTTAGACAGAAAGAAGGCATGGATTACTTCGACACATACGCACCAGTAGCAAGAACAACTACTATTAGATTGTTGTTTGCCTTAGCATCTTTGAATGATCTTATAGTCCATCAGATGGATGTTAAAACAGCGTTCCTAAATGGAGATCTCGATGAGGAAATCTACATGGAACAACCGGAAGGCTACCTGCTTCCTGGAAATGAACAAAAGGTGTGTAAACTTGTCAAATCCTTATACGGACTAAAACAAGCACCAAAACAGTGGCATCAAAAATTTGACTCTGTAATACTCTCAAATGGATTTATTCCTAATTCTTGTGACAAGTGTTTATACACAAAGACGTGCAAAACCACTGTAATATTCCTTTGTCTCTATGTCGACGATATGTTGATCATTAGTAATGATTTAAAAGGAATCTTGGAAACAAAGAAGTTTCTAACATCCACTTTCAAGATGAAAGATCTTGGACTTGTTGACACAATTTTAGGGATCAAGGTTAAGCGAAATAGTGGGGGTTATGAACTTAGTCAAACCCACTATATTGAGAAAATGCTTGATAAGTTTAAACATCTAAACTTTAAGGAAGTAACCACTCCATTTGATCATGCCAACAAACTTCAAAAGCATAATGGAAGATCAGTGGCTCAATTGGAATATGCAAGTGCAATAGGGTGTCTAATGTACCTAATGCAATGTACCAGACCCGACATATCATTTGTAGTCAGTAAAATGAGTCGATTTACTAGTAATCCAAGTAATGAACATTGGAAGGCAATTACAAGAATTTTTGGCTATCTACTGAAAACCAAGGACCTTGGTCTTCACTATGGAAGGTTCCCTGCCATATTAGAAGGATACACTGATGCGAGTTGGATATCTAATATTGGAGACCATAAATCTACAACTAGATGGATATTTACACTTGCTGGTGGAGCAATTTCTTGGAAGAGCAAGAAACAAACATGCATTACACTTTCGACCATGGAATCAGAGTTCGTGGCTCTCGCTTCCGCCGGTCAAGAAGCGGAATGGTTGAGGGATCTTCTGTTGGAAGTTCCATTGGCTAAAGACAATGTCTCAAAAGTGATGATACATTGCGATAGCCAAGCCACATTAGCAAGAGCATTCAGCGAAGTGTATAATGGAAAGTCTAGACATATAGGACTTAGACATTCGTTCGTAAGAAAATTGATTAAGGATGGAATCATTTCACTCACCTACATACGAACATGCTATAACTTAGCAGATCCGTTTACTAAGCCACTGGCCAAAGACTTAGTACGAACAACCTCGAGAGGAATGGGGTTGAAACTCCTTAAATAAAAGTTCCGACAGCGGCAGCAACCCAATCTTATGTTAACAAAACATTAACTTCAAGATTCAATGGGTAACAACAAGTCGCTGAATTGGATGTAAGTCAAGAATTTGGGAAATAAGGTTGACTGTGTTGAATTGAGGGTTGAGGTTTCCAAAACCTCTTAATGAAGTTCATTAACGAAGAAGAGTATCTATTGGAAAGGATGCTATATGAACCTCACCTATGTGAATTTTGAGATGGTGCCGTCTCAAAGTGAGAGTTGGAGTTTCTCTCATGAAAAATTCATGAAAAGGATAGCATATGGCCATAAATAAGTGCTAAGCGAGATATGTAAAGGAAGAACCTTTAAAGAGTGTGTGTAAGGTAACGCCGGTCTGATCCCATGGATTAATGGTTTAAAAGCTTTGCTACCAAACATTCTGATTAAACTTTGCGTTATCCTCACTAAGGTTAAGTTTAAAATCGAAAGATACCTAACTGTATTAACACTTTTTATATTTCACTATCTGGAATGATTTTTGTCATTATTAGAACTAGTGGGGGATTGTTGGAAATTGTTTTGCAATATTAGTTCCAAAATGACAAAAGAGTTAAATAGCATTTAATGCTTTGAATTTTAGTTATTGTTTTGTTTGAATTTTGAATTCAATTTTCATATCTTTTCATGAAATAGCGTCATATATGAAACATTGTGTTTTATGGTGAAATGGTGTTGTTTCATCAAAGGTTGCAAACTTTTGAAACAACATCCATATCTCCTATAAATATATGATTCTATTTAGAAAAATTACACAAGAACTAAAAACGTATTTCTCTTCCAAAATTCCAGAAAAACCTTCCTTGCATTTCGGGTTCTTCACTTGTCTTGTGCAGACTCGAAATTAAGGCTGATATTATCCTGAGTGTGTCGCATCCGCGAAAAACAACCGGCGGGCTGAAACAAAACAACACAGAGTCGCCATCGTGCGTTATTTATCCCAAAGAGGGAAAGGAAACGCTCAGAGTAATCCTGGAAAGAACATGGTCTCGCGACCAAAGAGAATGGGATCGGGAGTCGGTTACGCAAGGGGAAGGTATTAGCACCCCTCACGTCCGTCATACTCGACGGGATCCACGCTCTTAAAGAAAGAAAAGGTTGCTAAAACAAACATCACACACACATACCGAAGACAACACAGGTGGGGAAAGAGGAGAGGGCTCGCTAGGACATCGCATCCTATGCCTACGTATCTCGTCTGGAACGAGAATCAGAGCTGCCGTAGTTCGGCTCACGCACGCCAAACAAGACACACACAAACACAGGCAAACATGGAACCCGAATGCCAATCGCAGGACTTACATCGGCTTTCGAACCAAACAAACACACTCAGGATACGGACAGCCAATCGCTGGGCTTACATCCATATCCTGACACACAAGAGGGTTAACAAGCAAACACATACAAAAAGAAAAAAAGTGCCCGGAGAGACCTCGCACGGTCTCCTGCCTACGTACCTCATCTGGTATGAGGATCAGGGCGACGTAGTTCCCCTGGACGGGAGAGAAATTCTAACCAGATACAAAGGGAGACACACTACTAGGGAGCTGGACTCGAGCCTAGATGTTATCATGCATCATTGCCCTATGTTATGGTTTCTATCTACTTGCACAACAGCAAGCTAATCCTAACCAGGAAAAAGCAAAGCATGCAAGCATAAACAAAGCAAATCAAACATTCACAGTTAGCACACACTATATCCAGACAAGGTGGGCTCAATCAAGGGTTAAGTTGCAAAAGCAACACAACTGTGTCAGGGTGATGTTAGCTCTTAACCCTGACATTGAGAGTCAGGGTGAAGCCAGATGAAAGGTGAGTGAGGGATGTGCCTCACAGCTCTTATCCCTGGCCAGGGAGAGCTTCAGACAAAGGAGTGTGGGTTCAGAAAGTGGGAACCCTTCTACACTCATGACTCTGACTCAACTGTACAACTGTACATGGATCTTGGGTTAATGTCCCAATGCATCAACACAGTGGTGTGAGCAGAGGGACGACTCAACAAGAATAGCAGGAGGTGGACTACACACCTCTTGTGTCTGCCAATTGCCTTAATCAAGGTCTTTTCCTGCTTGGGGACAAAGTTAAACAATCACAAACATCGCCTCTTAAGGAGGACTTCAGACAGTTGCCTGGCTAAATAACAAGCCAGGTCTTCCAGACTACATGGAGACAAGAGAGTCTACCTCAATTGGTTTATACAACCAAGCAGCAGCATAGCAAGTTCTCAAAGAACTATTAGCAACTAATGTACTTGAAATCAATCAAATACAGTCAGTATACCAATCACAAAGTCAAAACAGACAAGATAAGAACCAACAGACAACACAATCAATCACATGTGCAAAGCACAATCAACTCAAGTGAGCCAAGCATCCTACAAAATAAATCAAGTTAGTTCATAACAAGCATATAAACCAAACTCAATCAATCTTGAATTAATCTCCTTAAAGCATTTGCTTCTTAACCTGAAAAGCACATCCAAACGTGAGAAACAAGACCACTAGGACAAGCCTAGGGTCAAAAGGAGGTGAAAAATTCAAAACAGCAAGTGAAAACTAATCAAAACCAAGATTTATCAAGCAAAAAAGAGAATCCAATTGGCCTCACATCAAAACTATGCACCAAATCTATTTTATGAACAAAACATGTCAAACTATGCACTTTGGAAACACATTAGAGTAAACAGAATGATCACAATCAAATCAATATCAAAACAGCTCAATAAATTCCACAAAAATTCAAGCCTAAACAGAACACATTCAATGAGAAGCATATCAAATTTCATGCTATTTGGACAAGAGGAAGTAGGTCAATGAAATTCAGGAAGTCCAGACAAGTTCATACAACTTCAAATAAGGTCACAACTCATGTACCAACTTCAAGCAAGTGCAAAACAGTGGAAACAAAATAAAAATGAATGGGACCAAATCCAAAATGAATTTAAGCGTGTTAAGAACCACTCCACCAAATTTCATCTTCATATGATAAGGTATGAGAATTTCACAAGTCATGTAAGTTGATCACTCAAGAAAAACCTAAAAATGACTAAACAGCAAACAAAAATCTCAATCAAATAGGAAATGGATCAACAAATCCTACAAAAAATCATGGTCAAACTAAACATACACAAGTAATCACATGCAAAAATTAAGAGCAAATGGCAAAGCAGAAGCATGGAAACAAAATTCAAGAACATGGCATAACATAGTGTGACACACATTGTCACACTCAACTTGATCACATCATATCTATCAATCCAGAAACTCAAAATTAGCAAACTATACATCAAAATCACCAGGAAAGAGTCAAGAACATGCATGTAAAATTTCAAACATTTTGGATACGGCATCATTATTTTATGAATGAAAGAGTGAGCATGATGCACAAAAGACACATTCAAACAATCCCTAGGCATTCAATTTTTTCATACGTGCAAAAAAATATTAAAAATCACCATAAAAAAGTACACATCACAAGGAGAATGGTGAAAAAACTCTCATCAAATTTGGATTAAAAATGAATTACTTATGAATTTTCTAAGATGAATGATCAAAGTGAAATAAAAAATGGAAAAAAGAAAATGAAATAATATGAAATAATATTCAGAAATGGCAAAATTGTAAATATGTGATGGCAAGGGCAAAACGCAGCGCTTCAATAAAAGCGCTGGCACTACGCTATTGGCTAGGACTCGCGGGAAACAGCTATTTGAAATCAAAGCCAGAAAAAAATGGATCAAACTGAAGCCTGGAGCGTGTTCTTCATCGTTCACCAACATTCAACATTTCCAGAAATCATCAAGAACATATTTCAACCAAAAAGATCATGTCATATATCAAAATGACCAGCGTTCAACCTAGATCATGGAACTAACAATGATTTGACCTAACTCTAATCATACTAAGCGAATCGAGCAAAATTAGGTTTCACATCCAAACTTCAAATCAAGATATCTCATTCAATTCAGCATGGAAATCAAAACCACAAGTTGCAACGTGCTCTACAAGCTTAGATCTACACAAGCCATATCATGATTTTGAGAATTATTGAAATCGAACTCTGACCTTAATGAGGATGCAGTTCGTGATTTGGTGCTTTCAAGGTCTCAATTGCAAAAACAGATGATGCTTGATGATGTAGAAGTTGAATGAAGTACGTATTGTAGCTCAACTATGCTCCAGACTGAAGAACTTTCAATTTGCCATGGATGAGTGAGATTGCAACAGTCACGATTCTTCAATCTTGGCCTTGGTTTTGTTGCAAACAGTTCTCCACAAACACTTGTAGATGATGGATCAAGCAAGAATTCACACTATGGATGATGAATTGCAATGAAAAATGATGAAAAAGTGTGAAAAGGTTTGAAGAAAATTGAGAGGTTTTTGGATGAAAAGTTTGTTAGATCTGAAAAGTGAATTGTGATTATGCATTTTCTGTTATGATTATGCCTTTATACCACATGCTAATCCATTTGTTAATCACAATTAACAAATTCAAGTGAATTTAGCAAAAATGCAATTTATGTCAAATGGCCAAAATGTCCTTTTCCAATTCAGCCAATGTAACAGTACAAAACCAGTTGGAGCAAGTCACATTTGTCATTTGGAATGTGTTGGAAAAGGTTTTGTATGCAAATGCCATGTATTTTTGAAAATCACTATTTTTCCCACCAATTTTTAAATGGTTCACTTGAAAAATGACCTTTTTATGTGATGATTTTTGATGAAATATGATGATGCATCATGAAAGTACATGTCAAATGTGGTTTGCTCAAAGAAAGATCACCCAATTTGGCCATTCCATTCAAAAGTTATGCCACTTTGAAAATCAACATTTTCTGAAAATGATTTGATCATAACTTGCCAACCACACATGAGAAATTCATGTTCTTGGACTTTTTGGAAAGGTGAGAGCAAGGTCTACAACTTTCATGTTGAACAAATTTTCATTTGAATCATTTTTGGACACGTAATTTTGAGGAGAAAAACTTTCCATTTTTGGCAATTTTCAATTACAAGTCACTTTCTATTTTTGGAAAGTTTCCATCTGACTTTATTTTCTTCATTCTTGATGTTTGAAATGTCAAATGAAACTTGTTTAGACATGAATGAAGTGTCTCTAACTCTCTCCCACCTCCAAATCCATCAGTTCAGGCACAGTTGACCACAGTTGACTTTTCTGACTGGTAGATGAACCTGGCTATGCACTGATCAAGTTGAGCTTCAAACTCCTGATGAAATGGCTCAATGATGAAACCCTAGCTTCCATAAGCTCAATATAATCATGTGATGATCCCCATATCCATTGAAAACCCCATCTCCTTGTCAAGCCCTGATTGGCACAATGCAGCTGATTCAACTGATTAGGGTTGACCAGTGGTCAAAACCCTAATCCCAAGGTATCTGATCAATCTCTTGGTGATGACAAGACTCTGATGATGATGATGTATTATTTCAACCAAGATGAAGCTCAACCCCCTTGAGAATCAAGAAATCCTAATTTGAATCACACACCCTCAGATGGCTAGTGATCAATTCAATCAATGAAACCCTCAGGCTTGCATACATCAGCCTTTTATCTTCTGACCAAGACTTAGGAGGATGACTTGCTCAATGTAGCCACATGATATGCAACATGCTAATGACTAATGACCTAAGAAATGCAATGCAATATGTTAAGCTAGTCCCAAGAGAGGAGGGCAAATTTTGAGGTGTTACAGAGTGTTCTTGCATTTTCCAACTCTAAGACATAATAAAAGAGTGCTTGAAATACTTTTAAGGAAAGTGATTCTCAATCACGATTCAGTCCTGGATCCATTTAATTTTACCGAATTTTCTAACATATATATGACAAGAGAACGTTGAGGACTCCGTTCTCTTTTGTAAATTTCAAGAATGGGTAAAATTGATTTTTCAACAAAAAATTATAACAACAACTACCAACAAATAAATCCGCGCAAAGTAAAGGGCGTGTATACTCTGCATAGAGCTGGACAATCGGTTTGCATTATTCTTGGATCCAAATCTTAAATCCGGCATAAACTACAATTTTATATTTAAGGCCAATTTTTGATCTATAAAATTTTGATTTTTGACAGATTCGATTAAATTGATTTGACGGATAAATCAGATCGGTTTAGTATTCATTAAAGTAAACCTATTAAACTGGCTCATGTTTTAAAAAATTACAAATATTTATTTTTTTATTTAAAAAAAATAAAAAATTTAGAATAGAGAAGAACTATTTTTTTATTATAGAAATTTTTTTATTTATTACGTAATAACATTTCTAATATAATTTTACATTAATTTGATTATTATCATACTTTAAACCACAAACTAAATAATACTTAAAATTTCATATTGCATGTCTTATATTATTGTGAGTACACACTACTACCATTAGATTATAAAAATATTACTTAATAATTTCATATAAACTTTAATGGTAAATGGTCCTCATATTTCGAAGATATAATCGCAACTTTTCAAAATCTTCCTCTCCAAAATCCTCCAAAAATCAACTCAAACGGAGTCTGAAACTTTTGAGTCATGAAATATGCTATGGAATAACCTATTGCTAACTTGGTTAGATTTGTTGTATGAGAAAGTCATACAATGATCTTAAATATGACAAAATTGTGATTGAAATCTTGATCCTAAAATTTTAATGTTGATCTTGAAATCTTAATTTATTCATGCAATATCAAATCACATTCAAAATGTATATTATAATTGAACATCAAACCACATTGAAGATGTATATTATAGTTGAATATATATATGAGAAGAGAACATTGAGGATTACATTCACTTTTATAAACTTCAAGAATGGTTAAAATTGATTTCTCAACAAAAAAAATTATAACAACAACTACCATCAAATAAACCTGTGCAAAATAAAGGGTATGTACTATGAGCTGGACAATCAGTAATTTTAAATTTATCTCGGATCCAAAACTTAAATCAAGTGTAAATTACAATTTTATTTTTAAGGCCGAATTTCGAACTATCAAGTATTGATTTGACAGCTAAATCAGATCGGTTTAGTCGGTTTAATATTCATTAAAGTAAACCTATTAAACTGGCTCATTTTTAAAAAATTACAAATATTTTTTTTTATTTAAAAAAACATAAAAAATTTAGAATAGAGAAGAACTATTTTTTTATTATTGAATTTATTATTTTATTATGTAATAACATTTCTAATATAATTTTACATTAATTTGATTATTATCATACATAAAAATTTATTTATTATGAAATCCTCGAGCTACCAATCTCGCCTTATGTCTTGCTATTGCCCCATCAGCATTGTGCTTCAGCTTGAACACCCACTTCACTTTGATAGCTTTTGTTTGTGCCGACAATTCGAATAACTCCCATGTGTTGTTTCTTTCAATTGCTTGTAACTCTTTCACTATAACAGACTTCCACTTCATATCTTTTAAAGTCTCGCTATAGTTGATTGGTTCAGCACCTGCAAGTAAAGCAAAATGAACTAATTATCCATCTGGCGTGACTTCATCATCACCGGTCACTACGTAGTCTTGAAGTCTTGTTGGACAAACTATAGTTCTTTGAGATCTTTGGCTTATGCTAACCATACCCTCTTCGACTTCAATTGTGTCTAGTTTCTTCGTTGATGTCATAGCGCATTAATGGCTTGTTAATTGGATCACCATAATTCCAATCCAGGCAGAATTTTCATCAATAAAAATATCTCTACTCGTCACGATCTTCTCATTGATTGGATTGAATATCTTGTATGTTCCAGTTTTGTGATATCCTACCAGAATCATAGATTCACTCTTGTCATCAAGTTTCTATTGGAAATAAATCCTTTTTGTGTTTAGGAAAAGTGTGGGAATATTAGAGGCTTGAATAGAAACTTGGTAGATAGGAGAATTATTTATGGAAGAGAGAACTTTGTGTTTTTGCTTGATTCAAAAGTGTTGGATTACATCTCTATTTATAGTACTCTAAGGAGAACTCTAGACACACTAATTCTAGAGAGTTCTCAACTCTAGATATTCAAAGAGTATTCTAGAAAATATTACAATCTTAATAAATATCTAGATACTCTAAATACTACAAGACTTTTCTAGAAGCATTACCCAATATAAACTAAGCCTAAATCACTAAGTCCAAAATCAAATAATAAAATTAGGCCTAAATCAAGTTTAATATTTCAACATCCCCCCTTAAACTTGATTTGTGACTCCAAGCATATTCCTTAGCTTCACGAAAGTTTCCAATTTGAGTGGCTTGATGAAAATGTCGGCAACTTCACCTTCTTCTTCTCGATGCATTCTCTTATGAAGTGGTAACGAGTGTCGATGTGTTTACTTCTTTCATGAAATATAGGATTCTTTGCCAAAGCAAGTGCTGATTTATTGTCAACACATATTTCGACAGGATATTCTTGTGGCATTTTTAATTCTTTCAACAAATTCCTTAGCCAAACTGCATGACAAACACATGATGTGGCAGCAACATACTCAACTTCACAAGTTGATAGTGTGATGATAGGTTGCTTCTTTGACATCCAAGTGAAAGCAGTATCTCCCATGAAGAACACAAAACCAGTAATGCTTTTTCTGCTCCATCATCTTGTATTCCAAACTGCTCCGTACTCGACGGAGAGCGAACTCCTGGGATTTATACAAACTTTTCAATCTTCCGACTTTGAAGAGTCTTCTTGATTAATCCCAAGGATCGTCGTACGTCTCGCCGTCGTTTCACCATTCTTCCATTCATTCGTCCCCGATCGGACTCCTCGGGGATTTATTTTGTCAAAAGCTTCCACATCACAACCTGCAGGTGAGTGAAAATATCTAACAGCACCTGCAAAAGAGATCGTTAGATAAAACCGTGCCCCAGGCGTGTCAAGATTTCAACACTTGGGTCACTCAACCTTCCGAATAAGATTTCAAACTTCAATCTTATAAGCATGCATTGGAAGGGACCTGTATGTCTTAAAATGCAAGATTCTTTATCAAAATAATCGGGTGTTTTTGCAATCAAAGCGGTAATGAAAAACAAAAACAAAATTATTTGACTGAATATGCATTTTATTGATTTGAAAAATGTGGCTCAAATGAGCAATACAAAGGAAGCAATTCCTGAAAATAGGTAATTGCGCACAAAAGGAAAAATCTATCCTAATGGCAATGTGAAACCCGTGATCTCATCGAGTTCCAACTCGGTTACACCCCATATGTCCTCAGACTCTCCGTGCTTTCCGCCTTCTGAACAAGACGCTTCTGATTGATCCCTATCGGGTATTATCCATGATACTTTAACCAAAGCGCAAACGATCATGCCAGACGCAGTTGTTCGTTTCAATCCCTCTTTTGCCTGGACCGCCCTTTCGGGTTTTCAGTCCACCGGGATACCCTTTTTTGCCCAAGTCGCCTTTTCAGGTTTTCGACTTGCCGGGTGTACAGTTTTTTTTCTTTTTATCCCTAATTTTTGCCCGAACCTTTTCTTTCTGTTTTTTGGTTCGCCGGGATGCCCATTTTTGCCTGGACTATTTTATTCTTTTCGTCCAGCGGGTCTCTTTATACGAAGTATTTTTTAACTGCGTCCGCATTCACAGGGGATGGAAAATCTTCGCCATCCATGGTCGTTAACAACAAGGCTCCGCCAGAGAAAACCTTCTTGACCACGAATGGACCTTCATAATTGGGTGTCCACTTGCCCCTTCGATCATTTTGAGGAGGAAGGATCCTTTTCAGCACCATATCACCTACGTGATATACCCGAGGTCGTACCTTTCTGTCAAAAGCACGCTTCATCCGCTGCTGGTATAACTGCCCATGACAGATGGCCGCCAGCCTCTTTTCCTCAATCAGGCTTAACTCTTCATATCGGGTCCTTACCCATTCAGCCTCTTGCAATTTCACGTCCATCAGGACTCTCAAAGAGGGAATCTGAACCTTAACCGGTAGCACCGCTTCCATTCCATATACCAAAGAAAAAGGAGTTGCCCCAGTAGACGTACGCACCGACGTTCGATACCCATGTAATGCAAACGGCAACATCTCATGCCAGTCTTTATAGGTCACCACCATTTTCTGCACAATCTTCTTAATGTTCTTATTGGCTGCCTCAACCGCCCCATTCATCTTCGGACGATAGGGAGAAGAATTATGATGTTCAATCTTGAATTCCCGACACAGTTCTGCCATCATCTTGTTATTCAAATTAGAACCATTATCAGTAATGATTCTCTCGAGAACCCCGTATCTGCAAATGATGTCTCTCTTGAGAAACCTGGCAACGACCTGCTTTGTCACGTTCGTATAAGAGGCTGCTTCCACCCACTTGGTGAAGTAATCAATAGCCACCAAGATGAACCGATGCCCATTCGAAGCTGTAGGCTCAATCTTCCCAATCATATCAATGCCCCACATAGCAAATGGCCATGGGGACGACATTAAGCTCAACGGATTTGGAGGCACGTGCACCTTATCAGCATAAATCTGGCATTTATGACACTTCCGCACGAAATTGAAACATTGGGCCTCCATTGTCATCCAATAATAACCTGCCCTCAGCAGCTTCTTCACCATCGCATTCCCACTGGCATGGGTACCGAACGATCCTTCGTGAACCTCTTTCATCAATTGGCTTGCTTCTCGATCATCAACACATCTGAGCAAGACCCAATCAAAATTCCGCTTGTACAAAACCCCATCCTTATTCAAATAGAACACCATGGCCAACCTCCGCAAAGTCTTTCGGTCTTTCTTGGATGCTCTCTCAGGATACTCTTGAGTCTCTAGATAGCGCTTGATATCGTAATACCACGGTTTCTCATCATCAGGCACTGTGTCAACAGCAAACACATAAGTCGGTCTATCCAGACGACCTACTTCCACACTGGGGAACTGATTCCACCACTGCACTTTAATCAAGGCAGCCAGAGTAGCCAAAGCATCTGCCAGAGGATTCTCTTCTTTAGGCACATGATGCATCTTCACTTTGGTGAAAAACGTCAACAATCTCCTCGTATAATCCCGATATGGAACTAAATGAGACTGATGCGTATACCATTTTCCGTTAACTTGATTTACCACCAGAGCTGAATCTCCATATATGACAAGGTTCTTGATCCTCAAATCAATCGCCTCTTCAATTCCCAATATACAAGCTTCATATTCAGCCACGTTGTTGGTGCACTCAAATGTTAGCCGGGCAGCAAAAGGAATGTGAGATCCTTTCGGCGTAACCAAAACAACACCAACACCGCTTCCATTCACGTTAACGGCCCCATCAAACATCAGAATCCATTCGGATTCAGGGTCAGGCCCCTCCTCCGGGATTGGTTCCTCGCAATCTTTCGATTTGAGAAACATGATGTCCTCATCAGGGAATTCAAACTTCATCGGTTGATAATCATCAATAGGTTGCTGAGCGAGATAATCAGACAATACACTTCCCTTGATTGCTTTCTGAGAGGTATACTGTATATCATATTCTGTCAGAATCATCTGCCACCTCGCAACCCGTCCGGTCAATGCTGGCTTTTCAAAAATGTACTTGATTGGATCCATCTTGGAAATCAACAAAGTGGTATGAACCAGCATATACTGCCTTAGTCGGCGAGCAGCCCAGACCAAAGCACAACAAGTTTTCTCGAGCAGTGAATATCTTGTTTCACAGTCGGTAAACTTTTTGCTAAGGTAGTATATGGCATGCTCTTTTCGACCAGACTCGTCATGCTGCCCCAATACACACCCCATAGACCCCTCGAGGACCGTCAGGTATATAATTAACGGTCTTCCCTCCACAGGAGGCATCAGAATCGGAGGCTCCTGCAAATACTCTTTTATTTTTTCAAATGCCGCTTGGCAATCATTATTCCACCTGACCGTTTGATCTTTTCTCAACAACTTAAATATTGGTTCACACGTGGCTGTTAGATGAGATATGAACCGTGAAATGTAGTTCAATCTACCTAAGAAACCACGAACCTCTTTCTCTGTTCTCGGTTTAGGCATTTCTCTTATTGCTTTTACTTTAACGGGATCAACCTCGATTCCTTTTTCACTTACAATGAACCCCAGCAATTTACCGGACCGCACCCCGAAAGTGCACTTGTTCGGATTCAACCTCAGTCTGAACTGTCTCAGTCGGTCGAACAACTTGGCCAGATCTACCAAATGCCCCTCTTCTGTTTGGGACTTTGCTATCATGTCATCAACATAGCATTCGATTTCATGATGAATCATATCATGAAACAAAGTCACCATGGCTCTCTGATAAGTAGCACCGGCGTTCTTGAGACCGAATGGCATTACCTTGTAACAAAAAGTGCCCCATGGTGTAATGAACGTTGTTTTCTCCATATCATCTGGCGACATTTTGATTTGATTATAGCCAGAAAAGCCATCCATGAAGGAAAACACCGAGAATTGAGCTGTATTGTCTACCAACACATCAATGTGAGGTAGCGGAAAATCATCCTTCGGACTAGCTCTATTCAGATCTCGGTAGTCCACACACATTCTTACTTTACCATCTTTCTTTGGGACTGGCACGATGTTCGCGACCCAAGGCGGATAATTAGTGACAGCAAGGAAACCAGCATCCCACTGCTTCTGCACTTCCTCTTTAATTTTCATCGCCATGTCAGGTCGAGTCCTGCGCAACTTCTGCTTTACCGGAGGACAATCTGCTCGTAACGGTAGCTTATGCACGACGATATCGGTATCCAACCCTGGCATATCTTGATAAGACCAGGCAAAGATGTCGACATACTCTTTCAACAATGCCACCATTCTGCTCTTGACACTTTCCTCCAAAGCAGCCCCGATTTTCACTTCTTTCTTGACCTCATCGGTACCCAAGTTCACAACCTCAATCTGCTCTTCATGTGGCTGAATCACCTTCTCCTCTTGTTTTAACAACCTGGCTAACTCCCCTGGCAGTTCACAATCTTCTTCGTCTTCTTCTTCAGCTTGATAGACCGGATTGTCGAAGTCATACAAGGGTGTAACAGGATTATTATCAATGAAATCCGGAGAATGATTGCATCTGCATGAATGTGGATTCATGCATTGCTTAGAACCGGAACGAGTCAAAACAAAAAGAAAAATGAAAACATTGCCATTTTTATTTTGTTTTTTTTTAAACTGCAAAAATAAATGAAAAACAGGGAACACCGCTTTTAACTGAAAAACACCCTTTTATTAATGATGCAAACTTGCAAATTTTAAACATGAGGTGACCCTTACAATGAACCATTACGTGTCGGGCAACACGTATGGCTTTCATGCATATAAAATCAAAACAGGAAAAATATTACTCTTCAAGTAGAGTGACCCGGATGATCTTTTCAGCCTTCCAGTTCTGGATTCCCATCCCTGGTGCGCACGGCTTTATCCATTGGTCAATTTCGCAGTCGCTATCAGCTTCCTCACTCATCATGCAGATGTGATCCGGATCCAGCATTCCGGCACTAGTGAAGGTGACTGACGTACGGCGTCCTCTGCCTTGTCCTGAGCCTCGGCCCGGCTGGTACCCCACTCCGAAGCGGTCCTTCTTTGCAGAGATATCCATCATCCTGCCCCAACCAGGAGCCTCTCCATTCTTCACCACCTCGGTGGCCTGTTTGTACGAAGCAATGGACGGTTTCTCCTCCTCTTTTGCAAAAAGAGCATTCTCCACCTTAACGATTTCGAATGCTTGACTCGGGGTCTCCCATATTTCGCCGTCCATTTCAACGTACTTGAATGAGGACAGGTGGCTGACAAAGATGTCTTCTTCTCCGCACACAGTGACAACCTGTCCTTCCCAGATATATTTCAACTTTTGGTGCAAAGTCGAGGTCACTGCCCCAGCAGCATGGATCCATGGGCGACCCAACAGGCAACTGTATGCCGGCTGAATGTCCATGACGTAGAAAGTCGACTTGAACACCTCCGGGCCTACCTTCACAGGAAGCTCAACTTCTCCGAATACAGCCTGCTTTGACCCATCAAAGGCCCTCACTATCAGATCGGTGGGAGTCAGGATCAATCCGTCACAATTCAGCTTAGCCAGAGCCTTCTTCGGCAACACATTCAATGAGGAGCCGGTATCAACCAGCACATGCGAAAGCACGGCTCCTTTACACTCCATGGCGATGTGTAAAGCTCGGTTATGATTTCTCCCATCCACAGTCAGATCCATGTCTGTAAAACCCAACCCATGGCTGGCATGCACATTAGACACGACCGTCTCCAACTGGTTAATGGTTATCTCTTGAGGAACATAGGCTTTCTTCAAAATTTTCAACAGAGCCTCTCTATGCCCCTCAGAGCTTAACAGCAAAGATAGAATCGATATTTTGGAGGGAGTCTGCTGCAAATGGTCCACAAGTTTGTACTCAGACTTCTTGATGATCCTTAAGAATTCCTCTGCATCATCATCAAGCTTTTCTTCCGACCCCACAGGCGTCGGCGTCACTACTGGAGTACTATCACTAATCACTTGTTTTCCTTTCGCCCTGGCTAAAGCCTCGGCCTTTTCTTTTTTCTCTTTTTCTCCTTCTCCTCCCCTCAAGGAATCAGGAGCAAACAGTCTGCCACTGCGAGTGAAACCGCTGGGACCGGCATTATCCACCTTTGAAACGGTGGTTTCACTTGCAGTCTGATCTTCTACTTTCTCACCATTACAGTAGACCTCTCCCCCATAATTCCATGGCACGGCATCATCTTTGTCATATGGAATTGGTCCAGGTACTGTGATGGTAACTGGAGCCGCCTCAGCTAGATTTGACAAATCCACCGGATCAAAATAAATTGTTATGGTGGAGACCTCATCTTTCCCCATACCAGCCCTCTCAATCAGAATACTTCCATTGTCCATCAGTCCCTGGACAGTCTCTCTCAACAATTCACATCCATTGACAGAAATAGTGCACACAGCACAATCAACACCGCAACCCGGATGAACCCCATTCAACACCAACTGCCTCTTAACCTCAGCCAGAGGAGTCTTCAACTGATCAACCCTCAACAACCCGATTCGGCCCTCCTCAGAGATAGCATTCACCCCCCTTTGACCATGCGCGGGCATGGGATTAGCATTCACGTTGGGAGACGGAGCAAAGTTGATTGCTTTTGAATCCACCAGGTCTTGGACTACGTGCTTAAAAGCTTTGCAGTCCTCTACACTGTGCCCGGGAGCACCTGAATGGAATTCACATTTGACATTTTCATCAAAATTGGCTGGCCTTTGATCAGGTCTCAAAGGTGCCAGAGTTCTTAACTGTACCAACCCCAGATCCTTTAACTTCTTCAATAGGAAAGAGTATGTCACAGGCGGCCTGTCAAAATGCTGATCACTCATCCTCCCCCTGACTTGATATCCAGCCCTCTGAGGCCTCTGCTGAAATGGTTGTCTTTGTTGTTGCGGTGATTGTTGTTGTTGCTGTGCAGGCTGATGCTGATTATCAGCAGGAATAGTTACTGCAGCAGTGTGCTAAAAGTAACGATCCCTACTGGTCCCCTCTGAGCGTAGACCGCACTGGTATCACCCTCTTTCTTTCTCTGGCCATTACTGAAGGGCTTCTTCGACCCAGACGACGAAGCATTACCCTGTATCTTTCCAAGCTTCAGCCAGTTCTCTATTCTCTCACCGGCAACCACTATGTCTGGAAAATTGGTGACCGGACAGCCAACCATTCTTTCGGCGAATGCCCCCTGCAAAGTCCCCATGAAGAGATCAGACATCTCTCTGTCCACTAATGGAGGTTGCACTCTGGCAGCCAATTCCCTCCACCTTTGAGCGTATTCTTTAAACCCTTCGTTATTCTTCTGAGACATACCCTGCAGCTGGGTACGACTCGGGGCCATATCAGCATTGAACTGATACTGTTTAAAGAATGCATCCCCAAGATCTTGCCAGTTCTTTATATCAGAGGACTTCAGCTTGGTGTACCACTCCAGTGAGCCTCCGGACAGACTGTCCTGGAAGAAGTACATCCACAACTTTTGGTCCATGGTGTATGCAGAGATCTTACGAACAAACGCTTGCAAATGAGTTTCGGGGCAGGAACTCCCACTGTACCTATCAAATGTGGGTGCTTTAAATTTCTGCGGGATCACGATCCCCTCTACCAACCCCATATTTGACATATTGACCACCCCAGGAATGGCATAGCTCTCCAAAGCTCGGATCTTCTCAGCCAGCAGCTGAATCTCTTTATTCTGTGGTAGGGCACCGTATTGACCGAACGGTTCATTGTGCATAGAGAATTGGTCAGCTTCTCGGTCTTCCTCTCTGTCATCATCGACCCCGAAGAAAGGCGGGAACAGACTGTCCTTCAAATTCTGACCAGGTTGACCCCCAGCAGCACCAAAACCAGCAGCGTTATTCACTATTCCCACTGTTGTTCTTTTACCACCGTCTCGAGAACCACCCAGCCCCTGGTTGGAGACACCATCCAGGTTCACACCACTATTAGCCGCTGAAACCCGCTCGAGCCTCTCAACTTTGTCAGCTAGAGCTTTCTGACCAACTGCAAACCCTTGCATGATGTTGATCAGTTCGCTCATCTTATCCTTCAGCTCGAGAATATCAGTATTTGGGAGATCCATCAGTCTGGGAGTATTGCGTCGCGTGAAGTATCTGTGAGGACGGGTTGAGTGCAAAGGTACAACTCTGCGAGCATGAGCAATGATTCCTGAAACAATTAAGCACGTTAGAACTGATACCTGCAAAATAAAATACAAGTTATTATGATCATGCATGAATGCAGTGTTTATCCATATGAGGAACACTTTGTCTCTCGATCCTGGCTTCATCGAGACAAATGATAATCCGGCAGCAATATTCTGACATTCATCATTTGAGTTCATCATACAGATCAGAGATATATGATTTACCAAAATACCCCTAACCATGTGTGTGTTGTGTGAGTGCATACGGGAAAGCAAATAAAGCTTGAAGATCGATCACTGAATGAAAACAATCATCGCATAGCAAAATTGCACAAGAGTGCCAAAGTCATACATCACAACTGATACAAATCTCCAGAATCGGGAAAGAAATACAAGCAAAAGAATTCCGTCAACAGGCCTGACAGTAATCCTCACGAATAATAAAGGCTAGCCTGATGAGGGTCCCACAGAAGGCCCTATATCATCAACCATCTTCGCGAACTCTGCGGCAAACCTGAGCTCAGTATTATCTTGTTGTAATCTCCCCACCTCCTTCTGGTGAATCTTCATCTGCCTGAAGTAATGATCTCTCTCAGCAATGTAATGATCTCTCTCGGCGATGATCTTCATGCTCTCTGCTTCCTTGATCTTCAGCTTGGCCTCCCACTCAGCAATGAGAACTCTGACTCTGTCATCCCTCTGATCCCTCACGAGGATTTTCCTCCTCTTCTGATCTTCAATGACCTTTGAAGCTCTAGCCAATCTCTCTTTGGTGATGTCGTGCTCCTTTGTTGAAGATGCCAAAGCCTGACTGACCTTCCCATAGTAGGCAGTATCCATCTCAAAGCGCTTTGCCTCCAAGGCATGTCGCTTGTCTTGATCTTCCATTCTTACTTTGATCTCCTGATTAGCCATCTGAATCCGAGCGACACTCATCTCCAATTCAGTTTTCTCTGCAAGCAACTGATCTCTGGCTCTCTTTACCTCGAGGAATTCTTCTATACTGACAAAAGAACGCGGACCCTCGATTAAAGGACACCCAGGATCACCTCCCGGAAATGGTAGATGTGTGATCTCAATCCTCTTCCAAAGCCAATCATCAAATAGAGGAAAATACCGACTATTAACCTTGCCATAAGAAACTTTGCCCTTTCGCTGAATATCGCGCCATTCATCCAACACTTGCCTCAGCTTGGCCTGATTGCCCTCAATCGGAAAGTAGAAGGACTCCTGAATCTCTCGTCCAAGAGGAGAACCCTCCACAGCAAACCCCATCTGTCTTCTAAGAAGCACCGGGTTGTAATTGACGCAACCCTGAACTCCCACAAGAGGCACATTAGGAAGACTCCCACAACTGCATATGAAATCCCGTCCTGCCATACCGTTATGAGTCCATGCTATATCAGCAACCCGCAAACCCATCAGTCTGAATGACCACTTGACAGTCGGATCGAGATGAGCAAAAGCACCTCGGGAAGGCAAATACCCCATAAACCATCTGAATAGCATCTGAGCACAACACCGGATCAAGCCACCACGCCTCTTCTCGTTCCTGTTATGAACCGAGTAATAGACATCTCCGATCAGAGTAGGAATAAGGTTCCTCTGCATAAATAGCCTAATAGCATTCATGTCCACAAAGTTCTTCTGATTAGGAAACAGGATGATCCCATAAATGCCCACAGCAATCACAGCACAAACCGTCTTCCAACTACCCGCAGCAGCATATTCCTTGGCTTTGGCCTCCAAGAAACTCAAATGAAAACCCGGTAATTTTCCTTTCTCCTTCAAACCCTCCTTGACCATCTCCGGACTCAAATAAAGAGCACGGGAAATCCCAAGGATGTCAGGCTTTCCCCTAATGGCACAGAAAGGAATCTGATCTCGGATCTGGATACCTAGGATGCTAGCATAGTCCTCCATTAGAGGTCCCAACAAGTAGTCCGGGAACATGAAACATCTCAAACCCGGGTCATAGAACTGAAGAAGAGTATGAATGGCGCTCCTGTCACTGTCTGTGAGCCTGAAAATCATCTTCAGAATACCACCATATGCCTCACGAAACATCCCCACATGGTCGGGTGTAATCAAGGCTATCATATCTCTCAGCACACCAATCTCTGGGTCGAAGAAACTGTAAGCGACGTCATGCTTCAAACCGGTCCTCATGTCTGAGCAAAGAAATCTCTCAACCAGGATCTCAATCAAAATGTCCCTGCATATGAATAAACATGTGTTAGATGCAGGTAAATGCAAAATGTGATGATGCTGATGAATGGATGCAATGCATAGTGCCATCCTCCAAGTCATCTGAACATCTGTTGCACTGAAGCCCATTCTCTGAACTGATCACAACCATCTGAAGGAATATATAATCACAAATCCGACTTGAGGGTTCCGAAATAAACGGAACTGAAAGATACATCACCATCATCACTAGACAATTTCTGAGCAGATACCCATAACCATCTTTGAATCGGCCCGGGGAATCCTGAAATAAACGGATCCCCACTGATAAATAACACGGATAGTACTTCGGCGTCTCAGCAATAAATGGCCATAAATCCGACTTATAAATATGACTCTGATCAACGGAACCATCAGTCACCATCAAAGTCACCATCTGAACATGCATCTGTACGAATCACCCTCCCCTCACAGGTAACTTCTAATCAGGTTATCCTAAGGCGGATAATAGTCTCGACAATCGGGCAAAGATACTCAACGGGTTTGCCCTTTCGGGTGTGCCATTGTAGCTCTCTTGAGATCGTCTAAACCAAAGATCCGGGAAATGATCGGTCACCGAAGTCAATAGTTCAGATGAAGTGACTCAACCAGAGTGGAGTACCCCACAAAGGAAGAGCACTATCAAATGAACCTCGTCCGGCTTGTGGTACATCACATTGCCAAGCACATGTTGACCTAACATGAAGGAGGCAACATGAGACCACACTACTCCTAGGTGTATACTCGGGGCTGGGTTTTAGCCCCACTCAGAACACCCACCCCAAAACAGAGGAACCACCTGCAAGAAGGAAAGCAACATGATAGTATGATGCATGCAAATATTTATGCAAATATATACACAACAGAATAATAAATGCAATAAATAAAGCGGCACAAGCAACCTAAACTATCCTAAAACGCTGGGAGAGACTCGCTTAGGGAAGATGGACCAGCACAGGTCAACATCTAAGTCCCCAGCAGAGTCGCCAGCTGTCGCATCCGCGAAAAACAACCGGCGGGCTGAAACAAAACAACACAGAGTCGCCACCGTGCGTTATTTATCCCAAAGAGGGAAAGGAAACGCTCAGAGTAATCCTGGAAAGAACATGGTCTCGCGACCAAAGAGAATGGGATCCGGAGTCGGTTACGCAAGGGGAAGGTATTAGCACCCCTCACGTCCGTCGTACTCGACGGGATCCACGCTCTAAAAGAAAGAAAAGGTTGCTAAAACAAACATCACACACACATACCGAAGACAACACAGGTGGGGAAAGAGGAGAGGGCTCGCTAGGACATCGCATCCTATGCCTACTGTGAGAGAATTCTTTACCTTGAATTAATTTTTAATGATAGCAAATTGTGTGATCATCATCCAAATGTTGGTTGTGCATTGCATTACATGATACATGTGTGTTTATTATGTTTTTCATCCCACTATATTGTTGCATAACTGTACATATAAACCTACATTGATATTTCCCTTTAAATATCAATTAAAATGCATTTTATGTCAGTAAGCATCGATACGTAAAGCCTCTGCATCGATACATGCAGCATGAAATAAATCACAAAACCTTTCTGTTCAGTATGCATCGATGCATACGAGCCATGCATCAATACATGGAAGACAAAATACTCTATGCATCGATACACACGATCCCTGCATCGATACATGACAAATTGAAATAGCCTGTGTATCAATACATACGCACCAGGCATCGATACATACTAGTGTAATAAGCACTTGCATCGATACACACGACTTTTGCATCGATACATGAATAATAAATTTCACCAAAATTTACATTACTTACAGTATGCATCGATGCACACTATCATGTATCAATACATAAAGTTGTTTTGTGGTATAACAGTAACTGTTTTTTGCAGCATATAAAAGACAGGTTACAACAGCAGTGCAAAAACACGAATTCATTGAGGGAAAACAATTGAACACAGATCAAAAAGCAGTGTTGGAGCAATTGTTTGTGAGCAATTAGAAACCTGAAAGAGACTTCATCTTCTTCATCTTCTCAATCACTTTTCTTCAAGAACATTTACACATAACCATTCTTGTTCTTTGGATTAAAGAAGCATCGAGATAACGTTCAGTGGTACGATCAAGGATCTAGCTGTGGTTTGCAGTGGAACGATCGAGGATCTAGCTGAGTCGAAGATTGAAGGGGGTTTCTAGGAAAAACCTACTGGTTTGTCCTTCAAGAACTGGAGTGTTCTTGAGGGTTTGGGAGTCACATTTGCAGAACATATTCAGCCGCAGCGTTGCGTTTGGAGATCGGGGGATTTCGCAAGCAGGTCGTGGAACCGGTGAATTGTTTGCAACTTTGTGCAGGAAAATCTTGATCGTGCTCAGATCAAGTGAAGGTTTATACAAGAAGAGGTTCTTAGAGTTTAGAATTCTGTCTTTGTATCAAAACCTTGTATCAACGGATTCGGCAATAATTGATAATCAAAGTTCTCAATTTCATTTGAAATTGAGAGGGAGACGTACCCACACGCGAGGACGACGTGGGGAACTTCCTTACCAAATCTCTGCGTATCGTATTCTTACCTTACTCCTCTTTACGTTTTTCAAACTGTTTTCGGAATATCAGTTAGTGTGTGGTGATTGCTTCTTGTTCAAGACAGCAGTGGCAAGAAAACTTTAATCAAACTCCATTGCTGTTCATTAACGATCACACACACACCAACTGTTTGATAAAACGGTTAGCTAGATTTTATTCATTGGAAATAGAATTTAAGAATAAGCGCATTCAATTTGTTAGAATTCTGGTGTGAATAGCTTCTGTCATTCTCATTAAAATCCAGCAATTATACTTGTGTGTCCAGCTTTCTAGTAGCGGTTCAGAATAGACGGAAGTCGATTCGGGACTGATTTTTCCGCCAATTTTGAAAACTCTAATAAAACGTTAAATCCGTTAAGTTTGAAAGAGGTGATCTATTCACCCCCCCCCCCCCCCTCTCGATCACTAGCCACACCGTCTAACAAGTGGTATCAGAGCGCCGGTTCGCTGGTGCTCTGTGGCTGCCTGTAACAGTATGGATTCTGAACCAAAGGGGGCGTATAATAGAGCGCCTATTTTCAACGGTGAAAATTATGGCTACTGGAAAGACTGCATGCGAGTTCATATAAATTCTATGGATAGGTTAGTATGGGCTGCCATTGAAAACGGTCCGTTTCAAATCACTATGACAAATGCGGCTGGCGCCATAGTACCTAAACCAGAAGATGATTGGAATGAGAAAGATGAGAAAAAGTGGTCGTGTGATTGGAGAGCTCGAAACATGTTAATTTCAGCACTTGGTGTTGATGAGTATTATCGAGTATCCCATTGCACGACAGCTAAAGAAATGTGGGACGCTTTAGAAGTTGCCCACGAGGGTACTACTGAAGTAAAACAGTCCCGCATTAACACACTCAATCAAGAGTTTGAGCTCTTTCGCATGAAACAAGGAGAATCCATCTCCGACATGCAAAAGAGATTCACCCATCTAACTAACCGATTGAATGCTCTTGGAAAACCTATTTCCAATGAAATTGCTACTAATAAAATTCTCAGGTGTCTTAGCAGGGAGTGGCAACCTAAAGTTACAGCAATCAAGGAAGCCAACGATCTTACAAGACTTACGATTACAACTCTATTTGGAAAGCTGGAAGAACATCAGCAAGCTTTGGAAAGTCTTGAAAAATATGAGAATAAAAGTAAGAAGGAAAAGGAGAAGAAAAGAGACAAAGAGGGAGAGAAGAAGCCAATAACTCTTGTGGCCTCTAGCTCTAAGTCCTCACGAAAAGAGCAAAGCGACAATGATTCAAGTAGTGACAAAGACTCGGATGATGAAGAAATGGGACTGTTTGTAAGGAGATACAATAGATTCATTCGAAAGAATGGAGTCAAGCATTCCGACAAAAATCTCATGAGGTTTCGAAAACAATCTACAAATTCGAAACAAGAAGAAAACAAGAAGAGTAGAGGAAGAGGATCCTGTTTTAATTGTGGTAAATCCGGACACTATAAAACGGACTGCCCTATGAAATATAAGGATCAAAGAAAAGATTCGCCAAAAGGGTACAGCAAACAAAGAAGAGCATATATTGCATGGGAAAGTGATAGTGATTCATCAAGCACACAAAGTTCAAGTGATGATGATGAAGCTGCAAATCTGTGCCTTATGGCTCACACAAAAAATCTGTCCTACCACAAGAAGAAAAACAATGACACAAAGGTAAAACAAGCGTATTACAATAATTTCTCCTCTATGTCTTTTTCGGAACTAAAAATAGCTTTTGAAAAACTGCATAACGAAGCTGTAGATGCTTTTAAAAGACTATCTTCCGACAAACATATTTTCTCTTTTTTGGAAGGTAAAGTAAACAAAGCTGAAATTGACTTAGAAGCATTGAAAACTAGTATTGCAGAAAATTCAAAAACTATTGACATTGACGGATGTAGTAGAGTTAGGTATTGTGACGCTTGTTATGTTTGGCAAAAAGAGGTAAACACTCTTAAGGTCAAATTAGAGAAAGCGCTACAACCTAAAATTACTTATGCCGTTGACCCCAAGTTGTTTAAGAAGTCATTGAATCCTCCATATGCCAAATACTCTTTTATTCTAAAGGATTCAATGAACAAGAAACAACAAACACATCATCATGGTTTATGTCATTATTGTTGTCGTGCTGGCCATACCATTGAGAAATGCAAATTTAGGAGATTTCTAGTCTCTAAAGGTATTTATCAATGGAAGCCAAAAGGCAACCATGTTAACACTTACCCTCTTGGACCCAATGAAAATTGGGGACCAACTTCTCTCTTTTGATGTTGTAGGATGAGTGCCTTGCCTCCGTAGATAGAAGGTGGTTTCTTGACAGCGGCTGCTCAAGGCACATGACCGGTGACATATCGCTTTTTATAGACTTCAAGGCGAAGAAAAAGGGATATGTTACTTATGGAGACAACAACAAAGGAGCTATACTCGGCAAAGGTAGTGTAGGTAATCCCTCCACCACTACTATTTCAAATGTCCATTTAGTTGAGGGACTTAAACACAATTTGTTAAGCATAAGTCAACTATGCGACATGGGCTATAAAGTTTCGTTTACAAAAACTTGCTGCATAATTGAACATGCTGAACAAAACATTGTGTTTAAGGGTGTAAGAGTAAACAATATCTATATGCTTGACTTGTTTGATGTACCATTAACAAATACTAAATGTCTAGTCACCTTGAATGATGATTCTTGGCTTTGGCATAGACGTTTAGCTCATGTTAACTTCGATTTGCTAAACAAGGTTGTATCTAAGGATCTAGTAGTCGGTCTACCAAAAATAAAATTTTCAAAAGACCACCTATGTGACGCGTGCCAAATGGGAAAGCAAACAAGGGTGTCTTTTAAATCTAAAAATGTAATTTCAACTTCACGACCCCTTGAGCTTCTCCATATGGACCTCTTTGGACCTTCTAGGACAAAGAGCCTAGGTGGAAATTACTATGGCTTTGTAATAGTTGATGACTACTCTAGATTCACTTGGACTATATTCCTTCATAGCAAAGATGAAACTTTTTCTGCTTTTAAAATTTTTGCAAATCTGTCCCAAAACAAAATGAATTCCAAAATAGTTACAATTCGTAGCGATCATGGTGGTGAGTTTCAAAATTATCACTTTGAGAAGTTTTGTGACAAGTATGGCATTGAGCATAACTTTTCAGCCCCTCTCACTCCACAACAAAATGGCGTTGTGGAGCGTAAAAATCGTGTTTTAGAGGAGTTGGCAAGAACAATGCTTAATGAGGGTGGATTACCAAAATACTTTTGGGCTGATGCTGTTAGCACAGCCTGTTATGTTCTAAACAGAATCTTAATTCGCCCTATTTTGAACAAAACTCCTTATGAACTTTTGAAAGGAAGAAAACCAAACTTGTCACATCTTCACGTATTCGGTTGTAAATGTTTTGTTTTGAATAACGGTAAGGAAAACATTGGGAAGTTTGATGCAAAAGCGGATGAAGGTATTTTTCTTGGTTACTCAATGTCAAGTAAAGCATATAGAGTGTATAATAAGCGTTTACTTACTGTTGAAGAGTCGGTTCATGTTTCTTTTGATGAGTCTTATCCAAAAAATGTCGGAAAAGGTATTTCTTTTGATGACGCAGGTGTATCTACAGAAGACATACTCAAGGAAGCTGTTGAGGAAACTGATCAGTCCAAAACAGCTGCCCATGAGAAGGAGGAAGATACAAGTCATGAAGAAATTGAGGAAGAAAAGACAGCTGAAGTGAATGATCTTCCAACAGCTTGGAGATCCTCAAAAGACCATCCCATCGACAACATTTTGGGAGACATTTCAAAGGGAGTAATGACCCGGTCTAAGATAAGTAACTTTTGTTCTCACTTCGCGTTTATTTCACAAGTAGAACCTAAAAATGCCAAAGAGGCCTTGATTGATGAATTTTGGCTAATGGCCATGCAAGAAGAGCTTAATCAATTTAAAAGAAATGACGTTTGGGAACTTGTCCCTCGTCCGCGAGATCATCATATCATAGGCACTAAGTGGGTTTTTAGAAACAAGCTTGATGAAAACGGAGTGATTACTAGGAACAAGGCATGCTTAGTAGCACAAGGATATAACCAAGAGGAGGGCATAGACTATGAGGAAACTTATGCTCCAGTTGCTCGCCTCGAAGCTATACGTCTTTTGCTTGCCTATGCGTGTTCTAAGGATTTTAAGCTTTACCAAATGGACGTAAAGAGTGCCTTTCTTAATGGTGTCATAAATGAAGAAGTATATGTTTCACAACCTCCCGGTTTTGAAAATGCTGAAAATCCAGATCATGTTTACAAATTAAAACGAGCTTTGTATGGTCTTAAACAAGCCCCTCGGGTTTGGTATGAAAGGCTTAGCAAATTCCTAATTGATCATGGATATTCAAGAGGTAAAGTGGACAATACACTCTTTATTAAACACAAAGGGAAGCACATTCTTTTAGTTCAAGTTTATGTCGACGATATCATATTTGGTTCAACTAACATACACTTGGTCGAAGAATTTTCTAAGGTTATGCAGGGTGAATTTGAGATGAGTCTAATGGGGGAGCTGAACTACTTCCTAGGACTGCAAATAAAGCAACTTGATGAGGGTACAGCAGTATATCAAACAAAATACTGCAGAGAACTACTCAAGCGCTTTGGAATGAATGACTCAAAATCGATTGACACCCCAATGCCTACCAACGGAAATCTGGACAAGGATGAGTATGGTAAGTGTGTAGATGTCAAAAGGTTCAGAGGTATGATTGGATCTCTCTTGTATCTTTCTGCTTCTAGACCTGACATCATGTTTAGTGTTTGTATGTGTGCACGCTATCAATCAAATCCTAAGGAATCGCACCTTAAAGCGGTAAAGCGCATATTTAGATACCTTCACGGAACACCTAAATATGGGCTTTGGTACTCCAAAGGAAGTGATTGTAGCTTAGTAGGGTACTCCGATTCTGATTTTGCTGGCTGCAAATCAGATAGGAAGAGCACAAGTGGTACATGTCACCTGTTTTCAAACTCCTTGGTCAGTTGGCATAGCAAAAAGCAAGTTTCTGTGGCTTTGTCAACTGCAGAGGCAGAATACGTTGCAGCCGGTAGTTGTTGCGCTCAGATTTTATGGCTGAAGCAGCAACTACAAGACTTCAACATTCAACTCAAACGTATTCCTATCAAATGTGACAACACTAGTGCAATAAACCTTACTAAAAACCCTGTTTTACACTCACGCACTAAACACATAGAGATTAGACATCATTTCCTTCGTGACCATGTTGAAAAAGAAGACGTTGTCTTTGAGCACGTCGATTCCAAAAATCAGCTCGCTGATATTTTCACTAAACCATTGGCAACGGAACCTTTCTTCAACATTCGTCGCGAATTGGGAATCTTAGATCTTTCTCAATTGATGTCATAAGCATGTTATCTCTTAATTATATTATGCCTCACCATGGTTAATAAGAGCTGTTTTAGATGTCAATTATCCATCACACGAGTTCTCCAACAGAGGTAATATCAATCCTTTCTACAATTTTCTTATTGCTAAGTGATTGTGTATGTTACATCAAATGTTCTTACTCTAGTTGATACAAAATTTGACTGCATATACTCCTGTCCATATTGTGTGCACACTAACAATTTGACTTCTGAATCTCTGTTGAGCATAATCATCATAACAGTGCATAATGCATATTAATACTCCATTAAAATTCATAAAAAAACTGGTTCAGCATCAGTATGCATCGACACAAACGAAGCCTGCATCGATCCATATATTCTAAAATTCAATTTTTTCAAAAACTGCTTCAGGATGTATCGATGCATCCATCGCATGTATCGATACACAGGGCAATTGTAAACACTTGGCATCGACGCATCCATCGCATGTATCGATACACATGACAATTTTGAATACTTGGCATCGACGCATGACTATCTGCATCGATACATACTGATGCTATCTGAATTAAATGCATTTCTTTCTCTCTCATGCATCGACACATCAGCCAATCATATCACTTCCTATCTCATTACTTCATCTCATCTGCCCTCAAAAACCCCAAAACCAGTGGCTAACCCTAATCCTCCTCATCTTCACTCTCTCTCACAAACTTGGTAAACCCCTAAATCTCACATCACCATGCCTCCACGCACTATTCCAGCCAGAGCCAAAGGAAAAGGAAAGGGAAAGGAAGCAGCCGGTACTTCTCAGCAACCACCAGATGTTCCTTCAAATGCCTTAGACATTCTTCATCCTGCCATTGCTGCTGAATTTGAGGAATCCTTCAAGGCCAGGTTGGTAATGAAACCTCATATCTTTGATAAAACAGATGCCGTTCATCTGCACCTAAATGAAGTAGTTGAACTCTTACATGCACAAAGACTTGGGTCCTTTCTATCTACAAAAGATGAGTATCATGAGGATTTCATCCGGGCCTTTTATGCTGGTTTACAAACTGGTAGAGGCTATATGTTCCGGTGTTCTATCGGAGTCAGAACATATACCTTTGAAGCCTCTGATTGGGAAACGGTATTTCAAATGCCGTCTCCGTCGATGGTTTTCAAGTGTTGGCATGACCTGCATTTTGATCCTGAATTTGACATACAGGACTTTACAACTTCTATCCTAAAGATTGATAGACCGTTGAGTGAGGACGAACACGTCACGTCAGGTATGATTAAGCAAACTCCGCGTATTCTTCACTGGATTATCACACATATTCTGCGTCCAACAAACAGCGGACACTCTCGGTTGGATAGGCCTAGCATACATCTTCTCTACATTCTGCAAAATAAGGTTCTCCTAAATTGGGCGAACTACTTTGTAAAACGTCTATTCTTTGTGCGAGATAGCTCCAAGAATGTGGCTTTAGGTTATGCCTCTCAGATAATGAAAATTCTTAAGTTTTGGAAAGTTGCAATACCTATTGTGCCTCTCCTATCTCCATCTGCAGCTCAAGAGTTTGACTCTGCCACTCTATCGCATATGGGATATCGGTGGGACAAGGACCGCAAATGCTTCTATTTCTTCGAAAGAAAATCCAAAACCAGAATTTACAATTTTGACGTGCCTTCGGAACGCATCCATCTTGCTGAAGATCAGCCTGATGAAGAGATGCAGGATGCGGCTGAAACAGATGCACCACAAGCTGAAGCCAATACTGGCTGGGGTGAGTGGGTGGCACGAAGGTGGTCTCCTACCAACTACGTACCTGAACCTACAGCCCCTCCATTCTCCGGTGGTACTTCAGCCCCAACACCAAATGCGGACATTGCTCATATGCTTCAACAGATGGAAATTATCAACAAAGAACGCCATGAAGAAGCACGGTACTGGCATGTTCAACAATCTGAATGGCACAACGAGCATCGGGACTGGCATGATGAGCATACACGGATGTATCACAATCAACACGCTTGGCACCAAGACTTAGTTAAATGGCATCAAGTTTTCTACAACGAAATGTCTGGCTTTATGGATGACTGCCGTGAAAATCCTGGGATTATGGACAGTTTTAGAAGCATTGAAGTTCAGAACCGATTTAGGCAATACTCCTTCATGGGCCAAAATCCGGACACAATGCCTCCTCCTCCGCCTCCGCCAAGCTACCGAGATCCTGACAGACATGATGAGGAGTCCTGTGGTGGCAACAATCCAAATTAACCCACCTGCATTTCATCTCATTTCATCTCATATTGCTCCAGTTTTTCTTTTGTTAAACACTATGGTTTAGCTTATGTAACTCTTAAACTCGTTCGTATCTTTAAAACGCTTTTCCAATTCTGTTTATCTCTATTGTTATTGCCCTTATTCTTCATTCTTTGTGAATGATTCTTTACTTTGATGCTTCATTCTTTGTGATTGATAGCCTGTTATCCATTGTTTGCCATGTCTTGCTACACTATGCTACCTTGATAAATTTGTCTCTTCCTCTTTTTGATGTTGACAAAGGGGGAGAAACTGCAGATATGCACAAACTCAGGGGGAGTATCACACATCTTGCCAAGAATTTGCCATCATCAAAAAGGGGGAGTTTGTGAGAGAATTCTTTACCTTGAATTAATTTTTAATGATAGCAAATTGTGTGATCATCATCCAAATGTTGGTTGTGCATTGCATTACATGATACATGTGTGTTTATTATGTTTTTCATCCCACTATATTGTTGCATAACTGTACATATAAACCTACATTGATATTTCCCTTTAAATATCAATTAAAATGCATTTTATGTCAGTAAGCATCGATACATAAAGCCTCTGCATCGATACATGCAGCATGAAATAAATCACAAAACCTTTCTGTTCAGTATGCATCGATGCATACGAGCCATGCATCAATACATGGAAGACAAAATACTCTATGCATCGATACACACGATCCCTGCATCGATACATGACAAATTGAAATAGCCTGTGTATCAATACATACGCACCAGGCATCGATACATACTAGTGTAATAAGCACTTGCATCGATACACACGACTTTTGCATCGATACATGAATAATAAATTTCACCAAAATTTACATTACTTACAGTATGCATCGATGCACACTATCATGTATCAATACATAAAGCTGTTTTGTGGTATAACAGTAACTGTTTTTTGCAGCATATAAAAGACAGGTTACAACAGCAGTGCAAAAACACGAATTCATTGAGGGAAAACAATTGAACACAGATCAAAAAGCAGTGTTGGAGCAATTGTTTGTGAGCAATTAGAAACCTGAAAGAGACTTCATCTTCTTCATCTTCTCAATCACTTTTCTTCAAGAACATTTACACATAACCATTCTTGTTCTTTGGATTAAAGAAGCATCGAGATAACGTTCAGTGGTACGATCAAGGATCTAGCTGTGGTTTGCAGTGGAACGATCGAGGATCTAGTTGAGTCGAAGATTGAAGGGGGTTTCTAGCAAAAACCTACTGGTTTGTCCTTCAAGAACTGGAGTGTTCTTGAGGGTTTGGGAGTCACATTTGCAGAACATATTCAGCCGCAGCGTTGCGTTTGGAGATCGGGGGATTTCGCAAGCAGGTCGTGGAACCGGTGAATTGTTTGCAACTTTGTGCAGGAAAATCTTGATCGTGCTCAGATCAAGTGAAGGTTTATACAAGAAGAGGTTCTTAGAGTTTAGAATTCTGTCTTTGTATCAAAACCTTGTATCAACGGATTCGGCAATAATTGATAATCAAAGTTCTCAATTTCATTTGAAATTGAGAGGGAGACGTACCCACACGCGAGGACGACGTGGGGAACTTCCTTACCAAATCTCTGCGTATCGTATTCTTACCTTACTCCTCTTTACGTTTTTCAAACTGTTTTCGCAATATCAGTTAGTGTGTGGTGATTGCTTCTTGTTCAAGACAGCAGTGGCAAGAAAACTTTAATCAAACTCCATTGCTGTTCATTAACGATCACACACACACCAACTGTTTGATAAAACGGTTAGCTAGATTTTATTCATTGGAAATAGAATTTAAGAATAAGCGCATTCAATTTGTTAGAATTCTGGTGTGAATAGCTTCTGTCATTCTCATTAAAATCCAGCAATTATACTTGTGTGTCCAGCTTTCTAGTAGCGGTTCAGAATAGACGGAAGTCGATTCGGGACTGATTTTTCCGCCAATTTTGAAAACTCTGATAAAACGTTAAATCCGTTAAGTTTGAAAGAGGTGATCTATTCACCCCCCCCCCCCTCTCGATCACTAGCCACACCGTCTAACACCTACGTATCTCGTCTGGAACGAGAATCAGAGCTGCCGTAGTTCAGCTCACGCACGCCAAACAAGACACACATAAACACAGGCAAACATGGAACCCGAACGCCAATCGCTGGACTTACATCGGCTTCCGAACCAAACAAACACACTCAGGATACGGACAGCCAATCGCTGGGCTTACATCCATATCCTGACACACAAGAGGGTTAACAAGAAAACACATACAAAAAGAAAAAAAGTGCCCGGAGAGACCTCGCACGGTCTCCTGCCTACGTACCTCATCTGGTATGAGGATCATGGCGACGTAGTTCCCCTGGACGGGAGAGAAATTCTAACCAGATACAAAGGGAGACACACTACTAGGGAGCTGGACTCGAGCCTAGATGTTATCATGCATCATTGCCCTATGTTATGGTTTCTATCTACTTGCACAACAGCAAGCTAATCCTAACCAGGAAAAAGCAAAGCATGCAAGCATAAACAAAGCAAATCAAACATTCACAGTTAGCACACACTATATCCAGACAAGGTGGGCTCAATCAAGGGTTAAGTTGCAAAAGCAACACAACTGTGTCAGGGTGATGTTAGCTCTTAACCCTGACATTGAAAGTCAGGGTGAAGCCAGATGAAAGGTGAGTGAGGGATGTGCCTCACAGCTCTTATCCCTGGCTAGGGAGAGCTTCAGACAAAGGAGTGTGGGTTCAGAAAGTGGGAACCCTTCTACACTCATGACTCTGACTCAACTGTACAACTGTACATGGATCTTGGGTTAATGTCCCAATGCATCAACACAGTGGTGTGAGCAGAGGGACGACTCAACAAGAATAGCAGGAGGTGGACTACACACCTCTTGTGTCTGCCAATTGCCTTAATCAAGGTCTTTTCCTGCTTGGGGACAAAGTTAAACAATCACAAACATCGCCTCTTAAGGAGGACTTCAGACAGTTGCCTGGCTAAATAACAAGCCAGGTCTTCCAGACTACATGGAGACAAGAGAGTCTACCTCAATTGGTTTATACAACCAAGCAGCAGCACAGCAAGTTCTCAAAGAACTATTAGCAACTAATGTACCTGAAATCAATCAAATACAGTCAGTATACCAATCACAAAGTCAAAACAGACAAGATAAGAACCAACAGACAACACAATCAATCACATGTGCAAAGCACAATCAACTCAAGTGAGCCAAGCATCCTACAAAATAAACCAAGTTAGTTCATAACAAGCATATAAACCAAACTCAATCAATCTTGAATTAATCTCCTTAAAGCATTTGCTTTTTAACCTGAAAAGCACATCCAAACGTGAGAAACAAGACCACTAGGACAAGCCTAGGGTCAAAAGGAGGTGAAAAATTCAAAACAGCAAGTGAAAACTAATCAAAACCAAGATTTATCAAGCAAAAAAGAGAATCCAATTGGCCTCACATCAAAACTATGCACCAAATCTATTTTATGAACAAAACATGTCAAACTATGCACTTTGGAAACACATTAGAGCAAACAGAATGATCACAATCAAATCAATATCAAAACAGCTCAATAAATTCCACAAAAATTCAAGCCTAAACAGAACACATTCAATGAGCAGCATATCAAATTTCATGCTATTTGGACAAGAGGATTTAGGTCAATGAAATTCAGGAAGTCCAGACAAGTTCATACAACTTCAAATAAGGTCACAACTCATGTACCAACTTCAAGCAAGTGTAAAACAGTGGAAACAAAATAAAAATGAATGGGACCAAAGCCAAAATGAATTTAAGCATGTTAAGAACCACTCCACCAAATTTCATCTTCATATGATAAGGTATGAGAATTTCACAAGTCATGTAAGTTGATCACTCAAGAAAAACCTAAAAATGACTAAACAGCAAACAAAAATCCCAATCAAATAGGAAATGGATCAACAAATCCTACAAAAAATCATGGTCAAACTAGACATACACAAGTAATCACATGCAAAAATTTAGAGCAAATGGCAAAGCATAAGCATGGAAACAAAATTCAAGAACATGGCATAACATAGTGTGACACACATCGTCACACTCAACTTGATCACATCATATCTATCAATCCAGAAACTCAAAATTAACAAACTATACATCAAAATCACCAGGAAAGAGTCAAGAACATGCATGTAAAATTTCAAACATTTTGGATAAGGCATCATTATTTTATGAATGAAAGAGTGATCATGGTGCACAAAAGACACATTCAAACAACCCCTAGGCATTCAATTTTTCCATACGTGCACAAAAATATTAAAAACCACCATAAAAAAGTACACATCACAAGGAGAATGGTGAAAAAACTCTCATCAAATTTGGATTAAAAATGAATTACTTATGAATTTTCTAAGATGAATGATCAAAGTGAAATAAAAAATGGAAAAAAGAAAATGAAATAATATGAAATAATATTCAGAAATGGCAAAATTGTAAATATGTGATGGCAAGGGCAAAACGCAGCGCTTCAATAAAAGCGCTGGCACTACGCTATTGGCTAGGACTCGCGGGAAACAGCTATTTGAAATCAAAGCCAGAAAAAAATGGATCAAACTGAAGCCTGGAGCGTGTTCTTCATCGTTCATCAACATTCAACATTTCCAGAAATCATCAAGAACATATTTCAACCAAAATGATCATGCCATATATCAAAATGACCAGCGTTCAACCTAGATCATGGAACTAACAATGATTTGACCTAACTCTAATCATACTAAGCAAATCGAGCAAAATTAGGTTTCACATCCAAACTTCAAATCAAGATATCTCATTCAATTCAGCATGGAAATCAAAACCACAAGTTGCAACGTGCTCTACAAGCTTAGATCTACACAAGCCATATCATGATTTTGAGAATTATTGAAATCGAACTCTGACCTTATGGAGGATGCAGTTCGTGATTTGGCGCTTTCAAGGTCTCAATTGCAAAAACAGATGATGCTTGATGATGTAGAAGTTGAATGAAGTACGTATTGTAGCTCAACTATGCTCCAGACTGAAGAACTTTCAATTTGCCATGGATGAGTGAGATTGCAACAGTCACGATTCTTCAATCTTGGCCTTGGTTTTGTTGCAAACAGTTCTCCACAAACACTTGTAGATGATGGATCAAGCAAGAATTCACACTATGGATGATGAATTGCAATGAAAAATGATGAAAAAGTGTGAAAAGGTTTGAAGAAAATTGAGAGGTTTTTGGATGAAAAGTTTGTTAGATCTGAAAAGTGAATTGTGATTATGCATTTTCTGTTATGATTATGCCTTTATACCACATGCTAATCCATTTGTTAATCACAATTAACAAATTCAAGTGAATTTAGCAAAAATGCAATTTATGTCAAATGGCCAAAATGTCCTTTTCCAATTCAGCCAATGTAACAGTACAAAACCAGTTGGAGCAAGTCACATTTGTCATTTGGAATGTGTTGGAAAAGGTTTTGTATGCAAATGCCATGTATTTTTGAAAATCACTATTTTTCCCACCAATTTTTAAATGGTTCACTTGAAAAATGACCTTTTTATGTGATGATTTTTGATGAAATGTGATGATTCATCATGAAAGTACATGTCAAATGTGGTTTGCTCAAAGAAAGATCACCCAATTTGGGCATTCCATTCAAAAGTTATGCCACTTTGAAAATCAACATTTTCTGAAAATGATTTGATCATAACTTGCCAACCACACATGAGAAATTCATGTTCTTTGACTTTTTGGAAAGGTGAGAGTAATATCTACAACTTTCATGTTGAACAAATTTTCATTTGAATCATTTTTGGACACGTAATTTTGAGGAGAAAAACTTTCCATTTTTGGCAATTTTCAATTACAAGTCACTTTCTATTTTTGGAAAGTTTCCATCTGACTTTATTTTCTTCATTCTTGATGTTTGAAATGTAAAATGAAACTTGTTTAGACATGAATGAAGTGTCTCTAACTCTCTCCCACCTCCAAATCCATCAGTTCAGGCACAGTTGACCACAGTTGACTTTTCTGACTGGTAGATGAACCTGGCTATGCACTGATCAAGTTGAGCTTCAAACTCCTGATGAAATGGCTCAATGATGAAACCCTAGCTTCCATAAGCTCAATATAATCATGTGATGATCCCCATATCCATTGAAAACCCCATCTCCTTGTCAAGCCCTGATTGGCACAATGCAGCTGATTCAACTGATTAGGGTTGACCAGTGGTCAAAACCCTAATCCCAAGGTATCTGATCAATCTCTTGGTGATGACAAGACTCTGATGATGATGATGTATTATTTCAACCAAGATGAAGCTCAACCCCCTTGAGAATCAAGAAACCCTAATTTGAATCACACACCCTCAGATGGCTAGTGATCAATTCAATCAATGAAACCCTCAGGCTTGCATACATCAACCTTTTATCTTCTGACCAAGACTTAGGAGGATGACTTGCTCAATGTAGCCACATGATATGCAACATGCTAATGACTAATGACCTAAGAAATGCAATGCAATATGTTAAGCTAGTCCCAAGAGAGGAGGGCAAATTTTGAGGTGTTATAGAGTGTTCTTGCATTTTCCAACTCTAAGACATAATAAAAGAGTGCTTGAAATACTTTTAAGGAAAGTGATTCTCAATCACGATTCAGTCCTGGATCCATTTAATTTTACCGAATTTTCTAACATATATATGACAAGAGAACGTTGAGGACTCCGTTCTCTTTTGTAAATTTCAAGAATGGGTAAAATTGATTTTTCAACAAAAAATTATAACAACAACTACCAACAAATAAATTCGCGCAAAGTAAAGGGCGTGTATACTCTGCATAGAGCTGGACAATCGGTTTGCATTATTCTTGGATCCAAATCTTAAATCCGGCATAAACTACAATTTTATATTTAAGGCCAATTTTTGATCTATAAAATTTTGATTTTTGACAGATTCGATTAAATTGATTTGACGGATAAATCAGATCGGTTTAGTATTCATTAAAGTAAACCTATTAAACTGGCTCATGTTTTAAAAAATTACAAATATTTATTTTTTTATTTAAAAAAAATAAAAAATTTAGAATAGAGAAGAACTATTTTTTTATTATAGAATTTTTTTTATTTATTACGTAATAACATTTCTAATATAATTTTACATTAATTTGATTATTATCATACTTTAAACCACAAACTAAATAATACTTAAAATTTCATATTGCATGTCTTATATTATTGTGAGTACACACTACTACCATTAGATTATAAAAATGTTATTTAATAATTTCATATAAACTTTAATGGTAAATGGTCCTCATATTTCGAAGATATAAACGCAACTTTTCAAAATCTTCCTCTCCAAAATCCTCCAAAAATCAACTCAAACGGAGTCTGAAACTTTTGAGTCATAAAATATGCTATGGAATAACCTATGGCTAACTTGGTTAGATTTGTTGTATGAGAAAGTCATACAATGATCTTAAATATGACAAAATTGTGATTGAAATCTTGATCCTAAAATTTTAATGTTGATCTTGAAATCTTAATTTATTATAGTTGAATATATATATGAGAAGAGAACATTGAGGATTACATTCACTTTTATAAACTTCAAGAATGGTTAAAATTGATTTCTCAACAAAAAAAATTATAACAACAACTACCATCAAATAAACCTGTGCAAAATAAAGGGTATGTACTATGAGCTGGACAATCAGTAATTTTAAATTTATCTCGGATCCAAAACTTAAATCAAGTGTAAATTACAATTTTATTTTTAAGGCCGAATTTCGAACTATCAAGTATTGATTTGACAGCTAAATCATATCGGTTTAGTCGGTTTAATATTCATTAAAGTAAACCTATTAAACTGGCTCATTTTTAAAAAATTACAAATATTTTTTTTATTTAAAAAAACATAAAAAATTTAGAATAGAGAAGAACTATTTTTTTATTATTGAATTTATTATTTTATTATGTAATAACATTTCTAATATAATTTTACATTAATTTGATTATTATCATACATAAAAATTTATTTATTATGAAATCCTCGAGCTACCAATCTCGTCTTATGTCTTGCTAATGCCCCATCAGCATTGTGCTTCAGCTTGAACACCCACTTCACTTTGATAGCTTTTGTTTGTGCCGACAATTCGAATAACTCCCATGTGTTGTTTCTTTCAATTGCTTGTAACTCTTTGACTATAACAGACTTCCACTTCATATCTTTTAAAGTCTCGCTATAGTTGATTGGTCCAGCACCTGCAAGTAAAGCAAAATGAACTAATTATCCATCTGGCGTGACTTCATCATCACCGGTCACTACGTAGCCTTGAAGTCTTGTTGGACAAACTATAGTTCTTTGAGATCTTTGGCTTATGCTAACCATACCCTCTTCGACTTCAATTGTGTCTAGTTTCTTCGTTGATGTCATAGCGCATTAATGGCTTGTTAATTGGATCACCATAATTCCAATCCAGGCAGAATTTTCATCAATAAAAATATCTCTACTCGTCACGATCTTCTCATTGATTGGATTGAATATCTTGTATGTTCCAGTTTTGTAATATCCTACCAGAATCATAGATTCACTCTTGTCATCAAGTTTCTGTTGGAAATAAATCCTTTTTGTGTTTAGGAAAAGTGTGGGAATATTAGAGGCTTGAATAGAAACTTGGTAGATAGGAGAATTATTTATGGAAGAGAGAACTTTGTGTTTTTGCTTGATTCAAAAGTGTTGGATTACATCTCTATTTATAGTACTCTAAGGAGAACTCTAGACACACTAATTCTAGAGAGTTCTCAACTCTAGATATTCAAAGAGTATTCTAGAAAATATTACAATCTTAATAAATATCTAGATACTCTAAATACTACAAGACTTTTCTAGAAGCATTACCCAATATAAACTAAGCCTAAATCACTAAGTCCAAAATCAAATAATAAAATTAGGCCTAAATCAAGTTTAATATTTCAACATCCCCCCTTAAACTTGATTTGTGACTCCAAGCATATTCCTTAGCTTCACGAAAGTTTCCAATTTGAGTGGCTTGATGAAAATGTCGGCAACTTCACCTTCTTCTTCTCGATGCATTCTCTTATGAAGTGGTAACAAGTGTCGATGTGTTTACTTCTTTCATGAAATACAGGATTCTTTGCCAAAGCAAGTGCTGATTTATTGTCAACACATATTTCGACAGGATATTCTTGTGGCATTTTTAATTCTTTCAACAAATTCCTTAGCCAAACTGCATGACAAACACATGATGTGGCAGCAACATACTCAGCTTCACAAGTTGATAGTGTGATGATAGGTTGCTTCTTTGACATCCAAGTGAAAGCAGTATCTCCCATGAAGAACACAAAACCAGTAGTGCTTTTTCTATCATCCAAGTCTCCACTCCAATCACTATCACTATAGCCAATAATCTCATAATTATTAGAAGAGTAATAGTGGAAGCCAAAGTTTGTTGTACCTTTGATGTATCGAAGGATTCTTTTTGTCGCCTTGAAGTGAGTTGTTGTTGGAGCTTCCATGTAGCGACTTACGACTCCTACAGCATAGAGAATATCCGGCCTTGTACTTGTCAAGTAACGCAGACTTCCAACCAAACTTTTGTAAAGAGTTGGATCAACAAACTCTCCATTTTCATGCTTACTCAACTTGCTTCCACATTCCATCGGGGTGCCAACTGGATTGGCATCATCCATCTTGAACTTCTTAAGGACTTCTTTGGCATAACCTTCTTGGGTGATAAAAATTCCTTTGTCTTCTTGCTTTACTTCGATGCCGAAATAATATGCCATGAGCCCCATATATGTCATCTCAAATTCATTTAACATGTCTTTCTTGAACTCTTCGAACATGCTTAAATTATTCCATGTGAAGATCAAGTCATCAACATATAAGCACACAATCAAAATATCTCCACTTTGCGCTTTAATATAGAGTGCATGCTCATATGGACACTTGATGAAGTTCTTGTCTTGAAAGTACTTGTCGATTCGAACATTCCAAGCTCTCGGTGCTTGCTTGAGTCCGTACAATGCCTTCTTCAACTTCAAGACTTTTTCTTCTTTCCCTTTTACTTCATAGCCTTGTGGTTGCTCGATATAAACTTCTTCTTCGAGAAAACCATTCAAGAAGGACGACTTCACATCCATTTGATAGATCTGAAGGAGAAGGGCTATCCAAAATGCCGCGGAATTTAAAAATTCTCCTTTAATGATCTTTACGAATGGGCATGATCAATGATAGAATCGTTACCTCTTGTGGCGATTGTAACCTTTGGTGCAGATCTACGGGGCGATCACGAATGTTGAACGATGACAACGCCTCTACTCAGTCCACACGAACGGATTCCTTCAATCTCAGTGCTAGCTGCTACGAATGAAGGTTTTGAGTGAGAGAGAGAGAGAGAGAGAGAGAGAGAGAGAGAGAGAAACGAAATCGCAACTACTCGATGCTTCTACACAAGGGTTCTATTTATAGAACCACTTGTGTGGGCTTCAAGCTAAAAAGCCCACTTAAGTGTATGTGGCTCATATCTTATAATATGCCAAATTCACTTAAGCGCGTGGTACCTTACCATATTTCGTAATCTACTTAAGTACACCGTACCTTACGATGTTCTACAATTCACTTAAGTGCATCGTACCTTACGGTGTTCCTTAGTTACTCTATCTCTCATCAATTCGTCCTTTGTGTGTGACCCTGTAGGTTTTCGCGGCATTGGCAATTATATTAAATCACGTATTTAACATAATAAACAGTGAGCGGTATCTAGCAACACATCACTGCTACCTAAGACACGAAAATGTCATGTGATCTGACAAATCCTTCTGTGATAATACTAATATGCACAATTACAATTTTTCCCTTATGTCTATATTGAACACAAGGCATAGACCGTGTCATCCTTGTCCAGTTCAATATTGGGCCCATAGACATTTATCCTGTTACGCAGGATGGGAAAATTCCATCTAGGTCACTCATGTCCCTTAGCATGCTTCGTGGAGTACCCATCAACTGTCTTTATGGTCATCCAATTACAGACAACGTTTGATCAGCAATAAGGCACTCGACTCTACATCTAGGGTCCATAGTGGTTTCAGGTCGAAGGGTGGTATACACCATTATCACCATGAGAATAACTTATGACACTTTGCATAACATTCTATATAGTATTCTCATAGCGGGTCAATCCAGTATAAATATTACTCTTAATATTCATACCTATGTTTAAGACTTGATAACTCCTTATCCATGATCCATGAGATGTGATCATCAGTCTATAAACATAATAGTCTTCATGCTTTAATGTTATCCCACTTCATAATAAAGCTCGACTACGGATACTTTAAGAATAGTGTCCTTATGTTTAATGTGATCTCATGATTAAGTCATACTTGATACATTAAACGGACTAGCTATTCTAGGGACTTTAGTAAACAAACATAATAAAGAAAAAGCCTTTTATTATTAATAAATAATTCGATACAAGTACCAAAAGTATTGGCCTCTAGGGCTTACACCAACAAGATCTTCCATTCATTTTGGGCTGCCAAAGAAATGATCAGTCTAATAGTTTCAAGACGAGCAACGGGGGAAAATACCTCATCATGGTCAATTCCTTGTCTTTGACTATATCCTTTCGCCATCAATCTTGCTTTGTATCTCTCCACGTCTCCTTTTGCATTCTTCTTCGCCTTGTACACCCATCTTACTCTGATTGCTTTGTGTCCTTGTGGAAGTGTAGTAAGTTCCCATGTATCATTCTTCGTGATTGACTTGATTTCTTCTTCCATTGCATCTTTCCACTTTACGTTAATTGCTTCTTGATAGCTTAGAGGCTCGCAATTACCCAAAAGGAAAAAAAGGTTAATGTCATTTATGTTTTCGGTTACCTCATAAAGCTCTTCAATACTCCTTAGTCATGGTGTCCTCTCACTTGAGCTTGTTTCATCCAACCTTGGTGTCGGTGAGGCCGGTGGTGTAATATTTTCTTCTATCATTGGTTGTTCCATTTCGTCTTCTTCTTCAAAGTAAGGAAGAAAATCATACCTGTCTTCTTGAAGACTCCAATCCCAACAACCTTCTTCTTCGAACTCCATGTCACGACTTATGAGTATCTTTCCACTATTTGGATTATAGAGCTTGTACCCTTTGGAGCTTGAGTCGTAACCGACGAATACATACTTCTCACTTTTATCATCGAGCTTTGTTCTCCTTTCATCAGGAATGTGAGTATAGGCAATGCTTACAAAAACTTTGAGGTGAGAGATCTCAGGCTTCCTTCCAATCCATGCTTCTTGTGGTGTCTTCTCATGCACGCTTCTTGTTGAGTCGTAACCGACGAATACATACTTCTCACTTTTATCATCGAGCGTTGTTCTCCTTTCATCAGGAACGTGAGTATAGGCAATGCTTCCAAACACTTTAAGGTGAGAGATCCCAGGCTTTCTTCCACTTCATGCTTCTTGTGGTGTCTTCTCATGCACGCTTCTTGTTGGGGAACGATTTGTCAGATAAACCGCACATGCCACTACTTCGGCCCAAAACTCTCTCGGCATCTTCTTGCTCTTAAGCATGCTTCGCACCATGTTAAGTATGGTCCAATTCTTTCTCTCCGCTGCTCCATTTTGTTGTGGTGATATTGGCACTGTTAGTGGGCGGCAGATTCCATGGTCTTCACAATATTTTTGGAACTCATTTGAAATGAACTCTCCTCCTCGGTCAGATCTCATGGCCTTAATGGAAAGACCACTTTCTTTCTCCACAAGGGCTTTAAAATTCTTAAAGTTTTCAAACACTTCTGACTCCTCCTTCAAGAAATAAACCCATGTTTTTCTAGAATAATCATCAATAAAGAGGAGAAAGTATTTACTCTTACCAAAAGAGTTTGGATTGATTGGTCCACAGACATCAGTGTGTATGAGCTCTAGCGGTTTTGTCGCTCTTGACGTTGATTCCTTTGGAAAGCTTTTCCGGAATTGCTTCCCAACTAGACATCCTTCACATAGTTGGTCTAGGTGGTTTATACTAGGCAAGCCTCTCATCATTTCCTTCTTTGACAAACATTTTAGACTATCGAAGTTGAGATGTCCGAATCGTAGATGTCATAGCCACGAAGAGTCGGTATAGCAAGTCTTGATACACTTTGCAACATCATTTTGAATGTTCAAGAGGAACATTCTATTATTTTACATAGGCACCTTAGCAATCAAGTTATGTCTACGATCTCTTAAGAAAAGACTATGTTCTTTCAAGTGGATGTCATAGCCTTTCTCTAATAATTGTCCCAAGCTCAAAATATTATTCTTCATGTTAGGAACATAATAGACATTGGATATGAATTGATGACTCACATTCTTTAAGCGTATAATAATTTTACCTTTGCCTTTGACCGGTATCTTTGAGTAATCTCCAAATGAGACATTTCCAGTTGTCGCTTCATTGATCTATACGAACATGCTTTGATCGCCACACATGTGATTGCTTGCGCCGATGTCGAGGTACCATTTGTTTCTTTTTTCTTCAACTTGGTTTTAGCACGCGAGCAACAAAGTTTCTTCTTCTCTGCCTTTTTCTTCTACAAAGTTAGCTTTCTCCACAACTTTCTTCGAGAATCTACACTCAGATGCATAGTGACCGATCTTGTTGTAGTTGAAGCACTTGATTTGTGATTTGTCACACCTCGACCATGAATTTCCTCTTCCACGACCTCTTGTTGCTTGTGGATTCCAACTTCTTTCTCCATTGTTAGAGTAGTTATTGTAAATGTCTCTTCCTTCTCCTCCATGTCCTCTTCCACGCCCACGATCTTGGCCACGACCTTGTCCTCTTTGGCTCTTGTAATTCGCATAATTTGCTTCCTTTATGTTGAGTTGTAGTAGTTGCTCCATAGCCTCCTTTTGTTTAATTTTTCTCTTTTGTTTTTCTTCGTATGCTTGTAAGGAACCCATGAGTTGCTCGATAGTCATGGTCTTTAAATCCTTGTTTTCTTCAATGTTGGTAACAATGAAGTCAAAACTTGGATTTAAAGTGTGAAGTATTTTCTCCATGACTTTTACCTCATCAACATCTTCACCATTTCTTTTAAGTTGATTGACTACGGCCAATACTCGAGAAAAATAATCAGATTTTATTTATTTTTCCACCAGGACTTCCTCTCGTCCCAGTTGTTTTTTCCAGCTGCGAATACTCCATCACCGTTTCTCATCATCATCGCCACACTCCTGTTATCACTCGCCATTCACTTCCTTCAATTGAAGAGTTGTGCATCATTTCGTCTCCACGCTACAACATCTTACACACAATCACAGAACCAACAACCCCCTCTGCCGCCATACCTCAGCCTTACCGTAGCACTGGATCTACAACCGAAAAGCAATGGTGGAGGAAGAAAACGGAGTCACCTCCATCAACCGTTAATGCGTGAAGAAACTGTCGTGATTCTCGAGCACCTCCGTCGTCACCGTTATCACCATCTGCCAGTTGAATCCCCATGCCATACCCTTTGCGTCGGATTAACGCTTGAAGGTCGAAGCTACGTGACTCGATGAACAAGTTAACTCATGGCAACGCGGTTTTTAAGCAGCTCACCAACGTTTGTAACTGTCCTTCCGTCTTCGACTTAGTAGGTAATTATTGGTTTCCTTTTTTTCCGTTTGGTTCACGTCGATTTTAGTTTGGTTGCGGGGTTTCAATTTTCTGTTTGTGTTAATCACCCCAGGCTTGGATTTGTTTTTTTTATTTATTCGATTTTTTTGAAACTGGTCTTTGGACTTTGGTTTTGGAGTTCCTATTTGTTTTAGTTTTATCTTGATTGTATAGCAACCTTGTTTTCGATTGTGTGTGGTCTTTGCCCCATCCAAATCGTTGAAACAGTGAGGTTCTGATTTCATTCATGTCGGTTCCGTTTCCTTTTTCTAAACTGAGTTTTGAAGTAAATTTAGAGTACTCTAAATTTGCAGCAAGTTCATGTCTGCTGCTACTGCTTCCAGTTTGTTAATTTGTTTTCCTAATTAATACAATGTTTTTAAACATATATATATATATATATATATATATATATATATATATATATATATATATATATATATATATATATATTGTTGTAATTTATTAAATACAAGTGTGTTCCAAAATGACAAATGGTGGAAGTGAGTTAATGCTAATAAATGCATGAGATAACTCTTCATGAATTTTGAATTTTGAATTTTGAATTCGGAGATTGTAACTCTTCATGAGATGTTGCAAAGGCGAAACCATGCAACTGTTGGTGAAACATGCTGCAGGCCAACCATTATGATTATTGGAAAAGGACATTGCTTCACCAAGGGTCGCTACCTTGTGAAACAATATCAACATGGCCTATAAAAGCATAAATTCGGATTCAGAATACAACACACAAAAAAATCCAAAAATCCTCTAAATAATTCCAGACGCTCTTCGCTGCATTCGGGTTTTCGCCGGTCTTACGCAAACTCGATAAGGCTGAATTATCTTGGGTATTCCTGCATCAGAACTCTAAGACAATCGAGAGTGCTTGAAATACTATAAGGAAAGTGTTATGTTCACGATTCAAGCCTGGATCCCTTTAATCTTTCTGAAATCTCTAACAGTCTTATAATATCTCAAATCATGGCCACCGACGCTTCTGTTTCAAGCATCAAACTGATGAATCAGGACCTTGTTAAGTTAGATCGTTTCGATGGAACAAACTATACCCGCTGGCAAGACAAAATCACATTTCTCTTGACCGCCCTGAAAATTCAATATGTCTTGGATCCTGATCTGGAGACATTTCCAGAACCAACTGAGAATGACACTGATGAAGTAAAAAAGGAGAGAAGGAAACGAAAAAAGATGAACTGCTTTGTCGTGGACACATCTTGAACACATTATCTGATCGTCTCTATGATCTCTACACCAATACTGCATCCACAAAGGAAATCTGGAACGCACTCGAATTCAAATTCAAGGCCGAAGAAGAAGGTACGAAAAAGTTTTTAATATCTAAATACTTTGATTTTAAGATGTTGGATTCCAAGCCGATTCTTGCACAAGTACACGAGTTACAGGTTCTCGTGAATAAAATAAAAGCCGTGAAAATTGACATTCCTGAAGCATTCCAAGTCGGTGCAATAATAGCAAAATTGCCACCTTCGTGGAAAGGATACAGAAAGAAATTGCTGCATAGTTCTGAGGACTTTTCTTTGGAGAAACTTCATAAACACCTTCGTATCGAGGAGGAAACGAAGGATCGAGAAAAAACTGAGTCTGCTGGATTTGCTAAAGCAAATGTTGTTGCCGCTAAAGGAAAGAAAAAATATGATGGCATGAAAAACCATCTCGGCCCAAGGAAAGAACACAACAAGTTCAAAAATTCTGGCGGACCAAAAGGTACTAAAAATGGTTGTTATGTATGTGGCAAACCCGGACATTATGCTCGAGATTGCAGGCACAATAAGTCCAAAAATGAGGTCAATGATGTTCATGCCGATGACGATATAATCGCTACGGTAAGCGAAATTATGGCAATCAAAGGCAAAGTGCAAGGATGGTGGTACGACACATGTGCAACCGTGCATGTATCTTATGATAAAACAGTATTCAAAACCTATACCGAAGTCAATGATGGACAAGAAGTGCAAATGGGAAATGAAGTGCGATCTAAAGTCGTTAGAACAGGATCCGTCGAACTCAACTTCACTTCCGGAAAGAAAGTCACTCTTGTTAATGTGCTTCATGTTCCTGATATGAATAGAAACCTTGTTAGTGGGGACTTATTGGGAAAACCGGGTATTAAATCTGTATATGAATCGGGAAAATTAATATTGACCTGTAATGGTATATTTGTAGGAAAAGGATATTCCGCTGAAGGAATGATCAAACTTTGTACTACCGACAATATTATTAATGAAATTTCTAATTCTGCTTATATGCTTGAATCTATTTCCTTATGGCACTCTAGATTGGCACATATTGGTATTAGTACTATGAATAGACTAATTAAATCCGGTTTGATATCATGCAACATTCATGATTTCGGAAAATTTGAAATATGTGTTGAATCAAAAATGATAAAGAAACCTTTCAAAAGTGTTGAAAGAAAAACAAACGTGCTAGATCTTGTGCACTCTGATTTGTGTGAATTTAATGGTAGGTTGACCCGTGGGGGGAACCGTTATTTTATAACGTTTATCGATGATTGCTCTAGGTTCACACATGTATATCTCTTAAAGCATAAAGATGATGCTTTTAATGCCTTTAAGACATATAAAGCAGAAGTAGAAAATCAATTAAGTACAACTATAAAAGTACTTAGGAGCGATAGAGGCGGAGAATATTTCTCAACAGAATTGTATGCATATTGTGAAGAATATGGCATCATACACGAATGTTCTGCGCCCCGCACACCACAACAAAATGGCATGGCCGGAAGAAAAAATAGAACATATCAAGAGATGATAAATGCTATGTTAATGCATTCAGAATTACCATTTAATTTATGGGGTGAAGCACTATTGTCCGCATGTCACATAATGAACAGGATTCCTTTAAAAACAACTGGTATTTCTCCATATGAGAAATGGAAAGGAAGACCATCAAGTATTGGTTATTTCAGAGTGTGGGGGTGTGTAGCTTATTACAATAACATGGATCCCAAAAGGACAAAATTGGGTCCTCGAGGAATCAGATGTGCCTTCATAGGATTTGCATCAAATAGCAAAGCATACAGACTTCTAAATCTAGAGTCTAATGTAATTGTTGAATCCAGAGATGTGGAATTCTTTGAAAATCTCATCACAAAGGATAAGGGACCTGAAAATCCCACAATTGAAGAATCTCGTAACAAAGATTCGACACGAATTGTTGAAACACAATCAGAACCAAGGAGAAGCAAAAGGGCACGAAAAACTAAGGATCTAGGACCAGAGGAAATCAATTCCCAACTCATTTCTCTTTACTTAGTTGAAGGAAATAGCAAGAATGATGTTCATAAAATTCCTATTATTCTTCAAGTAGAAGATGATCCTAAAACATATAAGGAAGCAGTGGCTTCTAGGGGCGCTTCTTTTTGGAAAAATGCTATCCAAGATGAAATGGATTCAATTATGTCAAATCATACTTGGGAACTAGTTGATCTTCCGAAGGGATCAAGACCCATTGGATGCAAGTGGGTGTTTAGAAAAAAGTATCATAGTAACGGTACATTAAACACCTACAAGGCTAGACTAGTAGCAAAAGGATCTAGACAAAAGGAAGGTGTCGATTATTTTGACACATATGCACCGGTAGCAAAAACTACGACAATTAGAATCCTATTTGCACTAGCTTCCTTGAATAACCGTATTGTTCATCAAATGGATGTTAAAACAGCATTCCTAAACGGAGATCTCGATGAGGAGATCTACATGGAGCAACCAGAAGGCTTCATGCTTCCTGGAAATGAACAAAAGGTATGCAAACTTGTTAAGTCTCTATACGGTTTAAAACAGGCACCAAAACAATGGCATCAAAAATTTGACACCGCCATAATTTCAAATGGGTTTGTTCCAAACTCTTGTGACAAATGCTTGTACACAAAGGTGCGCGGAAGTGTTGTGATATTTCTATGTCTATATGTTGATGACATGTTGATTATCAGCAATGAAATGAATGGAATATTAGAAACAAAAAAATTTTTGACTTCCACATTCAAGATGAAAGATCTTGGACTAGTTGACATTATACTAGGGATCAAAGTAAAACGAAATAGTGGGGGTTATGAATTTAATCAAACATATTATATTGAGAAAATGTTGGAAAATTTCAAACACCTAAACTTTAAGGAAGTAAACATTCCATTCGATCCTAGTGTCAAACTTCAAAAGAACAATGGGAGAACCGTGGCACAACTGGAATATGCAAGTGCAATTGGATGTCTAATATACTTAATGCAATGCACCAGACCTGACATAGCTTTTACAGTTAGTAAGATGACTAGATTTACTAGCAATCCAAATGATGAACATTGGAAGGCCATAACTAGGATTTTCGGATATTTGTTAAAGACCAAAAATCTTGGCCTTCATTATGGTAAGTTTCCTGCCGCACTAGAAGGATATACCGACGCAAGTTGGATATCAAGTGTTGGAGATTATAAATCTACAACTGGGTGGATATTCACATTAGCTGGAGGTGTGATTTCTTGGAAAAGCAAGAAACGAACATGCATTACTCTCTCAACCATGGAATCAGAGTTTGTGGCTCTTGCGTTTGCTGGACAAGAAGCAGAATGGTTGAGGGACCTCTTATTGGAGGTTCCGTTAGCTAAAGACAATGTTTCAAAAGTATTGATACATTGTGATAGTCAAGCCACCCTGGCTAGAGCATTCAGTGAAGTGTACAATGGAAAGTCTAGACACATAGGTCTTAGACACTCTCTCGTGAGAAAAATGATAAAGGATGGGATCATTTCACTAACATATATACAAACAAGCTATAATTTGGCTGATCCATTTACTAAACCATTAGCCAGAAATTTAGTAAAGACTACCTCGAAAGGTATGGGATTAAAACTCCTTGAATAAGGGTTCCGACAATGATAGCAACCCAATCTGAAGTTAACACATCTTAACCTAAGATTCAATGGGTAACAACAAGTCGTTGATTCGGAAGGTTATGCAACATTCTGCGATAATGTTGACGATTACAAACTGAGGGTTGAGCTTTCAAAGAAACTCTTAATGAAGTTCTATATCAAGGAGGATACGTATCTCAAGAAATAGATACGAATTGAACTTCACCTATATGAACTTCAAGATGGTTCCGTCTTAAGGTGAGAGTTGGAGTTTCTCTCATGAAAAGTTCATGAAAACAGGAAAAACACATGGTCATAAATAGTGTTAGGCGAGATATGTAGGCGAAGAACCTCTAAATACAAGTGTGTTCCAAAATGACAAATGGTGAAAGTGAGTTAATGCTAATAAATGCATGAGATAACTCTTCATGAATTTTGAATTTTGAATTTTGAATTTTGAATTTTGAATTTTGAATTTTGAATTTTGAATTCGGAGATTGTAACTCTTCATGAGATGTTGCAAAGGCGAAACCATGCAACTGTTGGTGAAACATGCTGCAGGCCAACCATTATGATTATTGGAAAAGGACATTGCTTCACCAAGGGTCGCTACCTTGTGAAACAATATCAACATGGCCTATAAAAGCATAAATCCGGATTCAAAATACAACACACAAAAAAATCCGAAAATCCTCTAAATAATTCCAGACGCTCTTCGCTGCATTCGGGTTTTCGCCGGTCTTGCGCAAACTCGATAAGGTTGAATTATCCTGGGTATTCCTGCATCAGAACTCTAAGACAATCGAGAGTGCTTGAAATACTATAAGGAAAGTGTTGCGTTCACGATTCAAGCCTGGATCCCTTTAATCTTTCCGAAATCTCTAACATATATATATATATATATATATATATATATATATATATATATATATATATATATATATATATATATATATATATATATATATATATATATATATATATATATATATATATATATAAATGAATATAGTGTAATATCAACAAATGGATTTGCAGCAAGTTCATGTCTGCTGCTAATGCTTCCAGTTTGTTAATTTGTTTTTTTAATTAATACAAGATTTAAAGTATATATATATATATATATATATATATATATATATATATATATATATATATATATATATATATATATATATATATATATATATATATATATATATATATATATATATATATATATATATATATATTAATGAATATAGTGTAATATTAACAAGTCAGTCTGGTTGATTTAGCAAAACCAAGGTTGGGAATGCCGTAGGGTGCGGGTTCGATACCTTCATTTCAATTTTATTTGCATGTTTTCTAAGATTTATATTACATATTGATAGAGGTAAATAACTTAACAACCTGTTAGGTTGAGGCCCTTGTGAATCCCATTTTTTATTATTTTCTTTTAATCTTTTCATGTTATTTTTATTATTCTCATTCTTCTAACACTTGTTGATTTCAATGTTCGTCCCTGATTTATTTTCATTAATTAAACATCGATTTTTAATCTATGAATTCGACAATTCCCATGTTGTTATTCCATGATTATTTTTATCGATATATTGATAGTATTTCGCCGCGTTTTGATTAATCGCATATGACATTTCAATTATTATCAATATGCGCAAACCGGCTTTGAGCACATTATCTAGGATTTTTGTTTGATTTTTTTAATTTCCATTTTCCTTGCACGTTCTTGTGTTATGTGACTTTGATTTGCATCCTCGCATCCCGATTTTAATCTGTGCATGTGCCGATTTTACTTCTTTCAATTTACTTTTTGAGTGACTTGTAAATATAACTTGGTGTGTTATTTATTTTCTTCACATGGCTTACTTTTGGGCCTTCTTACAATGAGACAATTCTCTTGCACTTACACTCATACATTACATTATTTGTTGTTTGGGCCCGATTTAATTATTTCATTACTTTGAATCCTCATTCGACAAAATGTACCCCCACTCCCATGGCATGTAATAATTTTATCGCTTTTTATTTCTTTATTTGCTTGACTGTTTAGTTAGCTACTAACACAAGAATAAAATCAATCATTTCTAAAAGATCAAAAATATTGACTCGATCCAACGTCGAGTATTTTCTCAATAAACAAATCAATCCATTTCTTTCTCTCATTCTATTCCATTTCTTTCAAACCTTCTTCAAATGCTTGATCCAACGTCAAGCTATCTTTCATAATAAAAACTCAAAAAATATTAATTCATATTAAGACCTTTTCAATAAAGATGGAAATGGAACATGGTGGATACCACGCACTCCTGAGACTAGGGTTCGAGATGGATGTCTCGCCTATCCTAGCTCTCGTCATCACCCAAATCTATCTATTCCATTTCATTCAAACCTTCATTCAAATCTTTCTCTTAAACGTCCATCAATGCTTGATCCAACGTCAAGTCATTTTCATAATAAAACTCAAAAATACTCAATTCCTATTTTGACACCTTTTTCAATAAAGATGGAAATGGAACATGGTGGATACCGTGCGCTCCTGAGATTAAGATTCGAGGTGGATGCCTCGCCTATCTTAGCTCTCGCCATCATTTAAAATTGTCAATGCAGTTTTCTTTAAACCCTTTCTTAATCAAATCCAAAACACTTAATCCTTATTAAACACTTATGCAAATAAGATGGAAATGGAACGTGGTGGATACCACGCACTCCTGAGACTAGGACTCGAGATGGATATCTCGCCTATCCAAGTTCTCGCCATTACTCAAAACACATCAAACCAATCAATATATTTTCTCGCCGCCGTGTGATTCACCCTGCAAACCTTTCTCAAACGAAAGATACTTTGTTTCAAAACAATGCAAGGCAATGCTTCTCCACCTGTTTTGGGTAGTCTAACAATGTTTTCGTTGATTTGAGACAAAGTAGCTTCCGCTAAAATCGACCAACAAACAAACATTCTCTATTGAGATACGTAGGAGCAGGATTTGTAAATCTTGTCAGGCCCATTAATAAAAAACTTAGGTTTAGTCCTTCGTCGAAAATCCAAAAACATTATCCTTTCTTCTACTCTTTCTTTCCCACCTAATAACTTAAAGCCTAACATTTCAAACTAACACTAATGCGCACAACTGACCTAATGGTTCCCGTTGAGTACAATGTGAAGGTGAGAAAAACAAGAAAGGGGGGTTTGAATTGTTTTGGAAAATAAGCGTTTTTGCAAAATAAAATCACACAGGATTTTATACTGGTTCGCTTATAACACAAAGCTACTCCAGTCCACCCGGCCAAGGTGATTTCACCTTCAACAAGGACTTAATCCACTAATCTTGAAAGATTATTACAACCAACGTCTAAGAGAAAGATCTCTTAGTCCTCTCAAGTATACAGACTGCGCAGAGTCACTTGAGGAATTAAAACAATTTAGGTAAAAACAGAGTTTTATAATCTAGAGTGCTTCTAGGATAAAGCAAGTATTACAACAATTAGAGCAGATAAGAAGTTTCACGTTATGAGCAAAAGCTCGTGAAAGATTAGAGAGAGAGTAGAGTAATTATGTGCGTTCAGGTGTGTCTCTCAATGAGGTTCGTCGTTCTTTATATAGAGGTGAAAAACGACCGTTTGTAGTGATGGCAGATATTTAGTCTTGATGAGAGTTTAATGCCATAACTTCGTTGTTTCTTGCCATAACAAGTTTGTCTCCCTGAATAACTTCTTTCCAAATATAGTTTCTTTCCATTTGAAGTTGAAGTTGCCGTTACTCTTTCTGGATAAGGAAATCCATTATCAGAGTCTGCGTTACTCTGAGATCTTGAGATGTGGTTTCAGAGCTTCTGATAGTTCTGATCCCTTAGAATTCTGATGTTGTCTTCAGATGACGTTGAGAGCTTCTGGAATTCTGATATACCTTTGCTCAGGGTCAGAGCTTCTAGAGCGCGCTTCTTCTTCAGATGCTTCTGATATTCTGATATGTTGTTTTGCTTAGAGTCAGAACTTCTAGAGCGCGTTTCTTCTTCGGATGTTTCTGATCTTCTGGTAATTTGTATCTGATTTGATTCTGTATCTGATAACGTGATCAAATTCCTTTCTTCTTGTTTAGAGTCCTGCATACTTTGGAACTTTTTGTTAGAGTGCCATTTTTGGTTTCATCCTTTGTTATCATCAAAATCTTGGAATCTGTTGTAGAACTATTTTTGTTCTTACAATCTCCCCCTTTTTGATGATGACAAAACAAACTCAAATGACAGATGAAACATTCAAAAATTAAGAGTTTATCAGATCAGATAGAAGTGAGCTCCCCCTGAGATAGGCTAGGGAGTTCAGAAGTTCTTACCAGAGCTTCCAAGCAATGAAGTTTCTTGATACCTTTCTGCAATTTCTTAAGTCAAGTATTAGATAGATTTATTTTATAGAATAATATGTTTGCAGAGTGCTTCTTAAGGCATTAGGCAATTTCATCAGAGCTATTTGATTTCTCCCCCTTTTTGTCAGAATCAAAAAGACTTAAACAAAATAATAAGCAGGAAGAAAAATATGTAGATATATTCAGATAAGAGCAAAAAGCATCAGAGACACAAAGTAAGTAAAGCAACAAAAAAATCCTAAGTGCCTAAGGGTTGGGAGGTGGAGGCATTCTCTGAAGCAGTTGAGTCAGCAGATTCTGGATGTTGGCGTTGACTGTGTCATGTTGATCCAATCTGGCTCGGACTTCCTTCTGCTCTTTCTGAAGCTCCTCCAGGGTCTTGAGAACCAGAGGGGCAAAGTTAGAGGACTCCCCCTGAGTCAGAGCATGCTGTTCTTCAGTGGCTTTAGCTTCAGCTTCAGCAACAGCCTTTGCTTCAGCTTCAGCAGCAGCAGCAGCAGCTAGAGCTTTGGCTTCAGCTTCCTGCACCCTTTGGAGTTCTGCTTGTCTTGCTCTTTCTTCTTCTTCTTTCCTTCTGGCTTCTTCCTCAGCTTCTCTGGCTAAGCGCTCCTGTAGTCTTGCCTCAGCGTCTCTGATGAAGTCGTTTCTAATTTGCTCAGAGATGTGCTTCAGTTTAAAGGCCTCAGATGTCATCCAGCCAATGACTCTGTTCCAGTGTGTCCTAACAGAGTCAGGATCATCACTGATGCCAGAGTTGATGGTCAAAGACTTGACCTTTTCAACTGATGCTCCTGCAAACAGTATAATTGCTTCCTCTAGGGTTGGCAGGGAATGGCCTGGTTCAGATGGTTGAGGTGGAGAGTTTTGAGGGCTTAGGTTGAGAGTTGGAGGTTCAGCGGAAGTGTTTGGAGGGGTAATGTCAGAGGTAATGAGGTCAGAGGGTTGAGCTTCACATGGAGTGACGGTTGGTTGTTCTGCGGGTGGTGAGGTTACTTCAGGTTCAGGTGGAGGTTGTTGTGGTTGTTGTGAATCACGGTTTAGAGTCTGAAGTTGGGCTAGAGTGGGAGAAGCGGGGTCAGAGGGTTCTGTGTCAGAAGAAATGACGAAGTAGGGAGGTGATTCTGGGGCTGAGGATGAGGAAGTAGTTTGATTCATTTCTTCAGCTTCAGATATGGGTAAGGAGGTATTGGCAAGGTTGAATTTTGGTAGTGGTTGAGATGTTCTGGTTGTTGAAGGAGGGGTTTCAGATGTGGTGTAGATGGGTGTTAGTAGAGGAGTAGAAGAAGCAAGTTGTTGTACAGAGGGAGCAGTAGAGGCAGACTTACCAGAAGACTCTTGCAGAGGTGCTGGAGGTCTTGATTCAGAGGATTCCCCTAGCTTTGCTTTCTTCACCTTTGATGTCTTCTCAGATGGACCTCTTTTAAACCTCATGAAGTCTGGAGCTGAATCTGGCAGTTCGCTCAATCTGAAATCTGAGATGTCCACTCCTTCATCCTTTAGACGTTGGAAATAGTGGAGAATTGCTTCTTTGGGTTCTTCCCTGTAGAACCTACATAGACCATTTGGCATATCCCTCTGATCTTTTAAGGCTTCCCAAGAGGTGTCCAGAGTAGGTTTAACGTGAATCTTCTCCATAATCCCCATGCTCTTCAGATTCCTGGAGTTCAGAGGCCTTCCAGTTTCTATTGCCAAGTCTTCCATGAGTTTGTGTTTTACCAGATGGTCCACGAGACCATTTTCTATCAGCACATCTGAGAGAAGTCTTCCCAGAGGAATGTAGGTTCTGGGTTTCATGTTATTCCTGGTTTCCCGTACAGAATCTCTGAGGTATTTGAAGAGGAGTGCTGGAAGGCAAAGCTTCAGACCTTTATGAATACAATACAAAATACATTTCTGATATGTATTGATGTAATCTAATGAGTTTGATGCTGGGCGATGATGAATAGTTCCCAGGATGATTTTGAGCCACACCCGGAGATTCTGATGTAGTTCTTTGTTCTTTGAGGGATTGCCTTCTGTGTTGAGTTTGAAGATTGTGGGGTTGATTTCTTGAGCCATGTATTTCGCCCTGGGATTGATGTTGTAGATTCTTCTTCCTCCAGCTTTCTCCATGTTCAGCAAGGCAGCTATTGACTTTTCAGTTATGACAATATTTACACCCAAGACGTAGGAGACGATGAAATGATCGTCAGCATCAGCAAACCTCCAAAACTCCTTAATGAGATTTGGGTAAACTGGACCGTAGAGGCGTTGAAAGTAATTTCCCCAACCTTGTTGATGAAGTTCTTCAGTGAGGTCTACGCCATTTCTCTTCATGTTGTTAAAACCCACCAGGGATTCACACAGCACGTCCAGTTTCTCGAAGGGAGTTGCAAGATTGATATGAGGCTCACGGTCAAGAATGTGAGGCTCCTTGTATACTGGTGTTATAGTTACGCCTGTAACAGTTGGAGTAGGATTGCTTGTGCTTTGAGCTGCGTTGCTGGAGTTCATTTGCTGAGAGTAGTTGAACACAGATTGTTGTTGAGAATCCATTGTTGATGAAGAACTGAGATGAAGATGAACTGTTTGCAGAAATGCCTGAGAGAACTTGGTTTGAAAAGTGAGTGAGAGTGAAGTGTGTGCAAAGTGTGAGAGGAGTGTTTAAATACCCAAAAGAAACGCATGCAAAACGACATGCAAAACAGAGTTAGGCACAAAAACCAAGTTAGCACGTTTAGAGGGAGAAATGATTATGGCTCATTAATGATGTCTAATCCCAACAGTTCGCACACTGCTCGAGGAGATCTCAAGAGTCTGTCCCTTGATTTACTTCTGGACAGCTGTTTGGAAGTTCCAAGGTTAGACGCAAATCACTCCACGTGGTTTGATTTATCTGATCTTCAGGAATACCAAAGGATTGGTTCCTGGAGATTTCTAACTCAGATAGCTTCTAACTAGGTAGGAGTATCAGAGTCAGAGGCAGAATCTATTTGTTTATGTCAGAGTCTCATTTTACAGCTTCAGAGGCACATTTTATTCAGGGCAGTTTTGAATGTTCAGATTTTCTAAGATAAAGAGAAATCTATCTTCAGCTAAAGGCTTAGTAAAGATATCTGCCCATTGATGATCTGTATCAATGAACTTCAATGTTATTATCCCTTTCTGAACATAGTCTCTGATAAAATGATGTTTTATTTCAATGTGCTTGGCTCTGGAGTGTAGAATGGGATTCTTACTTAAACAAATGGCAGCAGTATTATCACAAAAAATAGGAATGTTACTCTCGAAGATTTGCAGATCTTCTAACTGATTCTTCATCTAGAGCATCTGAGTGGTGCACAGTGATGCTGAGATGTATTCTGCTTCTGCCGTGGATAGGGCGATAGTTGATTGCCTTTTGCTGGCCCAGGATATCAGATTGTTCCCTAAAAGCTGACAATTTCCAGATGTGCTTTTTCGTTCCAATCTATCTCCTGCGTAATCTGCATCACAGTAACCAGAAAGTCTATACTCTGATGTTTTCTCATACATCAGGCCCAGGTTAGGAGTTCCTTTCAGATATTTGAGAATTCTCTTAACTGCTGTTAAGTGAGTTTCTCTAGGATCTGATTGGAATCTGGCACATAGACAGACACTAAATAGAATATCAGGTCGAGTAGCAGTCAGATAAAGAAGGGAGCCTATCATACCATGATAGAGCTTCTGACAAACCTTTTTACTGACTTCTTCCTTTTCAAGAATGCATGTTGGATGCGTGGGAGTCTTTGCAGAGTTGCATTCAGCCAAGTCAAATTTCTTTAGAACATCTTTTATGTATTTGCTTTGATGAACGTACGTGACTTCTGAAGTTTGGTTAATTTGAATTCCCAGAAAGAACTTTAGTTCTTGCATTAAGCTCATTTCAAATTCTGCCTGCATTAACTCAGAGAATTCTTGACAAACAGAGGCGTTAGCTGAACCAAAAATAATATCATCAACGTATATCTGGCATATCATGAGATCATTGTTAAGGTTCTTACAGAAGAGTGTGGAGTCAACTTTCCCTCTGATAAAATTGTGTTCCATAAGAAAGTTACTTAAACGTTCATACCAAGCTCTGGGAGCTTGTTTAAGTCCATATAAAGATTTTTTAAGTTTAAAAACATGTTCTGGAAAGTTTGGATTTTCAAAACCTGGAGGTTGGTTGACATACACTTCTTCTGATATATAACCATTAAGGAATGCGCTCTTGACATCCATTTGATATAGTTTAATAGAATGGTTTATAGCGAAAGATACAAGAAGACGAATAGATTCTAACCTTGCGACTGGAGCAAAGGTTTCATTGTAGTCAATACCTTCTTGTTGAGTGTAACCTTGAGCTACCAGTCGAGCTTTGTTTCTGACAACTTCTCCTTTCTCGTTCAGCTTGTTTCTGAATACCCATCTGGTTCCGATAACGTGAGTGCCTTTGGGCTTGGGAACAAGATCCCAGACATCGTTCTTTGTGAATTGATCTAACTCTTCTTGCATGGCTAAAATCCAGTCGTTATCTTGAAGTGCTTCATCACAGGACGTAGGCTCGATCAGAGATACTAGTCCCAGAGGAATCTCTTCAGAAGTCCTGAAGGTAGATCTGGTTCTGACAGGTTCGTCCTTGTTGCCCAGAATCAATTCTTCAGATACGTTGAGGCGACTTTTAGCTTTCTTGGGGATTAATGGAAGATTAATTTCCTCAGAATTCTGAATGGTAGTTGCTTCTAGAGCTTTGTCAGATCCTGCAAGAGTAATTTCTAAATCTGCAAAATTTTCAACTAGCTTTGACTTTTCAGGGTCAAGCTTATTGTCAAATCTGACATGAATTGATTCTTCCACAATTTTTGTTTCTGTATTGTATACTCTGTAGCCTTTAGAGCGTTCTGAGTATCCTAACATGATACCTTTCTGTACTTTGGAATCAAACTTGTTCAGATGTTCTTTAGTGTTTAAAATAAAGCAAGAACATCCAAATGGATGAAAATATGAAATGTTTGGTTTCCTTCCCTTACACAGTTCATAGGGAGTCTTTTCCAGAATAGGTCTTATGGAGATTCTATTCTGAATGTAACACGCTGTATTTACAGCTTCGACCCAAAAGTGCTTAGCCACATTAGTTTCGTTGATCATAGTTCTGGCCATCTCTTGGAGTGTCCTATTCTTCCTCTCTACAACTCCATTTTGTTGTGGAGTTCTAGGGCAGGAGAAATCATGGGATATTCCATTAGAGTCAAATAATTCCTCAAAGGATTTATTTTCGAATTCCCTACCATGATCACTTCTGACTCTGACAATTTTAGAGTCAAATTCTTTTTGCACTTTGGAGCAGAAACTAGTGAATACAGAGTGAGACTCACTCTTGTGTTTTAGGAATTTCACCCATGTCCAGCGACTGAAATCATCAAAAATGACTAGTCCGTACTTCTTTCCATTGACTGATGCTGTTTTCACAGGACCAAATAGATCAATGTGAAGTAGTTCCAGAGGCTTAGAGGTCGTAACAATAGTTTTCTTTTTGAAAGATGTTTTTGAAAATTTTCCTTTCTGACATGCTTCACATTGAGCATCTGAAGAGAACTTCAGTTTAGGTAGGCCTCTGACTAGCTCGAGTTTATTTAGCTAAGATAGTTTCCTCATGCTAATGTGGCCCAAGCGTCTATGCCATACCCATTGCTCTTCATGAACAGACATCAGACATTTCACATTTTGTTCTTTTAAATCAGAAAGATTGATTTTATAAATATTGTTTTTCCTCGTGCCTGTGAATAGGACAAAACCATTGTTTTGATTTATGGCTTTACGTGTTTTTTGATTAAAGATCACATCATAACCGTTATCACTTAATTGACTTATGGATAACAAATTATGCATTAATCCTTCTACGTAAAGGACATCAGATATAGAGGGAAGAGTACCATTACCAATAGTTCCGGAGCCTCTGATCCTTCCTTTCTGATCTCCTCTGAAGCCTACGAATCCAGCGTCTTTAAGTTCCAGGCTTTGGAACATAGACTTTCTTCCCGTCATGTGTCGCGAGCATCCAGAGTCCAGGTACCATGACTGGTGTTTGAACTTTGCTGCATAGGATATCTGCAACATAAACAATCTTATCTTTTGGTACCCAGAGTCTCTTGGGTCCTTTCTGATTAGTTTTCCCAAAATTTCTTAACACTTTGGGTTTTCTAGCATTTTCAAATTTTTGCTCTTGTGTGTGTGTATAGTGATATGAAAATGGAGATTTAAGTTGGTCACTAGTAGAAGTTTTATCTTCTTTAGGATCATACCCAATTCCTTTTCTATTGTTCTGACTTACTCCATAAATCATGGATGCCATTACACTCCTTCCTATCCCATTTTTCAGAAACTTTTGAAAGGCTTTTTCGTATTTGTAAATTATCGTATTTGAAGTTTGTGGAGCTTGAGATAACGCTTCTTCTAGTTTTAAACAATTTTTCTTTGCTGCATCTTTTAGTAATGTTAAAACTTTGTTTTCATCTTTGAGTTCTAGAATTGTCATCTCAAGTTTGCCACATTCTTCAAATTTTTCTTCAAGACAGCCTTTTATTGCTTTAAATTTTTGTTTTAGTTTCTGATATGAGCTGAGAGTTTCAGACAAACATGATTCTATGTCAGATCGAGAGAGTTCAGTGAATACCTCTTCTGATTCAGATTCTTCATCTGAACTGTTCCTGGATGTGGTAGCCATGAACGCCACATTGGCCTGTTCATCAGCGTCGGATTCTGATGAGTCAGATTCACTTTCATCCCAGGTAGCCATTAATCCCTTCTTGGTTCTGAGAGGATTTTTCTTGAAGCTTTCTTTTCTTGAGTTGTCTTTCTTTAGCTTGGGGCATTCATTCCTGTAGTGACATGTTTCTTTACATTCATAACAAGTAACATCTTTGTTAGTTTTACCTTTTGAGGTTGATTCTGATCGATCCCCTCTGGGTCTTGGTCTTCTGAAGTTGTTGTTCCTCTTTTTCCAGAGTTGTTTAACTCTTCTGGTCAGAAGGGACAATTCTTCTTCATCATCATAATCTTCCTGTTCATAGTCATCCGCATCTTCTATTTCGGCCTGGAATGCTTTGTTTCTGTCAGATTTGCATCTTTCAGATCTGGACTTTAATGCTACAGACTTGTTCTTCTTCTGAGGCTCATCTTCCTCTAGTTCTATCTCATGGCTTCTGAGGGAACTGACAAGCTCTTCAAGACTGATGTTGTTCAGATCCTTTGACAGCTTCAGAGCAGTGACCATGGGTCTCCACTTCTTTGGCAAGCTTTTGATTATCTTTTTGACGTGGTCTGCAGTTGTGTATCCTTTGTCTAGAACTTTGAGACCTGCAATAAGAGTTTGGAATCTGGAGAACATTACCTCTATGGCTTCGTCATCCTCCATCTTGAAGGCTTCATACTTCTGGATTAGAGCCAGAACCTTTGTTTCTTTGACCTGAGAGTTTCCTTCATGAGTTATCTTTAGAGAATCAAGTATATCTTTAGTTGTTTCCCTGTTGGTGATTTTTTCGTACTCATTATAGGATATGGCGTTGAGAAGTATCGTTTTGGCTTTGTGATGATTCTTGAATACGCGCTTCTGATCATCTGACATCTTACTTCTGGGAACTTCAACTCCAACATTTGTTACAGGAGGTGTGTATCCATCTGTGACAATGTCCCAGAGATCAGCGTCATAGCCTAGAAAGAAACTTTCAATTCTATCTTTCCAGTAATCGAATTTCTCTCCATCAAAAACAGGAGGCTTAGCATTGTAACTGTCTCTTTCGTTTGTCTGGGCCATAGTTTTTCTCGTTCTGGATCTCTCTACACGGTTAAGTGTTTGATTGGAAAATCAATAGCAGAGCCGAAGCTCTGATACCAATTGAAGGTGAGAAAAACAAGAAAGGGGGGTTTGAATTGTTTTGGAAAATAAGCGTTTTTGCAAAATAAAATCACACAGGATTTTATACTGGTTCGCTTATAACACAAAGCTACTCCAGTCCACCCGGCCAAGGTGATTTCGCCTTCAACAAGGACTTAATCCACTAATCTTGAAAGATTATTACAACCAACGTCTAAGAGAAAGATCTCTTAGTCCTCTCAAGTATACAGCCTGCGCAGAGTCACTTGAGGAATTAAAACAATTTAGGTAAAAACAGAGTTTTGTAATCTAGAGTGCTTCTAGGATAAAGCAAGTATTACAACAATTAGAGCAGATAAGAAGTTTCACGTTATGAGCAAAAGCTCGTGAAAGATTAGAGAGAGAGTAGAGTAATTCTGTGCGTTCAGGTGTGTCTCTCAATGAGGTTCGCCGTTCTTTATATAGAGGTGAAAAACGACCGTTTGTAGTGATGGCAGATATTTAGTCTTGATGAAAGTTTAATGCCATAACTTCGTTGTTTCTTGCCATAACAAGTTTGTCTCCCTGAATAACTTCTTTCCAAATATAGTTTCTTTCCATTTGAAGTTGAAGTTGCCGTTACTCTTTCTGGATAAGGAAATCCATTATCAGAGTCTGCGTTACTCTGAGATCTTGAGATGTGGTTTCAGAGCTTCTGATAGTTCTGATCCCTTAGAATTCTGATGTTGTCTTCAGATGACGTTGAGAGCTTCTGGAATTCTGATATACCTTTGCTCAGGGTCAGAGCTTCTAGAGCGCGCTTCTTCTTCAGATGCTTCTGATATTCTGATATGCTGTTTTGCTTAGAGTTAGAACTTCTAGAGCGCGTTTCTTCTTCGGATGCTTCTGATCTTCTGGTAATTTGTATCTGATTTGATTCTGTATCTGATAACGTGATCAGATTCCTTTCTTCTTGATTAGAGTCCTGCATACTTTGGAACTTTTCGTTAGAGTGCCATTTTTGGTTTCATCCTTTGTTATCATCAAAATCTTGGAATCTGTTGTAGAACTATTTTTGTTCTTACAAAGAACAAAAATAGTTCTACACAATGGACGTGAGGGGTGCTAATACCTTTCCCTTGCATAATTGACTCCCGAACCCTGATTTGGTTGCGATGACCAATATCATTGTCGTTCTTTCTTGGGTTTTATCGATATTTCCCCTTTCCTTTTAGGAATAAATAAAGTTCGGTGGCGACTCTGTTCCTTCCATCATTGCGAGCGTGCGATTGCGCTTCGCTAGGTCGTATCCCCATTTTCCGAGGTACGACAGATGGCGACTCTGCTGGGGACTACCGATCCCTAAGTGAGTCAAGCCTAGTTAAGACGTTTGTGTGCCTTTGTTGTTTAATTGTGTGGCTTTTCCTTATTTATCACTTTTATTATATTGTTATATTGATATATTTGTTGTATATTGGTTCCACTGTTTTGGGTACTTGGATATTTGATTGCAAACCATGTGGGAAAGACTCTACACCCGAGTCTAGAGTGAAAAAAACATAAGATAGGATGATGGTTGAGTAGTACAGACTCCCGAGGTGAATACTTCGTAAGAGTCGGTACGAGAACCTCACTTAGAGTAGATCCTTTTGCGAATATTGTCGCCCGAGGTGGATACCTCGTAAGCTTCAATGTTTCAAAGGGGTCCATGACTCTAAGAACCTTTTAGAACATTGAACCTTTGGCCAACTAGAAATGATGGTTGCGTAGTATGGATTCCCGAGGTGAATACTTCGTAAGAATCGATACGAGAACCTCGCTCAGAATAGATTCTCTAGATGGAGTTGACGACCGGAAAGTATTTTCCGTAAGCGTCAAACATTCTTTTGAATCCATGACTCTGAGTACCCTGTCTAGAACCAAGACGATGGTTACGTAGTACGGACTCTCGAGGTGAATACTTCGTAAGAGTCGGTACGAGAACCTTACCCATAATAGATTCCTTTGATGGAGTTGACGACCAGAAAGTATTTTCCGTAAGCGTCAAACATTCTTGTGAATCAATGACTCTGGGGATCCTTTGTAACAAAGCCCTAGATCATACCCGGTGAGAACCCCGTTTTGGAAAGCAATCAGATTTATCCATACCTCGGACCTTTGAACTTATACCAAAAAAAAAACATTGCATCCATCCATTCATTGCATACGCATAAAAAGCAAAACTCTTAGTTTGTTTCGCATTGTTTCAGGAATCCAAGACTTGTTAGCAAAAATGAATCCTGAGAGAAGAAGCACTTTTCAGTTCAAATACAAGAATGTGGACCTTGCCAGCCTGCAAAAGTTGAGTGCCAAAGTAACACAAATCAAACTCAACAGCTTTGTGCAAAACTATGGAAGAATTCTGGACATCCTAAATGAGAAGATGGACATGATGACCGCAGTGACTATTGCTCAATTCTATGATCCACCTCTACGTTGTTTCACGTTTTCTGACTTCCAATTGGCTCCTACCTTGGAGGAGTTTGAGAGGATCATAGGCCGGAATTTGAAGGATCATAATCCACTTCCTAAATTCGATGAAGATATTCCTCCCAAGAGGATAGCTTTAGCTTTGGGTCTGAAAGTTTCTAAAGTCGTGGACAATTGGGATGTGAAGGGAGCTTCCAATGGTTTTTCTAGGAAGTTCTTGGAAGATCAAGCTAAGAAGATGGAAAAAGAAGGGAATTGGGAAGCCTTCTATGTTGTGTCAGCCATGTTGGTATATGGGATAGTTATCTTCCCAAATATTGACCATTTTGTGGACCACCTGGCGGTGAGAATTTTCCTCTCTGGTAACCCTGTACTGTTCCTCCTGGCAGACCTCCACTACGCTCCCCATGATCGCCATGAGAAGAAGGGAGGAACCATCTTATGTTGTGCATAACTTTTGCAGGCCTGGTTTAGATCCCATATGCCCGAAGAAAGCCCTTTTGTCTCAAAGGAGCTCAAGCCTTCCCAGAAGTTAGCTTCCCTCACCTCCAATCATGTTAAGTGGTATATCAGAGATTGGGAAACTGAGGATGTTATTGTCAGCATTGGAGACTTCCCCAATGTACCTTTAATAGGAACCAAGGGTTGCATCAACTATAACCCCGTGTTATCTCTGAGGCAGCATGGTTACCCTATGAATGACCCTCCAAAAGCTGAAGCTTTAAAGCCTTTCATCTTACACAGTGCTGAAGCAGATCATCCCATGGTGAAAAAGATCAAGAGGTCTTGGCAAGCAGTTATCAGAAAGGGTAAGGAGTTGGGTAAGAGAAATGTCATCGCTCAAGAGCCTTATACTTGTTGGGTTAGAGAGAGGGTTCAGATGGTTAAACTCCCTTTTCCATTTGATCCTTCTATCTATCTGTTGGTTCCTGAGCCAGAACCCATATTACCTGAAGATGTGGAGAAACTCAATGCCTGTATTAAGGAGTTGGAGTTGGAGAATGCTGATTTGAGAATTAAGCTCGGCCGAGTCTTGATAGAGAATGGGAATTTGAAAGACGATCAACAGAAGAAGGACAAAGAGCTTGAAATCTCCAACAAAAGAGTTAGGGAGTCTGAGGCAAGGAGGGAAAAATTCGGGCAAGCGCTCTACAACACTAAATTTGTGTTCAAGTCAAAGGAGGAGGAGTTGGATAGAGCTTTACTCTGAATTCAAAAACTCAACAAGACTCTGGAATTGACCCTTGAAATGAAAAGGGAAGCACGACTGACTTCTGAGATTCGTACTCGTGAACTGGAGAATACCATTCAGAAAAACAAGGATACTCTGGAATGCGAGAAGCTGAAGATTGAAGAGACAGAAAGAGTGTGCACATGGCTGAAGTATCAGTTGGAACAAGCCGATGCTAGAATCCAGATGCTTGAAGGTGGGGATCAGGATGTCGCCTATATGATGTTGCTAGGTGAGTGCAGATATTGGAGAAACCTCTATAGGGACATAGAGGTGACCAAGGCTGAAGACTTGCGTATCATTCAAGACCTTCAAGGGCTTTACACTGTGTGGAAGGGCAAATTTCTGAGCCTGTCCAGATTTGCGAATTCCGTCATGCGAGAGCTACCTGAGAAACTGCAAGATGCTGATTGGTGCATGTGTCCAGAGAACACCCCGCATCAAGTCTTTAATTTCATTAAGTTTTGTAAGGCGATGCTAGAAGGGATGACTACCGACCTTTCTACGGTTCGGAAAGCCCATAAGCCATAAGCACGTTGTTTGTATTTGAACTTTGCTATGAGATTAATGGAAAAAATCGCTTTTGAGATTAATTTTTATTGTGTTTCATTTCTTTATTATTTTAAATATTTGCGAACAAGTGTTGTGGCATTTTTGAAATGAATGACTAAAACTAACCAAGAGTTTTGCAAACAAGATGCATCCATACATGCATTCATACATTTTCAAAATAGAGTCTCACCCCGCCCTTTCTTCCTCCAGTTTCATGCTGAATTTTCAACACCAGTACAATACTCGCGCCCGAGCAAGACAAAGAATGGTTGAACAAGAGCAAGAGAGCGCCCGAGTTAGAGCTGAACTAGACGAAATCAAGGGAGGCATGTCCCATATGCGAGAAATGTTGCAAGCTTTAGCCTTCAGGTTTGAGGTTCCGCAAGCGACCGTGATTTCAGAGACCACGGGCCCAGCAGTGGAAGTCCAACCTCAGAGGATGTTACCCTGAACCCTTCCTCCATATGGGCTACCTTATAACTTCGTCCCCCGAGCGGAAGTAATGCACGACATGGGGCAATCTATCAAACAAGTCGTGCCATTACCGGTTTACACCGACGCACGTCCAGTCATCCATATTATTATTCCACCAGCTGCCTATGCTAGGCATATTCCTCACTATGAAGATCAGCATCACATGTATCAGACTGTCGACTCAACAGTTGCTGGTGACGAAGTAAGGTTTGAGGATTTCAGAGAAGTAAAGGAGAACATGTAGCTCCTTGAGAAGAAGTTCCGAGATTTAGAAGAAGACCACGTCTTTGGATCTGCCGCCAAAGAAATGTGCCTTGTATTCGGGTTGGTGATTCCGGCCAAATTCAAAACTCCAAACTTCGACAAATACAAGGGGCATACTTGTCCAAAGAGCCATCTCATCATGTATTACCGAAAAATGGTTGCACACGTGGAAGACGACAAGCTGATGATCCACTGCTTTCAAGATAGCTTGAGTGAGGCTCCTTCCAAGTGGTATTTAAGTATGGATCAGAATAGGATCAGGTGTTTCCAAGACCTGTCAGACGCGTTCATAAAACATTACAAATACAACATGGACATGGCGCCTGACAGAAGACAGTTGCAGAGCATGTTCCAACTTGACAAGGAGTCCTTCAAGGAATATGCTCAGAGATGGAGGGAATTGGCTTCTCAGGTTGAATCACCTCTTGCTGAAAAGGAATTGGCCGAACTATTTATCGACACTGTCCAACCCCAATTCTATGAGAAGATGGTTGGAAGTGCTTCCCTGGGATTCTCCGAGCTTGTGGCTATAGGAGCTCACGTTGAATATGGTGTAAGAAATGGCAAACTAGCGGATGTAGTTGGAAATTCAAATGCTAATCAAAAGAAGTTCTCTGGAGGGTTTCCCAGAAAGAAGGAAGGGGAAACAAATGTTGTGACTGTTGGTCAAGGAAGAGCTCCTCCAAGAAGGAGACCACAACAGTATCCACCTCAGCAGTATGTTCAACAACCCTTTCCCTATCAGCAACCCATGTATCTTGTCCAGTATGCTCCACAACCGTACGTGGCTATTGTGACGCCTGCATTCAATCAACAGTCTGCTCAGGCTTATCAAGCACCTCCGGTTTATCGACCAACTCTAGTGCAACAACGTGTTGCGGCTCCTCCAGCTTACCAGCAAGCACCAGCAGCTCCTGTCTATCAACAACCAAGAGCTCAAGCTCCGAGGCAAAATGGTCAAAACCAGAATAGGAGGCAAGGGGATAGGGCGACCTTCAATCCAATCCCAATGTCGTACGCTGAGCTTTATCCCTCCCTGTTGCAAAAGGGGTTGGTGGTTCCCAGACCTATGGGACCTCCACCTAATCGTCTGCCTCCATGGTATAACCCTAATGTACACTGTCCTTTTCATGAAGGTGCCCCCGGGCATGACCTAGAGGGTTGTTACACTTTGAAGCATAGGGTTCGTGAACTGATTGAAAGCAAGATCCTGTCTTTTAAGGACATGGGACCGAATGTGAAGAACAATCCTCTTCCTCCCCATGGAGATCCTGCAGTAAACGCCATTGAAGGTGCCTCTGTTGGTGTTATGGTTGATAAGGTGGATGATGTTAAGACTCCTTTGGCAGCATTCCATGCCCAGTTGTGGAAGCTGACTTGATTGATGTTAATCATGGAAATTGTGAAGAGTGTGCCACATACCCAAGGGGGTGTCAGGTGGTACGAGACAACATTCAAGATTTGATGGATAAAGGAGGGCTTCAGATCTCCAGCGTTGCAAAGAGCGAAGACGTGTTGGTAATTGAACCTTGCTTTTTTGTATTTTCATGGTTATAAATTACAAGTATGATATAATCACAAAGTGTTTGGTGATCTCTCCCAAAACAAACCCAATGAATGAGGGGTAAGGAGGATGCCAAGGTATGATCCTAATGCTAATGCTTATGATGAAATTGCATGAGGGATCTTAGGGTCAAAATTGGATTCTTACAGCTGCCCCTATTTAAGGACATTCTAACTGAGGAGGCGAAGGTTAAAATCTTCATGTCGACTCAGTAGAATGGGCTTAAATAACAACATATAGAAACAAATTTTGGTCCCTAAGAGACCTCATGATGCATATGATATGAATGCAAAAAAGTAAATTCTTTGTGGGAAAATATTGCCACAAAGGAAAAGAAATCAGAGAGACCGAAGGTCCGCAGGAGTAAAATGCATTCCGTAAGGAAAACTCATTGGGGAGACAGAGACTCTGGGGGATAAAAAGGGGTTATGCGTAGGCCAAGCTACGACTTAAAACTACTGGGGGACTAGAGGAATTCCATACGAAATGGAAAGACTCAGCCGGGGAAACAACAACATCTGCAGGGGATACGAGTAAGTCAGGATAAAACTGAAATACTTGAATCCTACAGGGAAAAGCGATTTCACTAAGGAAATATGCACTCAACTCAACTGGGGAGAAATGAACTTCAACACAGGAGGAGCAGAAATCTATTATCTACTACCTATTACTGGGTAAGGAGATAATAAAGATCTGACAGAGAGAACATCCGTCATCAGTTAGGATGAACATATCAAGGATGACTCATTGGGAAACAACAGAAGGGAATATTCATTACCAGTTACTGGGTAAGAATAGCCTTGTTGGGGAAACTGCAGAAAATAGGATTTACAACTACCAGTTACTGGGCTGAAGACTAAGGGTGAGTGTATCCGTCATCGGTTAGGATGAACATATCAAGGATAAACTCAACAGGGAAGAAAATCTGTCATCGGTTAGGATGAACATATCAAGGATAGACTTTCCTGAGAAATGTCAAGGAGGATATCCGTCATCGGTTAGGATGAACATATCAAGGATAAACCAACTGAACAAAAAGTAGGAATTACATCTATCGAATGCTGGATAGAATACCATTAAAGAGAAAATTTGTCACCAGTTAGGATGAACATATCAAGGATAGACTTTGTGAGGAGATAAAATAGGAATTACATCTATCAGTTACTGGATAGAATACCGAGAGAGAGAATTTGTCACTGGTTAAAGTGAACATATTAAGGATCAACTCTGCGGAGGGAACAAAAAGCAGGATTTACAACTATCGGTTACTGGGTAGAAGACCGCAAAGAGAAGGAAACTCGTCATCGGTTAGGATGAACACATCAAGGATTAACTCTCTGGGAAACAAGAATAGGGATTACAACTACCTTTTTACTGGGTAGAATACCAAAAAGAGAATATCCATCATCGGTTAGGATGAACATATCAAGGATAAACTCAAGCAGGGGAGAGAAAGATACCCGTCACCAGTTAGGGTGAACATATCAAGGATATACTTCCTGGGGAATCAGATCCACTAGGGATTCTACTGCTGGGACACTTTTTCCGAAGTAACAAACTACAAACTAAGAAGAATATTACCAGTTACTGGGCAATAGACTCTTAGGGAACTCAAAGTATCTATCTAGGTAAGAGCTAGAAAGAAACAGTCAATCAAGACTCAAACCAATGAGGACATAACTCAAGGGGAGTGGTTCCATCCAGATAAACAACTAGGGAGGAACCTAAAGTAATAATCATCCACGAGGAAACAACTCAGTGGGGAAAAGAAGAAAGGTTAAAGTCTTTCTGCCTAAGGGGCTGACACTCTACAATTGAGGGAGGACAGACACCGATATTTGTATGGGGATCAAGTACCGCCATATAGGGAATGAGAATCTCAAACCAACAATTTAATCAGATATGCGAATATGCAAATATGAAATTATATGAATGTATATGTATATGATGATTATGCTGACAAGGACGATCACAAAGGATACAAAGGTGTCGCAAAGAAATTGAATCATCGGTACAATTCCTGGTCAATCCACAAAATATGGAGACAACTGCTGGAGAACAGAGAGATCAACAATCCAAAAAGGCTCAACCCTAACTGGGGAAGGAGGAGATCTGCTGAGGAAAGAGAAAACTCACCGAACCTGTGGGGAATGTTAGGTCAACACCATAAAAATGGGAGACAATCCTACAAGGAAAACAAACTGCTTAGGAACTAGGAGGAAACTCTGACTGGGGAGCAAGTCGACTGGCGATTGGCGGGGAAACCAATGTGATCAGCTGGGGGAGATCAACCACTTCTGCTGAAGGAAACCAAACTCCACTAGGAAAGGCAGAAACTCTGTCGAGGGAGACAAGTCACAGGGTACCTGAATCAACCAACTCAGCTAAGGAAAAGGAATGAAGCACTATTGGGGAATCAAAAATTCTGCTGAGGAACTGAATCAACACAACTGTCTAGGGATACCCGAAGGGTTAACTGCTTGGGGAACCTCTGATGTTTCGCACTCAAGGACTTGTTATCCATCAGAATGTTGTTGATATTTCTTTCAATTGCTTTGGAAAGTTCTTGCTTTATATGTTTTTAAGAAAAAGAGATTTTGATTAAAAGTTTTAAATTTTCAAAAAATGATCATAATAGATAAGAGTAGAAAAAATTGGATAAAAGCTCAACTTTATTTGATAGAATGGTAGTTTGTAAATGATAAGACTCCATAGATTCTTACAAAGTTGAAAATGGTAATTTACATGGAAAAGGGTTACATTGAATACAAGTGATCCTTAATCCTTCTACCAACTCTTGATATCCACTGTGCTCTTGACCGCTGTCGGGGTGATGAATTGATGTCAACCCTTGTGCTCAATCAAGTTTCAAAACACTGAAGATTAGCAGAATGCAGTTACTTGCCATAATCCCTAATTTTTTCATAAGTTTCCCCAAGGTGGAGTACTCAACTTATCGTAAAATTCTTTCTGTTTTTATGTCTCTAATTTTTTCCTGGACTGCCCTTTCGGGTTTTCAATCCACCAAGACGCTCATTTTTTCCTAAGCCGCCCTTTCGGGTTTTCAACATAGTGACTCCATTGCTTTCATCCACTTCGGATCTTTCAATGCCTCAGCTGCATTGACAGGTTCGAAATCTGCTTAGAAAGCATAATGTACCAGCTCACCTTCATCATTTACCACATCATCTGATGTAATCTCACATTCTTGCAACCTTGCAGGCAAGTGTCTTGTTCTTTGAGGTCTGCTTGTGCTTGCTTCACCTCTGACTTCTTCCTGTCGAACTTCTCTTTCGGCTTCACTGGTTGGTTCATCACAAAATATTCTCACTAAATCTTTCTTGACATTCTCAGTCCAATCCCACTCCTTAAGCTCATTTATGATCACGTCCCTGCTGATCACTACTTGCTTATTCACTAGGTCGAACAACTTATATCCTCCAGTCGAATGATATCCTATCAGGATCATCTGACTGGACTTGTCATCAAGTTTTCTTCTCAACTGGTCTGGCACATGTCTATGTGCTATAGATCCAAACACCCTCAGATGACTCAAGCTAGACTTGACACCAGACCAACACTTTTATGGCATGATTCCTTCTAGCTTCTTTGTCGGGCATTTATTCAAGATATATGTCCCAGTCGACACAGCTTCTCCCCATAATTCTTTGGGTAGATGCTTGCCTTTCAACATACTTCTAACCATATTCATGATGGTTCTATTCTTCCTTTCCGCGACTCCATTCTGTTGTGGAGTGTAGGGTGGAACCACCTCATGCACAATCCCTTCTTTCATACATAATGTTGGTGTAAGCCCTAGAGGCCAATACTTTTGGTACTTGTATCGAATTATTTATTAATAAAGAAAAAGGCTTTTTCTTTATTATGGTTGATTAATAAATTCCCTAGAATAGCTAGTCCGTTTAATGTATCAAGTATGACTTAATCATGAGATCACATTAAACATAAGGACACTATTCTTAAAGTATCCATAGTCGAGCTTTATTTTGAAGTGGGATAACATTAAAGCATTAAGACTATTATGTTTGTAGACTGATGATCACATCTCATGGATCATGGATAAAGAGTTATCAAGTCTTAAACATAGGTATGAATATTAAGAGTAATATTTATACCGGATTGACCCGCTATGAGAATACTATATAGAAAGTTATGCAAAGTGTCATAAGTTATTCTCATGGTGATAATGGTGTATACCACTCTTCGACCTGAAACCACTATGGATCCTAGATGTAGAGTCGAGTGTTTTATTGTTGATCCAACATTGTCCGTAACTGGATAACAATAAAGACAGTTGATGGGTACTCCACGGAGCATGCTGAGGGACATGAGTGACCTAGATGGAATTTGCCCATCCTGCATAACAAGATAAATGTCTATGGGCCCAATATTGAACTGGACAAGGATGACACGGTCTATACCTTATGTTCAATATAGACATAAGGGCAAAGGGGTAATTATACACATAATTATTATCACAAGAGGTTTTGTCAGATCACATGACATTTTCGTGTCTTGGGTAGCAGTGATGTGTTGCTAGATACCGCTCACTGTTTATTATGTTAAATGCGTGATTTAATATAATTACCAATGTCGCGAAAACCTATAGGGTCACACACAACGGACAGATTGATGAGAGATAGAGTAACTAAGGAACATCGTAAGGTACGGTGTACTTAAGTAGAATACGAAATATGGTAAGGTACCAAATACTTAAGTGATTTTGGCATATTATGAGATATGGGCCAAAATACACTTAAGTGGGTTTTTTAGCTTGAAGCCCACACATGTGGTTCTATAAATAGAACCCTTGGGTAGAAGCATTGTTACTAAGACTAAGACTCTAGTGAAGACTTGGAATTTCGTTTCCCTCTCTATCTCACTCAAATCCTTCATTCGTACCAGCTAGCACTGAGATTGAAGGAACCCGTTCGTATGGACTGAGTAGAGACGTTGTCATGGTTCAACGTTCGTGATCGCTCCGTAGATTTGTATCCAAGGTTTTTATCGTTACAAGAGATCTGCACCAAAGGTTTGAATCGCCACAAGAGGTAACGATTCTATCACTGATCATGCCCATTCGTAAGGATCATTAAATGGAGAAATTTTTTAAATTCCGTTGCGCCTTGGATGGCAATTCTCCTTCAGTGGTATCAGAGCCACTTACGAAACCATGAATCTGATAACTGTTTTTGTTCTGTATTGATATGATTAAAGACAGAATGAATCAAAGATTAAATTGAGATCGATCAAGTTATATATATGATATATGTAATCCTGATGCAAAGTACATTATATATGATATAGTGTTCTCGTTTCGTTCATTCAAACACTCAATGGTTGTTTTCCTTTGAGCGATCAATGGTCATTTGCTTCTTGATCCGACATTAGTATGGTGAAGCAATGACGTGTTGATCAATCATACTGAATCAACAATCGAGATGTGTTTGACGGTCTGAAATTGGTGCATCAGGGTTAGTGACGGCACAAGGGTTGTGTTGTCAGAGAGTTATGCGATTGGGATTGTGACTGCACAAGAGTTGTGCTTTCTAAACACTTTTTGGAAAAGTGTTAACCGGTTAACCCATATGGTTAACCGGTTAACGCAATACGAAATAAAATTTTTAAGTTTTTCAAACATTGTTAACCGGTTAACGCATTTGGTTAACCGGTTAATGCAAGACGGAAAACAGTTTTCCAAGAGTATTTCAAACAATGTTAACCGGTTAACGCATTTGGTTAATCGGTTAACGCAAGGCAGAAAGCAATTTTTGAGCAGATTTCAAACAGTGTTAATCGGTTAACGCAAGGCAAAATTCACCCGTTCGGCTAACTCAGTGCTTTAAAGTATCAAGTGTTGATGCGAAAAACGATGTTGATTTTAAATGAATTGTTCATTAAAAATTTCGACCAGGGGCGCTGCCCCTTCAACCCTGCAAGGGGCGCTTCCCCCTTGACCCCCGTCCGCTGAACGGTCAGCGGAACCACCGTCCGCTGACCGGGCAGCGGACCCCGGCTAACTCTGCGTAGTGTGATCGGTCGTCGAAATTTAATTTGGTTTTAATTAATTAAAAGAATTAAAATTGATAATAATAATAATGTGTTTATTATTGTCTTGTGGTGATCGGTTATGGCCTTAGTTTTCCTTTATTTTGTTTTGGTTTTTAAAATACGACCTGCGTGTCGTGCCTCTCTTTTAATCTCTCAATGTAACTTCTTTTCTCATCTCACTCCCTCGTATGTAAAACGAGTTTCTTTGATGTAATGTAATAATATGAAGAAAGCAAAGAAGTCAGTGCCAAAGGAGGACAACCTTGAAGATCTTGCTTGGAGAAGCTTAGATCGTTGTTAGGTTAGCTTAGGTTCTCTCATTGGCTTGGGAGAACAATTGCGCTAGGTGTAGCACCTCAAATTTGCACCTATCATTGTACATACATTCTCATATTAGGACATAACATAACATGGTCCACTGCATAGCATTGCATTGTCCCATTTGCCTCAAGTGCAAGCCAATCAAGAAATTAGGTCAAACTGGTCAGGAGATCAGTCAATCAAGCAAGCAAGTGAGTTTTTCCTTTGAGCCAAGGCCCTAGGGTTGGTCCAACATGTTCACATGACTTGGGGATCCATTTGAAGTGTTTTGGTCAAGGATTGGATGTTCAGAAGTCATCAGTCAATGCACAGTCAGTCAGAAACCCTAAAAAGTCAACTGTTGGTCAACTGTCCATTTAATCAGTGATTTGATGATGGAAATTGGTTTGAGAGGTCTCATTCATGTCCATATAGGCCTCATATATCATGTCAAACACCATCATGGAAGAATTTGAAGCCAGATCAGAAATTTCCAAAAATGGAAATTGGACCTGTAATTGAAACCTGCCCAAAATGGAAAGTCTTGATCCTCAAACTTACATCATGATACAAGCTTCAAATGAATTTTTGCCCAACATGAAAGTTGAAGATCTTGTTCTCCCATTTCCAAAAAGTCCAATAACACTCAATTCCCATGTATGGTTGGCAAGTTATGATCAAATCATTTTCAGAAATTCTTGAACTTCAAAAGGCCATATCTCCCAAACCATTTGGCCAAATTTGGTGGGGTTTTTTCCTACAAGTCACATTTGATCCCCTCTTTCCAAAAATGTAACCATCATGCATCAAAACATTACCAATCAAAATGGCATTTTTTGACTTACTTGAATTAATTTCAAGTGAAGTGAAATTTTGACTTTTTAAAATAAACCTTTTCCATCATTTTGGCCATTGGGAATTGATCTGAAATTGTATTTTGGACATGTTCAAAGTCAAATTCGTGCAAGTACATACACCCATCACCTAGTTGCTTGAAAATTGGAAAAAAAGTACATTTCTCAACAACTCTATCCCACATTTCCATGGACTTTGATTTGTACTCTTAAACAGAGAATTAAAAGATCATTTTCTGTCAATTACAAACCCTAGCTGCAGCCTCTAACACAGAAATTCTCATTCTCTCTCATTCTTGCATTTTCACACCTTTGCATTTTTCTGCACAAAACTCAAAAAGACTCGAGCAGCTCTTGTTTGCTTCATCACCTAGCCATCATTTGGAGCTCTTTTGAAGCAGCAAACCCCAGCTGGAAGCTCCCTTTCATGTTCTGTTTTTCCATGGACCAACAATGGTGAAACTGGATTTGGACATTCCCAAGCCTTGCTGAGCTCGATTACTTCAAGCATCCATCATTCTGAACCATAAGGAAGATCTGTTTCAAGCTAAGGCACCCAAATAACCACTGCATCTCAAGTTTCTTCAAATCCAAGTAAGTTTTCGGTCTCCTCTATTTCCAAAATCATGAGATGCTTAGGATAGGTCTTTTGATGATGATTCCATTGCAACTTGTCTCATTTAAAATGGTTAAGATACGCATGAGAAATCTGGAATTGAATTTTTATGATCAAATATGTTTTCACTCGATTTGCCTTGCTTGAAGTGATTTATTGAAAATGGATGGCATATTCGTGTTGTATGTTGTCTGATGGTTCCATTGATGCACTTGATTTGTTGTTCTGGGCATAAAAAAAATTCGAGCTGATTGGAAGGGATGATGATTCACTGTAGCCATAAACCCTAAAGCCAGTTTTCCAGATTTTTCTGCTGTTTCACGTGCTGCATGCCCCCATTAACCAAGAGCCAATCAAATTATTTCCTTTCGTCGCCCAAAACGGCCGCGTTTTAATAAGTGGATTCCGGAATTACAAAAATGCCACGGCCGTGGCACATGACACATTGGATTATGTTGTTTTTTTATTTTTAATTTCACTTTTGTATATCAATCTTACAAAAATCATTGCGCATCCAATTTTAATCCAAATATCATGGGAATTTTTGCATTGTGTTCATCTGGATCCCTAGTTTTTTATCACGATTTTTGCTGATTTTTTGGATGAGTAGATTTTAAATGGCATTAGGGTTTGTGACATGTATGCATATTTTGTACACTTTGCCAAAACATTTGTGAAATGATGATGCTTTATCCAATTGCCCTGAAATTTTTTGTGCTTAAACTAGACACATTCATGGTGATTTTGGTGTAGAGTTTGTGAATTTATCATTGCTGGTTTGTGAGTTATGATTTTTTGAATTAGGGTGTGACAATTTGTGTCACACCATTGATGTCCAACTTCATGATTTTCATTACCATGCTTCTTGAACTCAAATTGGTTTGAATTTTTGTATGGTTGAGCGTGAATGTGTCTATTTTACATGTGATTTTTTGTGGAATTGTTTGTGCCATTTTCCTAATTATTTGAGATTTTCTCCCCTGTCTAGTCAAATGTTGACTTTTTGTGACACATGTTCCCATTTCATTTGTGAAATTCTCATACTTTATTGGATGGACATGAAATTTTACATGAGATAACTAGACATCCTCATCTTTGCCATGGTTTTAGTCCCATTCATTTATCATACACCATCTCTGACTTATGATTTTTCTAAGTTGATGCATGTTTGGTTGACTTCTTTGAGCATGTTCAAAATTGCTTTGACTTTCTGATTTTCATTGACTGCCTTCCACGTGTCCAAATGAGATGAAATTTGACATGCTTACCATGCTGTGGGTTGTGATTGGTCATGATTTATTTGGTGATTTTTGGAAATGTTTGAGTTGACTTTTGATGCAAGTCTTGCTGTTGACTTCTATGAGCTCTCATTTGCCATGCTTTGACTTCTTTTGCTTATGAAATGATGATGATGCATGATATGAACATGAAACCAATTGGGTTTGCTTCCTAAATGTTTGAATTTGATTTTGATTAGACATTGCTTGCTGTTTTGGCTTTCTCATTCATTTTTGACCCTAGGCTTGCCCTAGTGGTCCTGTTACTCACCTTTGAGCTCATGTTTTCAGGTTGACCAACAAATGACCAATGAGACCAACTCTTTTTGATTGAGCTTGCTTGAATATCATTGATTAACTTGTTTGTTTTGTAGGTGGCTTGGCTCTTAAGCCTTAAGCCTTGTGCCTTGCACATTCATTTGCTTCTGACTAACTGTTAATGTCTGTTTCCTTTTGCTTTGATTTGAGTTGCATACTAACATCTGCTTGACTATTTCAGGTGCTTTTTAGTTGCTTAGTTCCTTGTGAACTTTTGCTTTGCTTTGCTTATATAAGCAATTTGCATTGAGGTATATTTCTAATCTTCATGTAGTCTGGAAGACCTGGCCTGTTACTTGGCCAGGCAACTGTCTGAAGTCCTCCTTAAGAGGCGATGTTTGTGTTTGTTTACAATTTGTCCTTGCATAGAGTCAAAGACCTCCTAAGTGAAGAGGCAATTGGCAGAACCCAAGGGATATGCAATCTATCCCCTGCTATTTTGTGTGTCATCTGTTTTGCTCACACCACTGTGTTGATGCATTGCAGATACAAACCCAAGATCTTGTACAATTGTACAGTTGAGTCAGTTTCAAATGTGTAGAAGGGTTCCCACTTTCTGAACCCACACATTCTTGTTTTAAGCTCTCCCAGGCCAGGGATAAGAGCTGTGAAGTCTTATCTTCACTCACCTATCATCTGCTTCACCTTAGCCCCTCAATGGCAAGGTTAAGAGCACATTCACCCAGTTCCAGAGGTTTGTTTGTTGAGGTTGATATGACCCCTCGACTAAAACCTAACCCTTGTTTGAGCCACTTGCTTGTGCATAGTGTGTGCTATTTGTGCTTGTATGTTTGTTTGACTTGCTTCCTGTGCAAGTTAGGGTTAGTTTAGACTTGCTTCCTGTGCAAGTTAGGTTTTGCTTGGCTTGCTCCCTGTGCAAGTTAAGTGTGTGTGTGGCTTGCTTCCTGTGCAAGTCATGATTAGGATAGGCTGGCTCCCTGTGCCAGTTAGCTAGAAACCTTAACTTAGGGATGATTTGCATGATAACATCTAGGCTCGAGTCGTAGTCTCCCTAGTGTTGTGTCTCCCTCTGTTATCTGGTTAGGCTAGTCCTTTATCCCTCCGTAAGGGAACTACGTCGCCCTGATCCTCATACCAGATGAGGTACGTAGGCAGGAGATGAGCTGATCTCTCCGGGCGCCCGTGTCTTTGTTTTGTCTTGTTGTGTGCTTGGAAGCTGATGTAAGTCCATCGAGTGGCATTTGGGTTCCAGTGTGCGTGTGTTTCGTTCGAATGCTGATGTAAGTCCAGTGATTGGCACTCAGGCTCCACGTTTGCCTTTGCCAGTGTTTGTTTGTGTGCGTGTCAGCCGAGCTACGAATGCTCTGATTCTTCTTTCGTCCAAGAAGATACGTATGCATAGGATGCGATATCCTAGCGAGCATGTGTCGTTTCCCCAGTCCGAACTACTTTGACTCTGATGTTTATGCCTGATAGACTAAGTAGGCCCAGGATGCGATATCCTGCCGAGTCCGTTTTGTTTGTTTCTTGTGTCTCCTTCAGCCAGTGTGTGTGTGTGTGAGCAGTGTTTAGCAACCATTTTCCTTTCTATTGTGCGTGGATCCCGCAGAGTACTACGGATGCGTAGGGGTGCTAATACCTTCCCTTCGTATAACCGACTCCCGATCCCATTCTCTTTGGTCGCGAGACCATGTCTTTTCCCAGGTTTACTCTGAGCGTTTCCTTTCCCTCTTTTGGGATAAATAACGCACGGTGGCGGCTCTGTTGTTTCTTCTTTTCCCGCCGGTTTTTCGCGTGATGCGACAGCTGGCGACTCTGCTGGGGACTATAGAGAAGTTGACCTGTGCTGGTCCATCTTCCCTAAGCGAGTCTCTCCTAGCGCTCTCTAGGTTAGGGTTTTGGTTGCTGTTTGCTGTTATTTATTGCATTCATTTATTTATTGTTTGCATTTATGTTTGCATTAATGTTTGCATTCATATTCATCTGTTCACCTGGCTGGCTGGTTGTCTGTTTCTCTCTGTTGGGGTGGGAGTTACATGAGGTAAAAGGCCCAATACCCAGGCCATGAGTGAAATCTAGGATACTTAGGAATAGAGTGATTCATGGGAAGCGGGTGGTATTGCGCCACTTAGCGGAACATTGATATCACGAGCAGTTCAGACCCTGGTGGGACATTATCGTTACATACTTCGGGTGTGTATATGATGATGTTCTGCGAAAGGTTATTTATGCTGCGTTTCTCTCGACCTCGCCCTGGCCTAGATGACACCCGTGAGTGGGGAGGGAATGATCATTATTACAGGTACAGTTGGTGACTTGTTGGTGACTTGTTGGTGACTGGTGATCCTGTTGGTGACTATTGGTTCAGAAGTTTGGGGTCTCAGATGACTTTGGGTTTCAGATGAATTTGTGGTTCCGAGTTCAAGCCGAAGCTTTGATCCTGTGTTCTGAGAGACACAGCCAACCAGTCCAGTCTGCATCATTTGCATCATAGCATATTTATTTTTCAAAAGAAACGCAATAAAAAAGATACAAGAAAAAAAAAAAAAAAAAAACTGATCCCTGCATGCATATCATTTCTCAGGTACATTCCAGAGCTTGTTCACTGATAGAGATGGCAACAGTCCCAGAGTTGAAGCGGAAGACTTGTTCCTACAGCTTTCACCGTGAACCTTTGACGTCTCTGATTGAGTTGAGCAACCTTATGACCAGTGGTAACCAGAAGGGGTTTGTTGACCAGTATGGAGATATTCTGACCCTGTTGAAGATGGTAGTCGATCTGGTGTCGTTGCAGACTCTTCTACAGTTCTACGACCCAGAGCTTCATTGTTTCACCTTTCAAGATTATCAGTTGGCGCCTACTCTGGAGGAGTACTCCATTCTGCTGAGTGTCCCGGTCCGGTATCAGGTTCCTTTCTTGGATGTGCCCAAGGAGGTTGATTTCGGAGTTGTCGCCAGAGCTCTCCATTTGGGTATCAAGGAAGTCAGCGATAGTTGGAAGTCCAGTGGGGATGTTGTAGGATTGCCTTTGAAGTTTCTGTTGAGGGTAGCTAGAGAAGAAGCAGAGAAGGGAAGTTGGGAAGCCTTTCATGCTCAGTTGGCCGTCATGATCTATGGGATCGTCCTGTTTCCGAGTATGCCCAATTTTGTTGACTATGCTGCAGTCAGTATTTTCATTGGCGGAAATCCAGTTCCTACTCTGTTGGCTGACACTTACTATGCTATTCACAGTAGGCATGGTAAAGGCGGGGCTATCAAGTGTTGTCTCCCGCTTTTGCTCAGATGGTTCTTGTCTCTCCTGCCAGTCAGTGGACCTTTTGTGGATGCTCAGAGTACGCATAAGTGGACTCAGAGGGTTATGTCTCTTACTTCCTATGATATCAGATGGCAATCTTACCGGATGGATGTGCGTAACGTCATTATGAGCTGTGGAGGATTCCGTAATGTGCCACTCATAGGGACTAGGGGTTGCATCAATTACAACCCGGTTCTTTCTCTTCGCCAGTTGGGGTTTGTGATGAAAGGAAGACCACTTGAGGCTGAGGTAGCTGAAAGTGTGTATTTTGAGAAGCAGAGTGACCCGGCCAGATTGGAGCAGATAGGGAGAGCTTGGAAGTCTATCGGTGTGAAGGATGGATCTGTCTTAGGGAAGAAGTTTGCCGTTGCTATGCCTGATTACACTGATTGGGTCAAGGAGAGAGTAGAAACTTTGTTGTTACCCTACGATAGGATGGAGCCGTTGCAGGAGCAACCACCTTTGATCCTTGCTGAGAGTGTGCCTGCGGAGCACTACAAGCAAGCCTTGGTGGAGAATCGCCGTTTGAGAGGGAAGGAGCAAGATACCCAGATGGAGCTGTACAAAGCCAAAGCTGATAGGTTGAACTTGGTTCATCAACTCAGAGGAGTGCGAGAAGAAGATGCTAGCAGACTGAGAAACAAGAAGAGATCCTACGAGGAGATGGAGAGCATGTTAGATGCAGAACACCGGGAGTGCTTGAGGTTGCAGAGGGTTGAGGCCAGCTATCAGAAGAAGATCAGAGACTTGGAGAAGCAACTCAGAGATAAAGACATCCAGTTGAAGAAGGAAGTAGACTTGAGACAGGCATCAGAGAACCACCTTGGAGGAGAAGTGGTAGAGCTTAGACGACAACTGAAGGAGAAGATCACTCTTTTGCCAGAATGTTCAGAATGTGACCTGTTGATAGACCAGTGTCAGTACTTGAAGACTCTCATTCCGGGAGGCCGTTTGTCTTAGCTTGTATCTTTGATATGTATGTTGAGAATCACCTCCAGGCTTGTTGGATGGGATTCATTGTTGTACTCCGACTGTTTGGATTTTCTTTGTCGACTTTGTTGTATGATCCTGTTACTCATATAGATGAGGTTGTTGGTTTCACCTTGTACTCATCACTCTTGTGTATGTTGTTTCTGTGCTTCTATGTTGTTCTTGCTGCAGGTTGCCATCTTTTGAGGATGACTCAGGCTCTTTGAATGCCTGAGGAATGAACATATCATGTGCATCATACGCATCATTAGCACCATACTCATATCATTTTGCATAACAGGTGTTCTTGGTCGTGACTTCTCACTCTTGGTTCCTGTTCAGGCAGGATAGCTGATCAACGTCCGCACCGCTACTCAACAAGACTGAATCAACAGAGAGGTATGGATCAAGTTCAAGCAGAGTTGGCTGAAATGAAGGCTAACATGGCCCAGTTTATGAATATGATGCAAGGGGTTGCGCAAGGTCAAGAAGAACTTCGAGCCATGGTTCAGAGACAAGAGGCTGCCATTCCACCGGTCAACCATGCTCCGCCAGAGGGAGGCCCGGTCAATGATAACAATGTTGCTGCTGCTGTACCCATCAACAACTATGCTGTAGGTGATGAGTTGGGGGGTATTCGAATCAACGGTCAACCTATTGCTCCAGATGCCGCTAATGCCAGAGCAGTCCGTGCCCCGGCCCGTAATCCTGCTCCGATTGTTGACAGACAAGAGGATATGTTTTCTTTGCTCAGTGAAGACGAAGACGTTCTGGGAAGGGTTAATGAGAGGGATCGTAAAGTTGATGCCCTTGCTGAGAAAATTAGAGCTATGGAATGTCAGAATTCTCTCGGTTTTGATGTTACCAATATGGGGTTGGTGGAAGGTTTGAGAATCCCTTACAAGTTCAAAGCACCGTCCTTCGATAAATACAACGGTACTTCTTGCCCTCGCACCCATGTGCAGGCTTATTATCGAAAAATCTCTGCGTATACAGATGATGAAAAGATGTGGATGTATTTTTTCCAAGATAGTCTATCTGGGGCTTCTTTGGACTGGTACATGGAATTGAAGAGAGATTATATCCGATGCTGGAGGGATCTGGGTGAGGCCTTCTTGAGGCAATATAAACACAACATGGACATGGCGCCTAGCCGGACTCAGCTGCAGAGTCTTTGTCAGAAATCCAATGAAAGCTTCAAGGAGTACGCCCAGAGGTGGCGTGAACTGGCTGCTAGAGTTCAACCCCCTATGCTGGAGAGGGAGTTGACAGATATGTTTATCGGTACTCTTCAAGGTGTGTTTATGGACCGGATGGGGAGCTGCCCATTCGGTAGTTTTTCTGATGTTGTCATTTGTGGAGAGAGGACTGAGAGCTTGATTAAAACTGGGAAGATCCAAGATGCTGGTCCCTCTTCCTCTAAGAAGCCATTTGCTGGGGCACCTCGTCGAAGAGAGGGTGAAACTAATGCTGTTCAACACCGCAGAGATCAGAACAGAAGTGAATACCGTCAAGCTGCTGCAGTAACCATTCCGGCACCTCAACCTCGTCAACAACAACAAAGAGTTCAACAACAACAACAACAACAACAACGTCCGTATCAGCCCAGACAAAGGATGCCTGATCGACGTTTTGATTCGCTACCCATGTCGTACGCCGAACTGCTGCCCGAACTACTCAGGTTGGGGATGGTTGAGTTGCGTACAATGGCTCCGCCTACAGTATTGCCTCCTGGGTACGACGCCAACGTCCGTTGTGACTTTCACTCTGGGGCACCAGGGCATCATACTGAGAAGTGTCGGGCTCTCCAGCACAAGGTCCAAGATTTGATCGATGCCAAGGCGATCAACTTCGCTCCAGTGCCTAACGTCGTAAACAACCCTATGCCTCAGCATGGTGGGCATAGAGTGAACAATATTGAGGGGAAAGAAGCTGAAGATCTGGTTGTTAATGTTGATGATGTTCAGACTTCTCTGCTAGTTGTGAAGGGCCGTCTGCTGAATGGGGGTGTCTACTCGGGCTGTGATGAGGATTGTTTGGGCTGTGCAGAATCTGAGAATGGTTGCGACCAGTTAAGGGCCGGTATCCAGGGTATGATGGATGAGGGTTGTTTACAATTCAGTAGGGCTGTAAAAGATCGTGGAACAGTGTCAACTATCACCATTTACTTTAAACCGTCTGAAGGACGTGGACAAAGGGTCGTTAGTGCACCTGCAACAAATGGTACCCCAGTTACCATTTCCGTGCCTGTAACCATCGGTGCTCCAACTACCATCGTTGCATCTGGAAGAAGGGCTGTTGAGAATAGTAGAGTCGTGTCGTGGAAGTATGATAATGCTCACCGCAGTTACAGAAGGGCTGAAAGTCAGACGAGACCAGTGAATCAAACTCCAGTGACAATTGGTTTACCGAATAGAGTTCCTGCAACTGTTGGTCCGGCTGTGGATAATGTAGGGGGTCCAGGAGGTTTTACCAGAAGCGGTCGTCTGTTCGCACCGCAGCCTTTGAGGGACAATAATGCTGAGGCTCTCGCCAAAGCAAAGGGTAAGCAAGCTGTGGTTGAGAAAGAACCTGTCCAGAAGGAAGCGCCCGAGGGGACATTTGAGAAGGACGTGGAGGAGTTTATGAAGATAATCAAGAAGAGTGACTACAAGATTGTAGATCAGTTGAATCAAACTCCGTCCAAGATTTCTATACTTTCACTGTTGTTGTGCTCTGAGGCACACCGTAATGCCTTGCTGAAGATGTTGAATCTGGCTTACGTGCCTCAGGAGATTTCTGTCAATCAACTGGAGGGTGTGATGGCCAATGTGAGCACCAGGCATGGTGTAGGTTTCACCAACCTGGACTTACCGCCTGAAGGGCGAAACCATAACAAAGCCTTGCACATCACCATGGAGTGCAAGGGGGCAGTGTTGTCTCACGTATTGGTAGACACCGGGTCGTCGCTGAATGTGTTGCCTAAGCAGATTCTGAAGAAGATTGATGTGGAAGGGTTTGTGCTTACTCCCAGTGACCTGATCGTTCGTGCTTTCGACGGATCCAAACGTTCTGTGTGTGGGGAAGTTACCTTGCCTGTGAAGATAGGTCCTGAGGTATTCGATATCATCTTCTATGTTATGGACATCCAGCCCGCCTATAGTTGTTTATTGGGGCGTCCATGGATTCATGCAGCAGGGGCAGTCTCGTCGACTCTCCATCAAAAGCTCAAGTATGTCTGGAACGGTCAGATTGTGACTGTGTGCGGTGAAGAAGAGATTCTGGTGAGTCATCTATCCTCGTTCAAGTATGTTGAGGTGGATGGCGAGATCCACGAAACCTTATGCCAGGCGTTTGAGACTGTGGCTCTTGAGAAAGTGGCGTACGCTGAGCAGAGGAAGCCAGGTGCTTCAATTACTTCTTACAAGCAGGCTAAGGAGGTTGTTGATTCTGGCAAAGCTGAAGGCTGGGGCAAGATGGTGGACTTGCCTGTCAAAGAAGACAAATTTGGCGTTGGTTATGAGCCTCTCCAAGCAGAGCAGAATGGTCAAGCGGGTCCGAGTACCTTTACCAGCGCTGGGCTGATGAATCATGGCGACGTCTCTGCAACCGGTAGTGAAGACTGTGACAGTGATTGTGATCTGGACAACTGGGTTCGCCCGTGTGCACCAGGGGGGTCTATCAACAACTGGACGGCTGAAGAAGTGGTTCAAGTTACTCTTCTGACAGAGTAATTTTCTGTTGTTTTGTCATTTTGCATGAAAATCCTACGATCTGCCCAAGGCGTAGTGATTCATTGTAGGGCCTCATCATGTTTTAATGATTATCATTAATGAAGGACATTTTTTGAAATCAAACTTTGTGATCCCTGTCTTTCTATTTTTTGTTTTCATCTTTTTTCAAAAACAATAAAAATGGCAATGTTTTTGTTTTTTGTGACTTTATTGAACTCTTTTTCTAAAACAAAGCATTAAACATGCAGAAGCGATCTTATGGCATTCACTATGAACAGTTCTGTTATGGCTCAGTATGATTTCGACAATCCCATCTACCAAGCTGAAGAGGAGAGTGAGGAAGACTGTGAACTTCCTGCAGAATTGGTCAGATTGCTGAAGCAGGAGGAAAGGGTCATCCAACCTCATCAGGAGGAGTTGGAGGTTGTTAATTTGGGTACTGAGGACGCCAAAAGAGAAATCAAGATTGGGGCTGCTTTAGAGGACTCTGTCAAGAGGAGGCTGATTGAGATGCTGAGAGAATATGTGGAGATATTCGCCTGGTCATATCAAGATATGCCTGGGTTAGATACAGACATTGTGGTGCATCGATTACCTCTTAGAGAAGGATGTCCTTCGGTCAAGCAGAAGCTTCGTAGAACGAGTCCTGACATGGCAACTAAGATCAAGGAAGAGGTTCAGAAGCAGTGGGATGCGGGTTTTTTGGCTGTTACAAGTTATCCCCCATGGGTGGCCAACATCGTTCCTGTGCCGAAGAAGGATGGCAAAGTCAGAATGTGTGTCGATTACCGGGATTTGAATAGAGCGAGTCCGAAAGATGATTTCCCATTACCTCACATTGATGTATTGGTTGATAATACGGCTCAATCCTCGGTATTCTCTTTCATGGATGGTTTCTCCGGATATAATCAGATCAAGATGGCGCCAGAGGACATGGAAAAGACGACATTCATTACACCTTGGGGCACGTTCTGCTATAAGGTGATGCCATTTGGGCTAAAGAATGCTGGTGCTACCTATCAGAGGGCAATGACGACTCTTTTTCATGACATGATGCACAAAGAAATTGAAGTGTACGTAGATGATATGATTGCGAAGTCGCAGACAGAAGAGGAGCACCTGGTTAATTTGCAGAAGCTGTTTGACCGGTTGAGAAAGTTCAAGCTGAGGTTGAATCCGAACAAGTGTACGTTTGGGGTGAGATCAGGGAAGCTTTTAGGCTTCATTGTCAGTGAAAAAGGGATTGAGGTTGATCCAGCGAAAGTCAAAGCTATTCAAGAGATGCCTGAACCGAAAACGGAGAAGCAAGTCCGTGGGTTTTTAGGGAGGTTGAACTACATTGCAAGGTTCATATCTCACCTAACTGCCACATGTGAACCAATTTTCAAACTGCTCAGAAAGAATCAGGCGATCAAGTGGAATGATGACTGTCAGAAAGCTTTTGACAAGATAAAGGAGTATTTACAGAAACCTCCAATCCTTATACCTCCAGTTCCAGGGAGACCTCTGATAATGTACCTGTCAGTGACTGAGAACTCGATGGGGTGTGTATTGGGACAGCATGACGAGTCTGGTCGAAAAGAGCATGCCATATACTACCTTAGCAAAAAGTTTACCGACTGTGAAACAAGATATTCACTGCTCGAGAAAACTTGCTGTGCTTTGGCCTGGGCTGCTCGCCGACTGAGGCAGTATATGTTGAACCATACTACCTTATTGATTTCTAAGATGGATCCAGTGAAGTACATCTTTGAGAAACCGGCTCTCACCGGACGCGTTGCTCGTTGGCAGATGATTCTAACAGAATATGATATTCAGTACACGTCACAAAAGGCCATCAAAGGTAGTATTCTGTCAGACTACCTCGCCGAGCAACCGATTGAAGATTATCAGCCTATGATGTTTGAATTCCCTGATGAAGACATCATGTATCTTAAGATGAAAGATTGCGAAGAGCCTCTTGTCGAGGAAGGACCGGATCCGGATGACAAATGGACACTGATGTTTGATGGGGCTGTGAATATGAATGGTAACGGTGTGGGTGCGGTGCTGATCAATCCTAAAGGTGCTCATATACCTTTTTCTGCCAGATTGACGTTTGACGTCACCAACAACGAAGCTGAGTATGAGGCTTGTATCATGGGGATAGAAGAAGCCATTGATCTGAGGATCAAAACTCTTGATATATTTGGAGATTCCGCTCTAGTGGTCAATCAAGTCAATGGAGATTGGAATACGAATCAGCCGCATTTGATTCCGTATAGAGATTACACCAGAAGAATACTGACGTTCTTCAAGAAGGTGAAGTTGTATCATGTCCCCCGGGATGAGAATCAGATGGCTGATGCTTTGGCAACTTTGTCTTCCATGATCAAAGTTCATTGGTGGAATCATGTGCCACATGTTGCGGTGAATCGACTTGAGAGGCCTGCGTATGTGTTTGCAGCCGAGTCTGTTGTGATTGATGAGAAGCCGTGGTATTATGACATCAAGAACTTCCTCAAGACTCAGGAGTATCCTGAAGGTGCGTCGAAGAATGACAAGAAAACCCTGAGGAGGCTAGCTGGAAGCTTCTATTTGAATCAGGATGATGTGTTGTATAAGAGAAACTTTGACATGGTCTTGCTCAGATGCGTGGACAGACCCGAGGCGGACATGTTAATGCAGGAAGTTCATGAAGGTTCCTTCGGTACTCATGCCGGCGGACATGCAATGGCTAAGAAATTGTTGAGAGCGGGTTATTACTGGATGACTATGGAATCCGATTGTTTCAAGTATGCTCGGAAGTGCCATAAGTGTCAAATTTATGCTGATAAGGTGCATGTACCACCAAGCCCTCTGAATGTCATGAATTCGCCTTGGCCGTTTGCCATGTGGGGCATTGATATGATTGGGAAGATTGAGCCTACTGCTTCGAATGGACATCGCTTCATTTTGGTAGCGATTGACTATTTCACCAAATGGGTGGAAGCAGCTTCCTATGCTAACGTTACCAAACAAGTGGTTACCCGGTTCATCAAGAAAGAAATCATATGTCGTTATGGAGTTCCTGAGAGAATCATCACTGACAATGGTTCGAATCTCAATAACAAGATGATGAAAGAGCTTTGTAAAGATTTCAAGATTGAACATCACAATTCTTCTCTTACAGACCGAAGATGAATGGTGCTGTAGAAGCGGCAAACAAGAATATCAAGAAGATTGTGCAGAAGATGGTCGTTACGTACAAGGATTGGCATGAGATGCTGCCTTTCGCTTTGCATGGGTACCGTACCTCAGTACGTACGTCGACCGGGGCAACCCCTTACTCCCTTGTGTATGGTATGGAAGTTGTCCTACCTGTTGAAGTGGAGATTCCTTCTCTGAGAGTTTTATTGGATGTCAAGCTGGACGAAGCCGAGTGGATTCGAACAAGGTTTAACGAGTTGAGCCTTATCGAAGAGAGACGGCTAGCAGCTGTATGCCATGGACAGTTGTATCAGCGAAGGATGAAGCGAGCCTTTGATCAGAAAGTGCGTCCTCGAAGCTATCAGATCGGTGATCTAGTTTTGAAGAGGATCCTCCCTCCCGGTGCTGATAACAGGGGCAAGTGGACTCCTAATTATGAAGGTCCGTATGTGGTGAAGAAGGTCTTCTCCGGTGGAGCCTTGATGCTTACAACTATGGATGGTGAAGATTTTCCGTCCCCTGTTAACTCAGATGTAGTCAAAAAATACTTCGCATAAATTGACCCGCTGGACAAAAAGAAAAAAAGAGTCCAGGCAAAAATGGGCATCCCGGCGAACCAAAAAACAGAAAGAAAAGGTTCGGGCAAAAATTAGGGATAAAATGAAAAGAATTTGTACACCCGGTAAGTCGAAAACCCGCAAGGGCGGCTTAGGCAAAAATGGGTATCCCGGTGGATTGAAAACCCGAAAGGGCGATCCAGGCAAAAGAGGGATTAAAGCGAAGACTACAGTCTGAGTTGTCTGTACTTCATCAAGCTTTGTCGTCTGCCATCTCGAAAGATGTGATCCGTCCAGTCATTCTTCTCAGAAGGCAAGGAGTTGGGAGGAAAACTGATGATCTGAGAGTTATAACAGAATTGGGAAATAGTGGATGCCGTGTTCACATTGCCATTAGGATAGATTTTTTCCTTTTGTGCGCAATTACCTCTTTCTAGGAATTGCTTCCCAATGTATTTGCCTCTTCAGGCACATTTTCAATCAATAAAAGTCGTTATTCAGATAAATAGCTCTTTGGTTTTTATTTTTACTGTTTTGTTTGCAAAAATGTCCGATTTTTGATAAGCATTGCATATAAGAACATGAAGGCTACACAATAATGTGCAGAAAGATAAAACATTTGAAAATCATTTTGAATGTTGAGGACACTTGAGCGTATCTTGTCCATGTATCCCCTGGGGGGATTTTGTTGTGTTGTTTTTCAGGTTGGCATCTGTGAGGACGTTTCCTCAGCAGATATTCTCCCCAAGCAAGTTTGGAAGCTATCAGAGCTATGTTCCCCTGCGGAGATGTCTGTGGATAGTGCCTTCTATTCCCCAACAGATCTAAGGATTGCTTATCCCCAGCAGGCCTGTATTTGCCGATTTCCTCCTTGAGTGAGGCAGGTTCATTGAAATTTATCTCCAACATTTATCCTATCTGTGGACTGAAGGATATCCCCAGCGGAGTTTACCTTCCCCCAGCAGCAGTGCTATGCTCCAACATGAGTAAGAAGTCGTTGCTCTCCTTGCAGAGTCTCCCCGCAGAGTTGGAGTACCCGATCAGTTTTGGCTCCCCAGCCGGAGTTTTTCATCATTTTTGCATTTTTGCATTTTAGTGATCATTGCATCCTCAAACTGCGTAGCATTCCCATTCAATATGGAGCATTACGCCATAGAAAAATTCAAACATATGCATTCATGTGTTAACCTCACCAGACCGTATCCCCGGCAGAGGCGGATCATTTTGTTCAACATCAGCACGGCAAGTCTGCTACAGTGGCTTTGACAGTATTCAGAATTGATATCCCCACAGAGGTTTATTTCCTCACCCGTTGGTGACAGAAAGTTTGTTTCTCCCCAGTGAGACCCCCAGCAGGTGGTCAACCTTGCCTTGACATATCTAAAAAGTCGTTCTTGTGATACCGGTAAGTGTCATACTAGCACCCGCGTGTGTTTCTTTGTTTGGTGTCGGTAAACACCATTGTTTCGGTGTCTGGAAACATCGGGTTTTCTCCCCAGTCATCAGTAAATGTCTGGTCATCTTTGTTTGGTGTCGGTAAACACCATTGTTTCGGTGTCTGTAAACATCGGGTATTCTCTCCAGTCATCAGTAAATGTCTGGTCATCATTGTTGGTGTCGGTTAACACCATTGTTTCGGTGTCTGTAAACATCGGGTATTCTCTCCAGTCATCAGTAAATGTCTGGTCATTTTTGATGTCGGTAAACATCATCTTTCGATGTCGGTAAACATCGAGTCTTTTCTGCAGTCATCGGTAAATGTCTGATAATCCCCAGCTAGAAATCCCCAGTAGAGTCATCGGTAAATGTCCTGTCTGGTTTCCAGTTGCAAATACTTGTTTTTCCCTTAGTGAGTGTTCCCCGGTCATCGGTAAATGTCTGGTCGTTTTTGGATGTCGGTAAACATCATCTTTCGATGTCGGTAAATGTCGAGTCTCATCCCAGTCATCGGTAAATGTCTGGTCATGCTTTGTTTCCTTATTGATAAAATCAAGATCCCCAGAAGTCGTCGGTAAACGTCTTGTCTGATTACACCACAAAGATTTTGTTCCTCCTCAAGTGGAGACGCCATCGGTAAATGGCCCTGTATGCTTCAATATCGGTAAATATTGAATGCCCAGTTTTATCCGCCATCGGTAAATGGCCCCGTATGCTTCGATATCGGTAAATATCAGATCCCCAGTTGCAGTAGCCATCGGTAAATGGTCGAGTTGAAGTTGATATCGATAAATGTCAAGTTTCTTTGAAGCCACCATCGGTAAATGGTTTTGTTTCCTTTTACATCAGAAGTTGTTTCCCAGCAGCCATCGGTAGATGGTCTTGCTGAAGTTGATATCGGTAAATATCAAGTTACCAGTTTCTAACCATCGGTAAATGGTTTCGCCTTTCTGAAGTTGTCAATTGCAGGCGTCATCGGTAAATGACGTGGTTCTCCTTGTATCATATCCGGCAGAGTGCAAATTTCTACGGTTCTTGGTATTCAATCCCTGTTTACCCTGAAAGTCTGACAGCCGTTGCTCTCATCCATTCGGGTTCCCAGCTGATTGAATAGGGGCAGCTGTAGCACCTCAAATTTGCACCTATCATTGTACATACATTCTCATATTAGGACATAACATAACATGGTCCACTGCATAGCATTGCATTGTCCCATTTGCCTCAAGTGCAAGCCAATCAAGAAATTAGGTCAAACTGGTCAGGAGATCAGTCAATCAAGCAAGCAAGTGAGTTTTTCCTTTGAGCCAAGGCCCTAGGGTTGGTCCAACATGTTCACATGACTTGGGGATCCATTTGAAGTGTTTTGGTCAAGGATTGGATGTTCAGAAGTCATCAGTCAATGCACAGTCAGTCAGAAACCCTAAAAAGTCAACTGTTGGTCAACTGTCCATTTAATCAGTGATTTGATGATGGAAATTGGTTTGAGAGGTCTCATTCATGTCCATATAGGCCTCATATATCATGTCAAACACCATCATGGAAGAATTTGAAGCCAGATCAGAAATTTCCAAAAATGGAAACTGGACCTGTAATTGAAACCTGCCCAAAATGGAAAGTCTTGATCCTCAAACTTACATCATGATACAAGCTTCAAATGAATTTTTGCCCAACATGAAAGTTGAAGATCTTGTTCTCCCATTTCCAAAAAGTCCAATAACACTCAATTCCCATGTATGGTTGGCAAGTTATGATCAAATCATTTTCAGAAATTCTTGAACTTCAAAAGGCCATATCTCCCAAACCATTTGGCCAAATTTGGTGGGGTTTTTTCCTACAAGTCACATTTGATCCCCTCTTTCCAAAAATGTAACCATCATGCATCAAAACATTACCAATCAAAATGGCATTTTTTGACTTACTTGAATTAATTTCAAGTGAAGTGAAATTTTGACTTTTTAAAATAAACCTTTTCCATCATTTTGGCCATTGGGAATTGATCTGAAATTGTATTTTGGACATGTTCAAAGTCAAATTCGTGCAAGTACATACACCCATCACCTAGTTGCTTGAAAATTGGAAAAAAAGTACATTTCTCAACAACTCTATCCCACATTTCCATGGACTTTGATTTGTACTCTTAAACAGAGAATTAAAAGATCATTTTCTGTCAATTACAAACCCTAGCTGCAGCCTCTAACACAGAAATTCTCATTCTCTCTCATTCTTGCATTTTCACACCTTTGCATTTTTCTGCACAAAACTCAAAAAGACTCGAGCAGCTCTTGTTTGCTTCATCACCTAGCCATCATTTGGAGCTCTTTTGAAGCAGCAAACCCCAGCTGGAAGCTCCCTTTCATGTTCTGTTTTTCCATGGACCAACAATGGTGAAACTGGATTTGGACATTCCCAAGCCTTGCTGAGCTCGATTACTTCAAGCATCCATCATTCTGAACCATAAGGAAGATCTGTTTCAAGCTAAGGCACCCAAATAACCACTGCATCTCAAGTTTCTTCAAATCCAAGTAAGTTTTCGGTCTCCTCTATTTCCAAAATCATGAGATGCTTAGGATAGGTCTTTTGATGCTGATTCCATTGCAACTTGTCTCATTTAAAATGGTTAAGATACGCATGAGAAATCTGGAATTGAATTTTTATGATCAAATATGTTTTCACTCGATTTGCCTTGCTTGAAGTGATTTATTGAAAATGGATGGCATATTCGTGTTGTATGTTGTCTGATGGTTCCATTGATGCACTTGATTTGTTGTTCTGGGCATAAAAAAATTCGAGCTGATTGGAAGGGATGATGATTCACTGTAGCCATAAACCCTAAAGCCAGTTTTCCAGATTTTTCTGCTGTTTCACGTGCTGCATGCCCCCATTAACCAAGAGCCAATCAAATTATTTCCTTTCGTCGCCCAAAACGGCCGCGTTTTAATAAGTGGATTCCGGAATTACAAAAATGCCACGGCCGTGGCACATGACACATTGGATTATGTTGTTTTTTTATTTTTAATTTCACTTTTGTATATCAATCTTACAAAAATCATTGCGCATCCAATTTTAATCCAAATCTCATGGGAATTTTTGCATTGTGTTCATCTGGATCCCTAGTTTTTTATCATGATTTTTGCTGATTTTTTGGATGAGTAGATTTTAAATGGCATTAGGGTTTGTGACATGTATGCATATTTTGTACACTTTGCCAAAACATTTGTGAAATGATGATGCTTTATCCAATGGCCCTGAAATTTTTTGTGCTTAAACTAGACACATTCATGGTGATTTTGGTGTAAAGTTTGTGAATTTATCATTGCTGGTTTGTGAGTTATGATTTTTTGAATTAGGGTGTGACAATTTGTGTCACACCATTGATGTCCAACTTCATGATTTTCATTACCATGCTTCTTGAACTCAAATTGGTTTGAATTTTTGTATGGTTGAGCGTGAATGTGTCTATTCTACATGTGATTTTTTGTGGAATTGTTTGTGCCATTTTCCTAATTATTTGAGATTTTCTCCCATGTCTAGTCAAATGTTGACTTTTTGTGACACATGTTCCCATTTCATTTGTGAAATTCTCATACTTTATTGGATGGACATGAAATTTTACATGAGATAACTAGACATCCTCATATTTTCCATGGTTTTAGTCCCATTCATTTATCATACACCATCTCTGACTTATGATTTTTCTAAGTTGATGCATGTTTGGTTGACTTCTTTGAGCATGTTCAAAATTGCTTTGACTTTCTGATTTTCATTGACTGCCTTCCACTTGTCCAAATGAGATGAAATTTGACATGCTTACCATGCTGTGGGTTGTGATTGGTCATGATTTATTTGGTGATTTTTGGAAATGTTTGAGTTGACTTTTGATGCAAGTCTTGCTGTTGACTTCTATGAGCTCTCATTTGCCATGCTTTGACTTCTTTTGCTTATGAAATGATGATGATGCATGATATGAACATGAAACCAATTGGGTTTGCTTCCTAAATGTTTGAATTTGATTTTGATTAGACATTGCTTGCTGTTTTGGCTTTCTCATTCATTTTTGACCCTAGGCTTGCCCTAGTGGTCCTGTTACTCACCTTTGAGCTCATGTTTTCAGGTTGACCAACAAATGACCAATGAGACCAACTCTTTTTGATTGAGCTTGCTTGAATATCATTGATTAACTTGTTTGTTTTGTAGGTGGCTTGGCTCTTAAGCCTTAAGCCTTGTGCCTTGCACATTCATTTGCTTCTGACTAACTGTTAATGTCTGTTTCCTTTTGCTTTGATTTGAGTTGCATACTAACATCTGCTTGACTATTTCAGGTGCTTTTTAGTTGCTTAGTTCCTTGTGAACTTTTGCTTTGCTTTGCTTATATAAGCAATTTGCATTGAGGTATATTTCTAATCTTCATGTAGTCTGGAAGACCTGGCCTGTTACTTGGCCAGGCAACTGTCTGAAGTCCTCCTTAAGAGGCGATGTTTGTGTTTGTTTACAATTTGTCCTTGCATAGAGTCAAAGACCTCCTAAGTGAAGAGGCAATTGGCAGAACCCAAGGGATATGCAATCTATCCCCTGCTATTTTGTGTGTCATCTGTTTTGCTCACACCACTGTGTTGATGCATTGCAGATACAAACCCAAGATCTTGTACAATTGTACAGTTGAGTCAGTTTCAAATGTGTAGAAGGGTTCCCACTTTCTGAACCCACACATTCTTGTTTTAAGCTCTCCCAGGCCAGGGATAAGAGCTGTGAAGTCTTATCTTCACTCACCTATCATCTGCTTCACCTTAGCCCCTCAATGGCAAGGTTAAGAGCACATTCACCCAGTTCCAGAGGTTTGTTTGTTGAGGTTGATATGACCCCTCGACTAAAACCTAACCCTTGTTTAAGCCACTTGCTTGTGCATAGTGTGTGCTATCTGTGCTTGTATGTTTGTTTGACTTGCTTCCTATGCAAGTTAGGGTTAGTTTAGACTTGCTTCCTGTGCAAGTTAGGTTTTGCTTGGCTTGCTCCCTGTGCAAGTTAAGTGTGTGTGTGGCTTGCTTCCTGTGCAAGTCATGATTAGGATAGGCTGGCTCCCTGTGCCAGTTAGCTAGAAACCTTAACTTAGGGATGATTTGCATGATAACATCTAGGCTCGAGTCGTAGTCTCCCTAGTGTTATGTCTCCCTCTGTTATCTGGTTAGGCTAGTCCTTTATCCCTCCGTAGGGGAACTACGTCGCCCTGATCCTCATACCAGATGAGGTACGTAGGCAGGAGATGAGCTGATCTCTCCGGGCGCCCGTGTCTTTGTTTTGTCTTGTTGTGTGCTTGGAAGCTGATGTAAGTCCATCGAGTGGCATTTGGGTTCCAGTGTGCGTGTGTTTGGTTCGGATGCTGATGTAAGTCCAGTGATTGGCACTCAGGCTCCACGTTTGCCTTTGCCAGTGTTTGTTTGTGTGCGTGTCAGCCGAGCTACGAATGCTCTGATTCTTCTTTCGTCCAAGAAGATACGTATGCATAGGATGCGATATCCTAGCGAGCATGTGTCGTTTCCCCAGTCCGAACTACTTTGACTCTGATGTCTATGCCTGATAGACTAAGTAGGCCCAGGATGCGATATCCTGCCGAGTCCGTTTTGTTTGTTTCTTGTGTCTCCTTCAGCCAGTGTGTGTGTGTGTGAGCAGTGTTTAGCAACCATTTTCCTTTCTATTGTGCGTGGATCCCGTAGAGTACTACGGATGCGTAGGGGTGCTAATACCTTCCCTTCGCATAACCGACTCCCGATCCCATTCTCTTTGGTCGCGAGACCATGTCTTTTCCCAGGTTTACTCTGAGCGTTTCCTTTCCCTCTTTTGGGATAAATAACGCACGGTGGCGGCTCTGTTGTTTCTTCTTTTCCCGCCGGTTTTTCGCGTGATGCGACACTAGGGGCCATAACTGTTTCATTATGTATGTATGTATGTTGATGCATGTGAATGTATGTTGATGCATGTGAGAGGCGATTTATATGATAAATAAGCCGGTGAGATTAGAAAATTGCAATTCCCTCAAATTAAATATTAAGTTTATGCTTTCCAAGTTTTAACACTCATCAAGACTAGTATCGGATAATGTAGGTTTCGCCTACGCGAGGTGCATGTTCTATATTAGTAAGGTGCGATGGGATAATTGTAATATCCAACTGTTAAAACAATGGGTCAAACTTAACTAAACAAATTATAATAATATTATATATGTTTACTTTCCAAGTTTTAGCACTCATCAAGACTAGTATCGGACAATGTAGGTTTCGCCTACGCGAGGTGCATTTTCTATATTGGTAAGGTGCGATGGGATAATTGTAATATCCAACTGCTAAAACGATGGGTCAAACTTAATTATAATAATATTATATATGTTTAAAAGCAAGAGTTGGTAATGATCCATATGATGGATTGGAATAAGGAGTTATTCACCCAACTGAAATTTTCGAGAGTTGTATGAGATACAACTGGAAGAAGTTCCTACCTAAATAACCTAGCTTTGTGTAATCCGCCTACGCGGACTTAGAACGAAGTGAAATATGGATCTCGACCCACTAGAAGATCTTCCAACGGGATTTTCTGAATCAAATGATGAGGATCATTTGTTTTGAGTAAAATAGTGGGAGCATATTTGATTAAAGGCCTAATTAAATATGTCAATGATACTTATATTTTCATTAGTCCTTATGTAGATAACCATGACAGCAAACACCTCTAACAACATCCTGCGATCAATCCTTGATAAGGAAAAATTGTCTGGGACAAATTTTTTGGATTGGCACCGAAACCTGAGGATTGTCCTCAAACATGATAAAAAGTTGTATGTCTTGGAGACACCTATTCCTGAAGAGGAACCTCCTAGTTCTGCATCTAAGGCAGAAAGAGATGCTTATAAGAAGCATGTCGATGATGCCAATGAAACTGTTTGTCTCATGCTAGCTACCATGAACTCAGAATTGCAAAAGCAACATGAGAACATGTCAGCGTTCGATATAATCGAACACCTGAAGATGCTCTATCAAGAGCAAGCAAGGCATGAGAGGTTTGAAGTTTCAAAAGCCCTTTTTCAAGGCAAGTTAGTTGAGGGAGCCCCTGTAGGTCCTCATGCGCTCAAGATAATTGGGTATGTGGAAAACCTTGAGAGATTGGGTTTTCCCCTCAGAAAGGAACTTGCGACTGATTTGATCTTGCAACCGTTGCCAGATGGGTTCAGTCAATTTGTCCTAAATTTCAATATGAATGATATGGACAAATCGCTTCCTGAACTGCTCGCCATGTTAAGAACTGTCGAGCAGAATCTGAAGTCAAAAGGGAAGTCCATTCTGATGATCAGAAATGGAAAGAGATAGAACAAAAGGCCCACTAAGCAGGGTGATAAAGGGAAAGGCAAGGAAGTTGCCAAACTCAAACCCACCGTTGCTGCTTTAAAGCCTAGTGGAGGCATAGCAAAAGAAGGCACTTACTTCCATTGCGGTAAGACCGCACAGTGGAAGAGAAACTGCCCAAAGTACCTGGAAGATAAGAAGAATGGAGTAGAGACTTCAACTTCAGGTATTTTTGTTATTGAAATTAATTTATCTACTTCTGCATCATGGGTATTAGATACTGGATGCGGTTCTCACATTTGTACAAATGTGCATGGACTAAAAAGGAGTAGAGATTTGGCAAAAGGTGAAGTCGACCTATGAGTTGGCAATGGAGCAAAGGTTGCTTCCTTAGCCGTAGGAACTTATGTATTGACTTTACTTAGTGGTTTAATAATTCAGTTAGAGAACTGTTATTATGTACCTGCAATTAGCAGGAATATTATTTCCGTTTCTTGTTTGGACAAGTTTGGTTTTTCATTTATAATAAAGAACAATTGTTGTTCAATTTATTTGAATGATATATTCTATGCTACTGCACAAATGAACAATGCATTATATGTCCTTGATCTTGAAATGCCTATTTATAACATTAATACTAAAAGGATGAAACCTAATGAGTTAAATCCAACTTACCTTTGGCATTGTCGATTAGGCCACATAAATGAGAAACGCATTTCCAAACTCCATAAAGATGGATTGTTGGACTCTTTTGATTATGAATCATATGAGACATGCAGATCTTGTTTAATTGGAAAGATGACAAAGTCTCCATTCACAGAAAAAGGTGAAAGAGCGAATGATCTTTTGGCCCTTATACATACTGATGTATGTGGACCACTGAACATACCAGCCAGAGGAGGTTTTCAGTACTTCATCATATTCATTGATGATTTCAGTAGATATGGTTATGTGTATTTAATGAAACACAAATCAGAGTCCTTTGAAAAGTTCAAGGAATTCAAGAATGAAGTACAAAACGAACTAGGTAAGAATATTAAAACTCTTCGATCAGATCGAGGTGGTGAGTATTTAAGCCTAGAGTTTGATGACCATCTGAAAGAGTGTAGGATCCTATCCCAACTCACTCCTCCTGGAACACCCCAATGGAATGGTGTATCTGAGAGAAGAAATCGAACCCTGTTAGACATGGTCCGATCCATGATGAGTCACGCCGATCTTCCAAACTCCTTTTGGGGACATGCACTATTGACAGCAGCTTACACACTTAACCGTATTCCATCCAAAAAGGTTGAGAAGACACCATGTGAGATATGGAGTGGTAAGAAACCACATATGTCTTACATGAAGATTTGGGGTTGCGAAGTTTATGTGAAACGACAAATTTCAACTAAGCTTGAGCCTAAATCTGACAAATGCTTATTTGTGGGGTATCCTAAAGAAACAATAGGGTATTACTTCTACAATCCTTCTGAGGGCAAAGTGTTTGCCGCTCGAACTGGAGTTTTCCTAGAAAAGGATTTTATTTCCAAAGGAATCAGTGGGAGGAAAGTAGAGCTTGAAGAAATTCAAGAATCACAAGGCATTGATACACCTATGGAGGAATTAGAGCAGGAAACACAAATAGTTGTGTAAAGAGCAACCTGCTCAAGTAGAACAAGACCAGCGTAGGTCAAGCAGGATACGTCACCTACCTGAGAGATATGGATATCTCATAACAGATCAAGGTGATGTATTACTCATGGATCAAGATGAGCCTGTGACCTACTCATGGAATCTTCGTTTTGATGAAACAGTAAAACAATATGGATTCATCAAGAACGAAGATGAGCCTTGTGTCTAAAAGAAGGTTAGTGGGAGCATGATCGTGTTCCTGGTATTATATGTAGATTACATATTACTCATTGGAAACGATATCCCTACCCTGCAACAAGTAAAGTCTTGGTTGGGGAAATGCTTTTCTATGAAGGACCTAGGTGAAGCAGCCTATAAATTAGGAATCAGAATCTATAGAGATAGATCACAAAATGCTTGGCCTAAGTCAGAGTACATAGACAAAGTGTTGAGACGCATTAATATGAATGGTTCCAATGGTTATGTGTTTTGCTTAAATGGTGGCACTTGTGAGCTAGAAAAGTTCAAAGGAAGATACAGTTGCTGATTCTACAACCGAGGCCGAGTATATTGTTGCCTCAAGTGCAGCAAAGGAAGTTGTTTGGATCAAAAGTTCCTTAGTGAACTTGGCATAGTTCCTGGCATTGTGGATCCCATTGGTCTCTATTATGATAACAATGGTGCTATCGCACAAGCTAAGGAGCCTAGATCTCACCAACGATCCAAACAGATACTTAGGCATTATCATCTCATTCGAGATATAATAGATAGAGGAGATGTGAAAATATGTAGAGTACCTACACTTGACAATATTGCTGATCCACTGACAAAGCCTCTTGCGCAGCAGAAGCATGATGGCCATACTAGATCAATGGGCATTAGGGGTATGCCTGATTGGCTCTAGTGCTAGTGGGAGATTGTTGGTGTAAGCCCTAGAGGCCAATACTTTTGGTACTTGTATCGAATTATTTATTAATAAAAAAAAGGCTTTTTCTTTATTATGGTTGATTAATAAAGTCCCTAGAATAGCTAGTCCATTTAATGTATCAAGTATGACTTAATCATGAGATCACATTAAACATAAGGACACTATTCTTAAAGTATCCATAGTCGAGCTTTATTGTGAAGTGGGATAACATTAAAGCATTAAGACTATTATGTTTGTAGATTGATGATCACATCTCATGGATCATGGATAAAGAGTTATCAAGTCTTAAACATAGGTATGAATATTAAGAGTAATATTTATACCGGATTGACCCGCTATGAGAATACTATATAGAAAGTTATGCAAAGTGTCATAAGTTATTCTCATGGTGATAATGGTGTATACCACTCTTCGACCTGAAACCACTATGGATCCTAGATGTAGAGTCGAGTGCTTTATTGTTGATTCAACGTTGTCCGTAACTGGATAACCATAAAGACAGTTGATGGGTACTCCACGAAGCATGCTGAGGGACATGAGTGACCTAGATGGAATTTGCCCATCCTGCGTAACAGGATAAATGTCTATGGGCCCAATATTGAAATGGACAAGGATGACACGGTCTATACCTTGTGTTCAATATAGACATAAGGGCAAAGGGGTAATTATACACATAATTATTATCACAGGAGGTTTTGTCAGATCACATGACATTTTCCTGTCTTGGGTAGCAGTGATGTGTTGCTAGATACCGCTCACTGTTTATTATGTTAAATGCGTGATTTAATATAATTGCCAACGTCACGAAAACCTACAGGGTCACACACAAAGGACGGATTGATGAGAGATAGAGTAACTAAGGAACATCGTAAGGTACGGTGTACTTAAGTAGAATACGAAATATGGTAAGGTACCAAATACTTAAGTGATTTTGGCATATTATGAGATATGGGCCAAAATACACTTAAGTGGACTTTTTAGCTTGAAGCCCACACATGTGGTTCTATAAATAGAACCCTTGGGTAGAAGCATTGTTACTAAGACTAAGACTCAAGTGAAGACTTGGAATTTCGTTTCCCTCTCTCTCTCACTCAAAGCCTTCATTCGTACCAGCTAGCAATGAGATTGAAGGAACCCGTTCGTGTGGACTGAGTAGAGATGTTGTCATCGTTCAACGTTCGTGATCGCTCCGTGGATTTGTATCCAAGGTTTTTATCGTTACAAGAGATCTGCACCAAAGGTTTGAATCGCCACAAGAGGTAACGATTCTATCACTGATCATGCCCATTCGTAAGGATCACTAAATGGAGAAATTTTTTAAATTCTGCTGCGCCTTGGATGGCAATTCTCCTTCACATAATGCATCGAAGTCTTTTGACACATATTCTCCACCACCATCCATTCTCAAAATCTTGATCTTTCGACCGCTCTGTCTTTCGACCATAGATTTAAACTTTGAAAATACTTCGATCACTTCACTTTTCTTCTGGATCAGATAAGACCACCGTTTTTTACTGAAATCATCTATGAATGTAACAAAGTATTTGTTACCTCTAATCGAATCCACCTGGAGAGGACCACATACATCAGAGTATATGACTTCAAGAATTGCCTTCGACCTTCTTCCCGCATCCTTACTGAAGTTGTTCTTATGCTGCTTTACCTGCACACATTCTTCACACACTTCGTTTGGAATGTCGATTTCTGGTAATCCTGAAACCATATTTATTCTCTTCAAATCTCTGATGTCTTTGAAATTGAGATGGCCAAGTCTATAATGCCATATCCATTCATCTCTGCTGGCTTTTGTTGTAACGCACTTATGCTCCATCACATTTAGTTCAATCTTGAAGGTTCTATTCTGAGACATTGGAGCCTTCAAGATCAACCTTCCATTTTAGTCGAGAACTCTCATCATCTTGTCTTCGATCGACACCTTGTAGTTCTTTTCAATTAACTGCCTTATACTGAGCAAATTACTCTTCATGCCTGGTATGTACAACACATTTGAAATTACTGATCTCTTGCCATCTTTCCTCATAATCAGAACATCACCAACATCTTCAGCTGCTAGAGTGTTGTCATTTGCAAATTTCACCATGTTATTCATTTAGGGCTTTATGTTGACAAACCAATCTTTTCTTCCAGACATGTGTGATGATCATCCTAAGTCCAAGTACCACTGGTCCTTGAATCTCTCTTCTTCTCTTGTTGTAACCATGAACAACATCTCTTCTTCTTCATGTTTCGCCAGTTTTGCATAAGTTTCTTAATTCTTCTGCTTTCCTGGACAATCACTAGAATAGTGACCATACCTTTGAAAACTGTAACACTGAATGTGACTCTTGTCTTGCTTTTGACCACCACCTCTTCCTCTACCCGCATCACCACCTCTTTGGTTGCCTTGCTTCCAGGATTTTTTGTAATTCGACCAGTTTCCTTCTTGCTGATTTCGACCAGTCGAATTATTGTAACCTCATCTTCCTTTGTTGCCATTCCAGCTTCCTTTTCCTTTTCTTTCTTTTGTTGATTGAGCCTGCAAAGCCATATCACTCTTCGACTTTCCTGCAGCTCTTTCAGCCACTTTTTGTTCATGAGATTCAAGCGTCCCTTGAAGCTCTTCCTTTGTCAATTTTGACAAATCTTTCGACTCTTCTATGGCTACTATCACGTGGTCGAACTTTGGAGCCAACGACCTCAAGATATTTCCAACAACAGATCTTGATGTCAACACTTCTCCACATACCTTGATTTGATTCACCAGTTTCGTAACCTTGGTGAAGAAATCAATTATGCTTTCATTGTCTTCCATCTGAAGCAATTCATACATTCTTTTGTGAGTTTGTAACCTCGCCTCTTTCACCTTCTCCGCGCCTCCAAACGATTTCTCTAGAATTTCCCATGCTTCTTTCGCTGACTCTGCATCACTAACCTTTTCAAAGTTATCTACATCAACACATTGATGGATTATAAAGAGATCTTCATAATCTTTCTTCTTCAATTCTTTATGTGCAGCATTTTCTTGATGAGTCGTGGCTTCTACAAGCGTTGCTACTCCTTCCTTCACAAGATCCCAAAGATCTTGATAACAGGACACAATATTTATCTGCTTGCACCAATTCTCATAATTTTTGTTCTTGAGAATCGGAAGATTTGCTGGAAAATGCCCGTTTGGATTATTCGTTGCCATGATGACTTTCTTCCCACGAATCGATTAAACCGGAGCTCTGATACCAGATGTTGGAAATCCCCCAAAACCTATGGAGAATTTCAATCAATCTTGATGAACAAGATTGTAACTACCCACACAATAACAACGAAAAGAGAAGAACAATGGAGAAAGAAAGAAAGTAAAGATCGATGAAGGAGAAGAGTAACAAAACTCTACAGAGTTTTTCTCTGTCCATAAACTGTGGAAAACTTGTTATTCACTTTACAACTGCAAAATACTGTGAATACAATGTGTTGTGAATACTCTATTCACCCCATTACAAAAATCATGGTGGGTGTTGCGATTGCGGTCATTGAGTTTGTTGTGAGGCACATTGCAGCCGTTGCGGTATCAATTTTTATAGGTAGATGTTTGAAATACAATGTTGAAAAACACTAAATGTTAAGTTTTTAATTATATATGAAGTAAATTGAGTTTTATGATTCCAATATTTTGTTTTTTTTATTAAAATACTTGAAGAATCATGACTGAAACAGTTTGATATGATTCCTAATATAGCTGGAGGTGAAATTTTAAAATCACACCGCAGTCGGAGACAACCGCATCCGTACTATTGCGGATGCAATTGGAGATGTTTGAAATATGCTACTCCTAATAACAAGTATAGCGAAATATGCTACTCCTAATAACAGATATTACGAGCCACATATGCATAGAGGTAGTGGTCGTTCAAGAAGGTCTGTGGAACTTGGCATGAATCGTAGAGGAAATTGTTCATCACATTTTCTTTCTTCTAGAGCTTCTCATCCTTATCTCCAACCCTCCTTTTCCATTGATAATCACTGTGCATGGGAATTAAAGCGTTAAACAACTTTCGGTCTAATAAAACACAAAGGACGATAAAAAAAATGAGAAAATATTCCTCAATAGTTTATGTGAGATCTAGGTTTTTATATAAAAATGAAGAACAAATTTTACAAATGCATTTTAATAATAATTTGTATCAAAGATTTTAAAATTAGAAAATTATATATATATATATATATATATATATATATATATATATATATATATATATATATATATATAGTTTTATTTATATTTTATCTAGAATAATATTAATATTATTTTTTTATTTAAGAGGAATATTTCCTTTTTTTATTTGATTTTTTTAAATAATATAATTAATTTTATATATTTTTTTATTTATATTTTATCCTGCATTTATTCTTTCATTGTGAAGTAATTCGGATTCTGAGAAGTGTTGTAGAGACTGATCTTTAAATAATATAATTAATTTTATATATTTTTTATTTATATTTTACATTTTTTCTTTGATTGCGAAGTAGTTTGGTTGTAAGAAATTTTAAGAAAATATGGAAATGTTAGTTTATTGGATACTTTAGAGATATAATTCTTTTTGGTTGGAGATAGTTTTTTTTTTCCAGAATTGTGTACTTTAGGCTATTTGTATTCTTAAGTTTATAGTTATATTATAGTATATAATTATGATGTGAAATTTATTAATAATAAATAAATAATTAATATCAATAATTAATATTTTTTTTATTTCCTTATTAAAAAAATCACTATCTCGATTTTAAAATAACTGTTATGTTTAAAAAATAATTTGTCTCATGAAGTGTTATTTTAGTTTCCTATACTATTTTTTATTTTATCTTCTATTTTTATCCCCTAATTTATTATTTCTTCCATATTAATAATTATAATACATCAATAATCAATAAGAATACTTTGAGATAGAAGGAGTAATATTTTTTAGTTTATAAAGATTAATTCCTAAACAATGAAAATCATTTTTGAAAATTAAACGGAATACTATGAGCTAATTATAAATATATCATCTTTATAAATAATAAATATCTAAATTTTAATTTATTTAATTATTTAATTATTTATTTATGTATTTATTTATTTATGTATAAATATTTATCCTGTATGTTTATTTGTCAATAATTAATACTTGTATTTATGTTCCAGATGTTTCTTTATAAATCAAATGATAATTGTTTTTATGTTTTTATTTATGTATCGGTGACTAGTATTTATTTTTATTATTATGTAAAATTGACGTTTTTTTTATATTGAACTCATATTTAATGTTATGTTTAATATATATAATTTTTTTTAAGAATTAGTTTCGGTCTCTAATTTCTCCTCTCCTCTCATTTGCATTATCTCATCGTCACCTTAATTCTTTTTTCTTCTTTAAGTATGTTCTCTTTATTAGTGAGTTTTTTTTCTTTCTCTTACTACATATTAACCATGTTTATTCACATAGATCTAAAAGTATGTAGTGTTTTGTTAGTTGAAAAAAAATTGTAAGAAAAAATCTATAAATATACTTGTTTAAAATATAGTAGAATCTCTATTGTATGGCACTGACTACCGTGATAAACTGGAAATTTTGTGTGTGTTTTTCAGTTTCAATTATTTAAAGGCCATAATCTTTTACTGTTTATTTTACTGGGCTTAAAATTGAGAGACAGTAGATAGAGCCATGCTGTATAATTAGATTTGTTTGAAAAAATAATAATTTAGTGAAAGAATTGTGCTGTGACTTTTTTTTTTTGTCTTTGTCTCTAAAAAATACTCTCTTTCTCTAAAAATGCAATCTCTCATTTTATTGTTCTTTTATGTATTGTTTTTATATTTGAACTTTTAAAGTTTGATATTTTTGTATTCTTTTGAGCAAATTTTTTAATTTTGTTCTCATTAAAATTTTTTTTTAATAATATAATTCTTTTAAATTCTTTGTGGATGATTCTTTTTATAATTTATAGTTAAAAAAATAATAAAAGTAATTTTATATACATGAGAAGTAGCAATAAAAAGGGACTAACCAAAAAGATAGTGGCATGTTTTTATTTATTATTATTATTATTATTATTATTATTATTATTATTATTATTATTATTATTATTATTATTATTATTATTATTATTATTATTTGAAGTTTCAGTAAAAGTTTATAAAAATTAACAATAGGGTAGTTTATAAAGTAATATCGTACCTGATTATTTATTGTATAAATAAAACTCAATAAAGAGAATCAAAAAAATATTTTGAATAAAATAGAAGAGTAAAAAAGTAAATGTTTAAAAATATTAATATAAAAAAATAAAAATTACAAATTAAATTTTAACAAGGCATTTGTGCTTTTGTACATTTTAAATAAAACTAATTTACTTTAACTTATAAAAATTATATTTAACTAAAAAAATTTAAATCATAATAGATCTAAATGAATTGCACTACAATAACATTGTTAAATACATAAAAATGGTCTGAATTAAATTGTATTAAAGTTGTATGATATGAATAATTCATAATTATAGTATGATCACAAAAATATACTATTATATAATCACACATTTTTATTTTAGTTGTTACTTGAGAAAAAGATGAGTAAATTATCCATTATAATGTGGAGCCACGTATAAGATGACAAATGAGATTGAAAAAAATAAAACTTTACTATTGAATTGATAAAATAATATTAAATAATAACGTGGATGGTCAAGATCTTTAATATATTTTATTATTATAATATATGTTATAACTTAATTAAATATACGTCAAATGGACAAATTATCCATGTTTTTAACGGACAAGGTGTCACATTTTATTTTTTAATTAAATTGTGAGTTTTATAATCATGAATATATAATAAATTAAAAAATTAAATTGTTTTAAATTTTTTAGTTCTATAAAAATAATATCATATATAACTAAACCATTAGATCTAGAATAATAGATATTAAGTAAATTGCATGATTGCATGGGTGATAAATACATAAGTAATATATGAAATAAGTTGTATTAAAATTGAATGATAATATGAATAATTTATAAATATTTTATGATCACAAAAATGAAATTATTATAGGATTCTATATTTCTAATTTTTTATTATTAATTATGTGAGTTTTATAGTTATGAATATTTTATTAATTAAATGATCTTAATAGAATGAGACATAAAATAAAAATATTAAAAAACATGGATTAAATATGTTTGTGATTCTCCTAAATATCTCATAGTATTTTTGTAGTCTCTAAAAAAAATTCTTTAAAGAATGGTTCTCCTAAAAATTTACATCCACACTTTTTGTCCTTCTTGCAACTTAGTAGCGATATTTACAATTTAGAGACATAATTAGCGACGGTTTTTTACTTAACGGCTGAATTAGCGACATATTTATCGACAGTTTTATGCGAGACCAAAAGTATTGAATTTTTAGGAGGACCACTCATTAAAGAAATTTTTTTTAGGGACTAAAAGTGAAGTATGAGATATTTATGAGGACCACAAACATATTTAACCCATAAATAAAATAAGGTACATTTCGATAACATTAATGAATGGTCAATTTCTCACTAGAAAAAATATCCCTTTTTAGATATTTTCTCTCTTTTCCTCCTACCAACCATTTGCCCTTATTAGAAGTAACAAAAGGAAGAAAAGAAGAAAGTTGATAAGGAAACAAAAGAAGAGAAGAAGAGAATAAGAGAAGAAAAAGACAAAGACTTAGAGAGATGAATAATCAACTTGCTTCTTCAAGAATCATCCCCAACTTTCATCATCTTCTTGATTCAATTTGGATTCCTAGTTAGACATACATATGGTGGGGAAATCCGTAAATGAGAAATTAGGGTTTGGGTGTTTTACTATGATCATTAAATTGATGTTAGTATATGATGTTCTTGTTTTTTTCCATGTTTACTTGTAATAATATATGTTGTTGGTGTCGTTTTGTGTGATATGTTATGACTTGAGATTGTTGTTGCATGTTCCTTTTTCCTGTTATGTTTTGTTAATGGTTCTGTTCTAGCTTTCTCGCTAGTTGAGGGAACAACTCGATAAGCGAGCATATTAGTTCCCATGCATAAGTTGTTCTACAACTCTCGCTAGGAGAGGACAGGTCTCGCTAGGAGAGATGGGTGATTTTGCAAGGAAATGACATTCTGGAATCACTTGTTTGGGTCTCATCGGGAGTAACAAGAAAACTATCATGATATAACCCTCCATCTTCTGCAGCATATATCATATCTTTACACAATGCTTATTCAGGATCATGGCTTTTATCACCACCACTAGATATTACGGGTTTAACATCTTCCTGTAAATGATCATTATTTTCCTTATGCATTTGATACTTTGTCAACATATTGAAATGGATGCCTGGTACATTTTGACTTCCTAGATTGATATCCTGGGTCTGTTAACGAAAAACCATGTGATGATGATTCCTCATAGGTCCATTCAGGAGTAGGACATCAATCACCATTCGTTCATCAGTTATATCAGTCTTACCAACATATGGGAAGTTGAGGAGAGAATTATGTGGAACATATTTATTGACATACAACCTGATACCGGACTTCAAGAAACTAGGAGTAACACTGATTTCGTCTTTACAAAACTCACTAACATGACTTTGGTTAATCATAACTCCAGATGTATAAGAATGAATGTCATAATTCCTCTTCTTCTTCAAATCTTTCTACTGAACCATTCCACGTTGTTCAACATTGGAAGGACCTCCAGTTTGACCATCAACTATCCCATGAATGAATAACCTTGCTTGAGTCTCATAAAGTCCATATCAGTTAAATCATTAGTATGAGAAAGATGTTGAATCATCTGGTAATACATCTTGGTTTTCTTCTCAAGGTGGAAAACTCCATAGCTACTTCCTTCTTCAGCATTGAGATCAGTACATATGTAACAATTTTTTGTGCAACAATCCCTAAGATTTTTGTGCCACGTCTTAGTTTCTGTTTCTAACACGTCTTTCATGATTTTTGAAATATGATCTTCAACAATATACTCTGCAAAGACATCCACCATCTTCATCTTTACAATTTTCCTTCTCCTATAGCTATCAGCAAAGTTTCTTTCTCCAATTATCTGCCTAATGCAACTGCTTTTAAGATCTTAATCTTCACAAGAGTACTTCTTGCGGAAGAACCAAGCAACATCGATATTTGGATTACCAAGCCAAACTTGTTGCCATTACCTTTAAAGCTTTTTATTCCACTAAGGATATAGTTGTTCATGGTGTGGTAAACTATTATACTTCTTACATAAATACATGGGAATAGAGGAGACACACTTAAGAAACTAGTAATCATGCTTGGCCCGATGCTAAGACATGTTACTTGACATTCTGCTTTCTTGTTTATGAATAGGAGTAAAACACCTTTTCTTTGAATTTGATTAATCACCATTATGCATATCTACGAAAGAAACATCATTGTTTCCCTGATCATCTTCACCTTCTTCATCATTCGTGCCATTGAAGATTCTTTTTTGTTCCCTAGGAACACTTAAGCATTCAACTTGAATATGATCAACTTCTCTGCAATTCAGACATTGGATATCTTTCTACCTAAAGGAACAGTTAAGATTTTGTATTTCACCATCCTTTTATTTCTACTTAATGATCTTGACAATGGTGGGGACATTCTTCATAAATCTCTTGTCAAGTTGTCTTAAGACTTTGTTGAACTTCTTAGCAAGCCTGAGATTCTCTTCAGACATACATTCTGCTTGAACATCACAATATTCATAACTAAAAACAGTCTTTGGAGGATTCTTAGCACCATAAAAAATCTTAGGTTGATAAATAGCTCATCCTTCATTGAAAATCTCCATATATAACGAAATATATCTTCCATGGAGCTCACCAAACAGGATAAGGTGTCTTTTCTGATGGCAATTGAAATTTTGTTCCTTAGGGGACAGATGTCGAACATGACGTCCTAGACAACTGCATTAACAAGTTAAACCAGAAACACCATAATAGCAAGAAAGGAAATTCACTATTAGTAGTTTAGTACAATTAGTCTTACAGGCAACAACAAACCTATATTATTCAATGCCTATTCCTAACACTACCTAATGACTTTCTATTTAGGGTTCCCCCTAAACATGAGAACCTACTCATTTTCTTCTCAGTCACACATCCCGTGATTGGAGATTACAACTCAATAATCAATGTTGAATATTACAATTCAACTAGACAAATTTTCTATGACAAGTTACTAAAACATAGAGGTATAAATAAAGATGTTGAATATACAACTTAACTATACAAACCTACAATTGTGTCAAATTACTGAAACATAGTCTGGTGTACGTAAAAATAACAAGGACTCTTGTAAACCCTAGCATTCCAAAATATTCAATGTGAATGCTTACTTTCCAATGTAGGTTTGAGCTCCTTATATAGCATAATAACTATGGTTTTTTCTTCTTTGATAATAGTTTTAATTTCGTCTACAATGAATGCAAAATCTGTTTGATATAATATGTTCCATAAATCTCTCCAACAATATATGATTTGTTTCAATTTAAATTCAAATTTAAATCTTCATTTAAATTTGAATCAATCTTCGTCTAGCTGTCAAACAAATCGCCTAATCATATTGCTAAGTCAATTATCAATATATATAGTGGGGATCAACTTACTCCAAGAGTAAGTTCTTTATAATCTAATGGTTAATTAATTAAGAAAACTAATTTAATCATTGTATTAGATTTAATTGAAAGGTTATGATTTGGAATAAGTTAAAAAAATTTACTCTTGGAGTAAATCGATCCATATATATATATATATATATATATATATATATATATATATATATATATATATATATATATATATATATATATATATATATATATATGACAAAAGAACGTTCAGGAACCCATTCTCTTTTTTATAAACTTCAAGAATGGTTAAAATTGATTTCTTCAACCCAAAAAATGTTATAACAACGACTACCAATAAACTTGTGTAAAATATAGGGCATGTACTCCGCATAGAGGTGGATAATAGGTCGGTTTGAATTTGTTTATTCTTGGTTGCGGTGCAAGGTTACCATGGATAATATTAACCCGGTGGATCGCTTATGGTGTGGTCTTGGACATATTGGTCTATTTGATAGAAATAAATTTCTTTTTGTAGAGGCTCTCGTAGCCATGTCCGAGTTGTTTAACTTGATTAAGTTATGACTAAATCTTAGTTTTGTTTTTGTTTCTTTGTAATTGGGTTGGGTTCCGTTGTAATTTGGTTGGGTACCCTAGTACCTCTCTTAATTCAATTTGTTTTTAAAAAAAATGATAATTATTAGGAAGACAGTTAAGGAAGAATCTTCATCCAAAAGCTTTTTTTAAAGGAATCTGTGTTTTCCACAAACTTATGAAAGTTGCTACCTTGTCTTCTAGGTCTTTAAGGTTCCTGACTTCGGCAAGAAAAACTTCCAACTCTAAGAAAATCCTAGTTGCCACCATCTCTTTCATCCCACTCAAATCCATATTCCATCCACTAGTAAACCCCAACCATCATCTCTTTCGTCATCTTCCATCCATTAGTGAAACCTCATATCAATTACACAGTATCCCTTCACCGTCTTACTTTTGCTCTTAGTCTCTATTGTATTACTTTCGCTAAACCATGCATAAAATGATTGAAATCATCAAAAGTATATAGTCAACACTTGTGATATTCAAGGTACACTTTTCTAATCTCCATTTTTCTCTACACTCATCTTAGACTCTATGATTGACATGGGCATTGGGTTGCAAACCTTATAGGTCCACCCTGCACCGTTGTATCAGAGATCACCTTTACTACTTCTGGAGTCTTATATCATCAATCAAAATCTATTTTGGTTCCAGAACATAAGGCATTTTAATATCCAATGTCATACTATTGAGTCATTTGTTTTTTATTTGTCAAGGAACTATATGAGATGACTGGAAGGCCAATGTAGACAATTTTGAGTATGTCTCAATCTAGCTCAAATCTTTTTCATTAGTATATTTTATTGTTATGATGATTCACATGGGTTCTCCAAACAAAGTATTATAGAGGCTAAGATAAGAGGCAGACAAAGCATTAGGATGACTTTAAGAATTTTTTGGTGCTTTATGGTGTTACAAGTTCACCTTAAAGCTCTTGAGTCATGAAATATGCCATGGAATAGCCTATTATTAGTTTGGTTAGATTTGATGTATGAGAAATGGATTCAATGATTATGGATATGATAAAATTGTGATTTAAATGTTGATCTTGGAATCTAAATGTTGATCTTGGAATGTCATATCACATTGAAGATGTATATTATAATTGAGCATCAAATCACTTTGAAGATGTATATTATAGCTAAGCATATGACAAGAGAACATTCAGGACTTCATTCTCTTTTGTAAACTTCAAGAATGGTTAGAATTGATTTCTCCAACAACAAAAAATGATATAACAACAACTATCAATACACTCGCGCAAAATACAGAGCATTCACTCTGCATGTGTTTGGCAAGTGCTTCGTAGAGGTTGAGTTTCACATTGATTTATAATTGTATTTTAATATAAATAAACTAATAATAAATAAGATTTTTAAAATTAAATATAAGAGCAAATTGTTTAAGAAGATTACATATCTAATAATAATATTTAGTTTATATGAAATATAAAAATAAATAAAAAAGCTTTAAACAAAAACATATCTTTGAAAATAATGAGATCGTAAAAAAAATCATATAAAGGACTTTTAAGAAAAAATCAAATTATTTATATTATAATTTTAGAAGTGGAACTTATCGATTTTTTTTATAAGGCCAAACATAAGTGTATGTATGCGTTAACGAAGTTTCTTTTTATTCATTCATTATGATAAAAATATTTAATTTTACGAGACATTCTAAGATATTTTACAATTAAATTTTTTGGTGTCAATTATAAAATTAATGTTAAACTTGATAGTTATATATTTACATTTCTTTTATTGTTGAATTATTTTTCAAAATAAGAAATTGAATATGAAGTTCTCTTTATATGATGAGTCACATTGTCAACTCTCACATACTATGTTGGTTAAACTAACATTTTTTATTTATCTTTTTTTAAGTCTTTTACATAAGAAAGAGTAACACAAGAAAAATTAATTTTTATAAAATTAAAAATAAAAATTATTTAGACAATAAAATTTATAATATTAATAATGTATTTAAATTAAAATTATGAGTTAAATATAATTGTAGTTCATATAAAATACCCATGATAATTAGAATAAAAGAAAAAAATAAAGTGAAATTAAAATATGAAGCAATTACCTTTAAATTAATGTGAAAAATGCAAAAATGATTAATAATTAGATGGAATGGAAATGTTCGGACAAAATTAGGGTACGAAAATTGTATGGATAATGAATAAAACAAATTTCATGATGATAGTGAGAGTAAACCTAGAATTATAGCTAGGTGAATGGAACTTGAAATTTGTTATATAAGCAAGAGAAGGCAAAGTACTACATCTTTAGAAGAGGAGTCATTATTAGTACAAGTCATTATGAGCAGGTTCGTAATTAGTAGTGTGACTAAATTGCTATCAGAAGGATCGTAAATGATACGAGTATCTTGTTTCTAATTTGGAGTCGTAAAGATGCATTTATACTATTAAGGATATCAAAAAAGATGTAACTTAATTAATACGCTAATTGATTAAGATGTATGTTGTGTGAATAAAATAGGATGATGGGAGAATACTACAGAATTGATGTTAGACTTGAGGCAAGATTAATCTGGGTATAAAGAATGGGCAGAATAGACACATTTGTATATCTTGTGCCATTTATATATATCAGTTCTTTTGGATCTATATATAAAGACAACCTAAAAGTTAATCTTTAAAATATATTTTTCAAAAAACTCTATGAGCATTTTCAATGTTATCTCTTCATACCCAGTGCCACGATAACTACCACTATTGTTTTCTAAGTATTGTATATTAAATGTCGAGAAGGAATAATATTATCCATTTTGATTGTATATTAAATTAATTACTAGTAGTGGTTTTTTTAAATGATTTCTAAGTTCGATTTACATGCAATGAACTCCTAATTTTGTTTGGACTTTTTAAATGTGTTGGTTTCTAGGTACTCCTATTACTGTTCCATATTTATTCCAAGCCATTTTGAATCCATGGCGTCGTGATGGTCTATTGTCAATTTGTCACATCGTAATCAAATTTGGCATATACTGCTAATAGATTTTGTACATAGCATAATTATCGATGGTGTCTTACCTATTCCAAAGCCACGTGTGTCAGAAAATAGTAGTATTATTTAAATTTAATTGGTCAGAAATTTACAATAATGTTATAATTGATTTAATTGGTCAGAAATTTAATTGGACTCCATTCTCTCTTTTTTAAACTTTAAGAAAAGTTAAAATTGATTTTTTTCAAACAAAAAAATGTTACAACAATGACTATCAACAAACTTATTTAAAATATAGGGCATGTACTCCGATACAGGTGGATAATCGGTCCGTTTGAATTGGTTTCAGGTTTAAAAGTTAAATCTGATCGAAACTACGACTATATTTTTAAGGCCCAATTTTAATTGATAGTTTCGATTTTTGACAGATTTTTTGACAGATAAATCGGACATGTTTAGTCGGTTTAATCTAGATTTTTCTATAAAAATGAATATATATATATATATATATATATATATATATATATATATATATATATATATATATATATATATATATATATATATATATATGACAAAAGAATATTGAGGACTCCATTCTCTTTTTTTATAAACTTCAAGAATGGTTAAAATTGATTTCTTAAAAAAAAAAATTGCAACAATGACAACCAACAAACTTATGTTACAACAATGACAACCAACAAAATTGTGTAAAATATAGGGCATGTACTCCGCATAGAGGTGGATAATCGGTCAGTTTGAATTGATTTCGGGTATATATATATATATATATATATATATATATATATATATATATATATATATATATATATATATATATATATATATATATATATATATATATATATTTTATCTAGAGTAACCATTAATATTATTTTATTTATTTAAGAAAAATATTTAATTTTTTATTTGAATTTTTTAAATAATATAATTAATTTTATATATTTTATCCTGCATTTATTCTTTGATTGCAAAATAGCGTGGATTTTGAGAAGTTTAAGAAAATAGATTGGTCGGTGTGGTCTTGGTAATTTTGGTCTATTTCGCTTTAGAAATATAATTCTTTTTGTCAGGTAGATCTTATAAGTAATTTGTAATTTGCACTGTTTATTGTTAATGGTTGGACTTGGAGATAGTCGGGTCTGAGAAGTTTCAGAAGATAGATAAGTTGGTTGGTGTGGTCTTGGATATGTTGGTGTATTTGATCCTTAGAAATAGAATTCTTTTTGTCGAGGCAGATCTTAGAAGTAATTTGCTCTGTTGGAGATAACTTGGGTATGAGAAGTTAGTTCTGTTTATTGTTAATGGAATTAATATTCTTCAGGTATATTATGCACTTTATAGTATTTGTATTTTTAAGTTTATAGTATATGACTATGTTATGAAATTTATTAATAATAAATAATACCAATAATTAATGTTTTTTTTTCTTTTTTCTTATTTAAAAAGTTACTATCTCAGTTTTAAAATAACTCTTATGTTTACTTTCTTACGCTATCTTTAGTTTCCTATGCTATTTAATTTTTTATTTTTACCCTTTAATTAATACTCATAATTTATTCTTTCTTCCGCATTGATAATTATAATATATCAATAATCAATAATCAATAAAAATATTTTGAGATAGAAGGAATAATATTTTTTAGTTTATAAAAATTAATTCCTTAACAATGAAAATCATTTTTGAAAATTAAATTGAATACTATCAGCTAATATAAATATATCATCTTTATACATAATAAATATCTAAATTTTAATTTATTTACTTATTTAATTATTTATTTATGTATAACTATTTATTTTGTGTTAATGTTTATTTGTCAATAGTTAATACTTTTATTTGTGTCCCAAATGTTTCTTTATAAATCAATAATAATATTATTATTATTATTATTATTATTATTATTATTATGTAAAATTGATGTTTTTTCTATATTGAAGTCATATTTAAGTTATATATATATATATATATATATATATATATATATATATATATATATATATATATATATATATTATTTTTTTCTTCTTTTTTTTTCTTTTAAGAAATAATTCACCTCTCCTATATAAATGATTTGGGTTAGTTTCAGTCTTCAATTTCTCCTCTCTAATTTTAATTTGTATTTTCTTATCCTCACCTTAATTCTTTTTTCTTTAATTATATTCTCTCTTTATTAAGACGTCAGTTATTTAATGGCCTAGACAGAACCATGTTGTATATCTAGACTTGTTTGAAGAAAAAAAATGAGTTTAGTGAAAGAATTTTGTTCTGACTTTTTTTTTTGTCTTTGTCTCTAAAATTGCAATTTCTCATTGTTCTTTCTATGTATTGTTTTTATATTTGAATGGTTAAAGTTTGATATTTTGTATCTTACTTCGTATATTTTAAATTCTTTTGAGCAAATTTTTTTAATTTTAATATTTTGTTCTCATTATATTTTCTTTTGTTAATAATATAATTCTTTTAAATTATTTGTGGGTGATTCTTTTTATAATTCATAATTAAAAAAATAACAAGAAGTAATTTTATATACCTGAGAAGTGATTTTGAAAATCGCTTGACAAAAGTCAAGGTTTATTAAGAAATTGGTTCAAGTGTAAAGACAAGAAAAGTCTTGAAAAGAGAAAGAAGATTTTGAAAATCAAATAAAGGGAGGAGAAGAAGAGACTATCCTAGAGTATAAAGTAAAAAGTTAGGGAGGAAAGATCTAACCAAGAGATAGCAAGTTTTATGACATAAGTCAAGCAAGAATTCTATCATTTGAATTAAGCCTCAAGCAAGTCAAATAAGCAAAGAATAAATCATGTATTAGATGAAATCAAAATAGCCAAACCAAGTCTTCAAAAGAAGTCCAAAGTCAAAGGTATTAGATGAATCTCAAGGTCTATCACAAGCTCTCATAGCAAGGATCAAAGTCTTAGTTCTGAGTCCATAATTCCACAACAGTGCTAAGGATAGTAACCTCAAACCCATGAACCTAGAGAACCATTTTTTTTAGGATTTTTCCTTTATTAATGTCTTTGAAAGAAAGAGAAATCCAAATGGACAAAGAACAAATAATATAAGCATAAACAATATGATATGTGATGCTAAAATAAAATCATAAAGTAAATGACAAAAGAATAAAGAGTATAAGATAAATGACATTTAAAATAAAAGTTAATATAAAATAATGTTAGTATATGATGTTAATAATTAAAAAGGGAAAGACAATGTGTCATTTTTTTGGAGAACACTTAACTATTCATCCAAAAGCATGAAAATATGGACCTTTACATCACCTATGAAAAGGGCTCCAACTTGGATAAAATCAACAAGTATGCCACTAGCTCTCATAAATGAAAAGGAAGCAATATTTTCACACAATATCATGAGGAGTAAGAGACTTACAATCTCACTTATGAAAATGACTTATTTTCTGGATAAATTTAGCATTATGTTAAGCAATCGTAATTGGACTTATATAGAAGTCACAACTATCTAAGGTCGGTAAATAATAATATTTGTGTTAATACATGCTAGAGAAATTATATGTAAATAATTCTCCTAAACTTACGCCACAAAAAAGAAAAGAGAATTGATCAAACACAAAGGCTAGGAGAGTGATTCATTACATTAATCCATACTTCATAGCACTTAGGAAAAATTTATACATCAATCCAAATTACCCTAAATGATCCATGAACAATTAAGAGGTAGATTTGAAATGATTAAAGTTCATTAAGCATCAATCCACACATCATGAACAAGATGGACACAAACCAACCAATTGATCAAGAAGAAAAGAAAGAGATGAAGAAGAAGGGGACAACAGACATCACACCCAAATTGAATCAAAGGTTTGATCAAGTCATCATCTAAATCAATCATTAATTTTGGTGGATTAGGGTTTTTACCCCCATCAACACCCAAGATCCATTGAATTTGATGAGAGCTATGATCAAAACAACCATGATCCAAGGCCAACAGAAGTCAACAAAGGTCAAACAAATACAAAATGCAATAAAATAAAATAAAATAAAATGCATCAAAAACATTTTTAAAATGAGTTTTAAAAGGGAAATAAAAGAGAAAATTCATAAAGTCCTTGAAAACACCAAATAAATGGTCAAGAAAATTATGGAAGACTGGAAATAAAATAAGCATATAATAAAAAATTTCAGAATTTTAAAATGCATAAAAGTATTTTTTAAACCAATTAAAACAAAGGAGAAAAGAGAGAATTCAAGGAAAATAGAAAATCAAGAAAATAAAATGTTCAAAAATAAGAATCAGATGAAGAAAAATAAAAGAATATTTTAGAAATTATTTTGGTATTTTTTAGATATAAAATGAATTTTCTATGAACTTTAAAAGAAAGTGAAATTTAAAATAAAAAAGAAAAAGAAATAAAATCAGAAAAAATACGGAGCATTGGATGTGACTTCATTAATTGACATGGCATATTCAACAATCATAAGGCTGAGACACACGGTAGAAACTAGCCAAAATAAAACACGGGATCCAATTCAAATTGGACCAACCAAAACATTTCAAATGCCCAGCGTGTCTCCAAACTTAGATGACCTAAGATAAACTCTGGTTGTCTTCCCCGATGGTCCCTTACCGGAGTTTCATTGTTTGGTAAATTTAGAACACGAGACCACCACCAATGTGATCGCCTCTTCATCACGAATTCAACCTCATACTCCAAATTCATGTATCTAAACTGAGCATGGGGAGTTTCAGAGAAGTTTCAAAAGCAAGCAAGCCATGAAAAATAAAATTAAATAATGAACGCGATCAATAAACACCAGATAAGTTAGGGAAAAACATCATAGAGTGAAGGACTACATTGGGGTAACTTGTTTGAGTTCAAATGATGTTCAGAACTACCTTATCCAAATGGTGATCAGAAGTTGATGAAGCTCAATATGGTTAGAGTGATTCAGGAGGTCTTTGAGTTTGGGAATTATTGTAAAAGCTTTAGAGAAGACCGAAGATGCTAATGGAATCAAGAAATTGAATTGAAACATGCTGGAATTCAAAACACGATAGTTGAATTTTCTGGAAAAAATTCAGAGTGAAGTAGGGATTTCTTGACTCTCAAAAGCTTGGAAATGAATGCAGTAGCTTTCTTTATTTATAAGGAAAGTGTTTGGATCCAAATACGCGTGGAATTAAGCTTAATTCGTGCAAAATGAATTTGATCAGAATGTGTGGAAAGTGTGGCTTGTAGTCCATCAAAACTCAGTCAAATCATGTGTTTCAAGGGTCAATTAACTTATGGAGACTAGATTAAATATGTTTAGGTCCAAAACACGTGCTAATTTGGCTTGGAATTAAGAATTAGTGAAGTTCAAATTTGGACCATGGTGATTTCTTCAGTTCCAAGTCACCATGTTCAACTCAATGGGGCATCTTGCTTATGAGACTTTTTGATCACATTCTTTTTGCAATGTGTTAACATCATATCAGACAATGTGCCAAGAAAGGTTACATTTGGATGTTTGAGCACAAAGTTATGGTATGTTGAAGTTGGCACGAAAACCTGGTCATGTAACTTAGAAAATTCTAAGTCCCAAATGGCTGAAAATGACATGTAATGTCTTAATGAATTCTATGGTCTTCCAAGCATATTTTGACTTTGATCCTTGAAGAAAACTTGTATAGTGCATCACAAATGATATTGTTTAAAAAGAATAAGCCTCAAATGTTAAGAATTGAAGAAGTTATAAACCTTGAAATTTGAGAAAAAGTCACTTGAAAATAGGTCAAATTTCACTAAGTCCACAAATGACATATAATGTCTCCAAACTTTTGATGATCCTCCAAGCATAATTGGCTCTTGTCATGTAAATATAAGTTGTAGATAATGTTAAGAAGAGTCATATTCAAAAAGAATCACTCAAAAATGTTGATATTTGAATGAGTTGTGATCTTTGGAACTTGAACTTTAAATGTTGACTTTTTGGTCAAACCTCTTGGAATGAAACTTGTACACTTGAACTTTTATTGCATTTCAAAGTACATGGATTATCATATAAACTCAAAATAAGATGTCCTTGAATTTATCTTGATAAAATTGCTTAAAGTTTGAAGTAACTTATTGAAGAAGGCATGGAAATAAACACATGAACCTTTTGACTTTTCTTGAGAAGTAAGTCAGAAGACTTTGAGATGCTCTTGATCCAAATGATATTGAAAGGTGCTTGAGAACCTTAGAGATCATGCTTGAGAGCTAAACCCCTTGAGAACAAATGGTTGACTACACTTTATTGAGGAATCAAAACAAACCTTAGCTGATGAGTCATGTTTGATGTTCTTGATGGAAAAGTCTTACCTTGCACAATAAACTTAAAGAAAACAAAACATATTTTTGATATTTTGATTAGTAGTTAGATAAGAAATGAGCATATAAACACAAAAGATAAAACACCAACAAATAGGTGTTTGATGATCCCTATAAAAGGCAAGTTCCAAAGATGAGAGGGAGAGGACCAAAATCTGATATTGTTTATATGCAAGGATGCAAATGGTATGTGGGATCTTAGGATTAAAAATTAGAGTATGACACTATCATACCTCTGATGAATTGTCAATGCTTTCAGTGTACTTAGATCCTTAAAATATTGTAAGTATCTCAGCTATATCCATTAATTCCCCAACAATTTTGAGACCTAAATTTTGCTACCACCACACACATCCAAATACACGATTTTGAGAATGTAAACTTTTCTTCTTTCTCAAATCCAAATACACCACTCATAAACTCTTGTTAGCTTACAACGTTTCGTCTTAAATGATTTGGGAAAATATTTTACTTTAAAAAAAAGAAGTGAAATGATAAAAAAAAAATACTTTTCCTTAATTGATCTTCACCTGATTTTTTTTTTTTTTTGTAAAAATGCAATAAAGAACACGAAACAAAGAAATCTTTTTTTCCGTACCATGACAAGTGACAATATAATAGTATTAAATATTTCTATAATTTTATATATAAAAAAAAGACTTAAATAGTATATTGGTCCCTCTAAATTTACGAGTTTTTGATTTTGGTCCTCTTTTTTTTTTGTCTGAGTTCATATAGCACTTTTGTGTTGGCGTTAGTTTTTAGGATTAGAATTCTGTTTAAAAAAACTGACTTGACCAAATAATTTTGAGATTGGCTATGTCCATTAATTCCCCAACAATTTTGAGATCTAAATTTCGCTACCACCACACACATCCAAAGACACGACTTTGAGAACGTAAACTTTTCTTCTTTCTCAAATCTAAATACACCACTACCCATGCTTTCAGTGTACTTAGATCCTTAAAAGATTGTAAGTATCTCAACTATATCCATTAATTCCCCAATAATTTTGAAATCTAAACTTTGCTACCACCACACACATCCAAATAAACGACTTTGAGAATGTAAACTTTTCTTCTTTCTCAAATTCAAATACATCACTACCAATGTTTTCTGTGTACTTAGATCCTTAAAAGATTGTAAGTATCTCAGCTATATCCATTAATTCCCCAGTAATTTTGAGATCTAAACTTTGCTACCACCACACACATCCAAACACACGACTTTGAGAATGTAAACTTTTCTTCTTTCTCAAATCAAAATACACCACTCCAAAACTCTTGTTAGCTTACCACGTTTCGTCTTAAATGATTTGGAAAAATATTTTACTTTAAAAAATAAGTGAAATGATAAAAAAAAATTACTTTTCCTTAATTGATCTTCACCAGATTTTATTCCTTTTGTAAAAATGCAATAAAGAACACGAAACAAAGAAATCTTTTTTTTCCGTACCATGACAAGTGATATTATAATAGTATTAAATATTTCCATAATTTTATATATATATATATTTAAAAAAAGACCTAAATAGTATATTGGTCCCTCTAAATTTACAAGTTTTTGATTTTGGTCCATGTATTTTTTTTGTCAAAGTTAATATAGCACTTTTGTGTTGGCGTTAGTTTTTAGGATTAGAATTCTGTTTAAAAAAACTGACTTGACCAACGGCACACACGTGATGGCATTTTTTTCCTTTTTTCATTTATCTTAATACCGGTAATTCCACCTAAATTTTTTTTTTCTAAAATCTTAAAAGACAAAAAATGAAATTTAGGTTCCATAAAGTGTTAATACTCTCTATCAATTAGGTCAATATTAAATAAAATTATGGAAATATTTTATATATAAACAACTTATTTTAAATAAAATTATTACATGTGTCCAGTATATATATATTAAAAAAATATGAAGAATACTTTCAGAAATTTTAGAATTTTTTTTTTATACTATCGAAAATTTTGAAATTTTAGATACCATATTGCATATCGGAGATTTTAAAATTTTCGATAATGTAAAAAAAATTTGTAAATATTGAATATGAATTATCGAAAATTTCATTTTAGTTAAAAATTTTCATATAAAATGAGTCGATAATATTTTTAAATAGATCTTAAAAAATTTGATATGCCAGAAATTATAAATACATTATCGAAATTTTGATATGCCGGAAATTATAAATACATTATCGAAATTTTAATATGTATCAGAAATTCTGATATGCCTAGGACGAAAATTTGTTTCAAATTTTTTTTAGGGACGAAGGATGCCAGATTTAATTAAGGGTGGAAGGAAGAATTATACAATAATCACCGTTAATTATATCATGTTATTGACCTTTTGAGTTTTCAAAGTAGTATAGTATGCATCTATTAACTGTCCATTTGTTAGGATTTCCAAATTTGGAAGAGGTACTTTCATTCATTCTTCTTTTGAGTAAATTGTTGTTTTTGTACTTGGTTCAGCATTTGGACATGAAATGAAGATTAGTGTGTTCGATAATCTAGATCAAAATAGATTGTAGCTTACATGTTTCAATTTCAGATCATTTATGAATGCTACGTGAACTTATTGTACTATTTTTATTAGTTTTTAATCTTATTTTCACATTTCTATGTTTTCTGAAGTGCATATAGGATGAACACATATAAAGACCTGACCAAGCTACTTGAAATGTGAGCTAATTTCACTTGATATTTAACAATCTACTTGATGTTTTGCTGAATTATAAGTTGAGCCTCTTCAACTAGTCTTCTTATCACTTCACTAGCATGCAAAATTTCCTTGATGAGACCAACACCTTCACCAGCATACATACACATACTCTCAAGATCTCCTGTAGTTGTCATGTTTGGGACTGTACCGGCAAAACGGCGTATATCTTTCTTCTGGTGGATGAAAAAAAGTATAATAATCAAATACAGTAGACTACAGAGATGGTTCCATTAATATAAAAAATGCAAACTGAAAATTTACCACGCCGTGAATTGTTGAATGGCCAATGACAGATTGGTTTGCTTCACTTTCATGGGTTGGAAGGGATCTCCATTCCTTGAAAAAGGGTGTCTGCAGGACACGATGAGGTGCATCGGGCCATCTTGCCCTGCCAAATACGTCCGTGTACTCAGTTTCATCGAGTTCAACTAACTTCCTTTTGTATATAGGATGAGCATAGCTTTCCTCAGTTGCAAGAAACCTGTAAGAATATAAATGATATAAACAAGTCCAATTCAAATTGAGTTTCTCTAGACATGGTCCCAACCCAATCAAGTGAATCCAATCTTAATTTCAATACCTAGTGCCTAGACAGACGCCTTGCGCACCAAGTGCTAGAGCAGCGACATAACCACGGCCATCTACAATTCCTCCAGCTGCGATAACAGGTATATCACGGTCGCCAACAAGATCAACCACCGTCGGCACCAACAAAATTAAACTATCCTGCAATAAAATGAAGGAAGGAATACTACCATCTGCTATCAACAGCATACAGAAATTGAAAGGAATAGGCATTGAATACTATAATCTGAAACATATGTTGTAGTCAAGCTGTAGGTATTGTGTACTCAAGGATAGTAAAAACCACTAGAAAGTACTAATGAATAACAAAATATCAGCAAATTTTCTACCATCTTGTGCTTGAATTGACACAATAAATTAACAACTATTCTTATTTATCACAACTAAGACAGCTATATTTACCTATGTAGCATTAACACTACACCTTAAAAGTCTGTCGGAACGTCCAACACTACTGACACATGTGCTTACATTCAATCCTTTTCATATAATCAGTGTCCATGTGTCGGTGTGTTAGTGTCGTGTACAATGTTTATGTCGGTATGAGTGATTTCTGGATTTATACTTAAAAACATACGCAAACATCAAAACCATGACAAACATGCACACCTGACCAATAACATGACCACCAGCCTCACGTCCTTGTACGATGATTCCATCGACACCCGCATCAATTGCCAGTTTTGCGCTTTCGATGCTCCCAACCTATAACAGAACCACAAAACACACTTAACAAATCCGATCCCAAACAGAATAAGAAATAGCCTCTAGATATGCAACACTAACCTAAACAAAAACTAAAATTAGAAATGGGGTGGCATAAGAAAAAACTGACTTGTGGAACAATTTTGACCCCAACTGAATGAACCTTGGCAACCAATTCAGGTGTACAATCACCCCAATAAGTTTGCAAGACTGCGACTTTTTCATCGAGAATAACCTTCAAATTCTCCTCATGAGGAAAAGCAAGAACAACACCAATCCCAAAGGGTTTATCAGTTAATGTTCTAGTTTTCCTTATGAGCTCCCGCAAGTAATCAGGGGATTCCTGATAGAAGAAAAAACTCAACCAATTATAATACTACAAAATCAGAGTGTTGAGATGATAAGGAAATTACCCAATCAGGAGCTCTGAGAAGGCCAAGAGCACCAGCATTGGCAACAGCGGCAACAAGTTGAGGACCAGAGATATCAGGACCTAATGGTGCCTGAACTATGCCATATTCGAAACCCAATATTCCTCTCCAACCCATGCTGAAAATTGGATGTAGGATGATGCTATTTTTCTACATGCGTGTGCCTTTAAATATACTTGTTCAATTGTTCGCAACTAGTAAGCAAAGACGTACTTGTGTTCTTCTTGTACTCTGAACCTGACATGTAAAGATGGAGTTATATTTTAAGATTACACAATGCTGTTAGGTTATGTTATGTCCAAAGTCCTACCCCCGAATAACACCTGTGCGATAGGATTACACTTATTTAACTTTTTTAAAATAAAATTTAATTTTTATGTATTAGTATATTTTAGGTTGTCATTTAGTCATAGGGGGTGGATTTGGATCTTTAAGATATTTGATTTTTATTTTAATTTTTATAAAATAACAATAAATTAATTGTTGTAATGAATTGGAAGTGTAATACTTTTTAAGGTGAATAACTAGTTAACCACTAATCTCTTTTTTATGTTTTTGCTAACAATAATAATTATCTCTATGGCAATTGTAATTTCTTTCATAGAGATTTAAAGAAGGTGTCTAAAGTTATTAAGCGGTTTTGGATTAAGTATCGAATTAAATATTTATAAAATTAAAATCTGTTGGCCTATGTGTAATGATAGTAAACTTCGTGAGAAGTTGTTTCCTTCAGACCCAGCGAATCGTGGTTTGGAAGACTCTTAGGGATAAATCCTTCATATCCAGATCGTTGGGAAATATGTCCAAAAATTCAAAAGGGGTAGTCGATGGATGCCTTTATTCCTTCAAGAGGAACAGTCGATTAAGTCACGTGGTGTAAAAGACTTAGTAAATTTACAAGTCTTAAGTCCTTGATAAGCAATGTCGATAGCACATTGGAGCTGTTAGCATCGAGGGTTCATGAAAAAGTGGGAAGCAGTTAACACTCAACATGAGTTTTGAACAGAGTGTCTTGGAAGATACGTAAACACATTAGTGGGAACTTGAAGATTGAACGTGGAGTAAACGCAGTAGTCATGCAGTAATCATAACCGTCATTGACGGTTACTTTGTAAATAGAATAAATAGCAGACTCATACATGAGATCACTGGTCGCAAAATTGCATACATACTCTCCATACCACTGGAGTACCCGAGTCAAAGAGCAAAATAGTTGAGCGAGAAACATGTATGCGTCTGTATCCATTATTTTTTAGTCATTTGCTTCCTTAAACGGAACATGTACTTTTACCTTCGTTTTGTTTAATGTCATTTATTATATTTTACCTTATCATTTATCACAACCTGACTTCATTTAAAGTCTTTTTCTACGTTGTAGTCAATTCACACACATGTGTGTTGACACGTATTATTTGCACAAATTACTGTGGAGATTTTTCGAGTTGATCTCACCAACTTTTTCAAACTCGTGATTGTTTACCAAAAACACCGGTAAACAAAATAGCATACCAGGTGGGACCCTTTTGTGCAAATAATTTTGCATAAAATATGTCTTACGTTATTTTCTTTGTAGTGTTTTCCGCTTTGTGGTCTTCCATGTTGTATGCACTTGAGAAGTGGTAAGTGACTTTCCAATATGTCTCGAAAAAACCAAACCCCTTCTTAGAATAATACTCCAAACCTAGGAGGACAACCAGCGGTTACTAGCGTCGGCAGTTACGTGGCTCCAACCTCAATCGAGGAGGTGCCCACTGTCATAAGTCAAGAAATGGTGTATTCTATTCCACTGGATGTGTGAGTTTCATCACCACAAACGTCAAATGCTCCAACGTTTTCTAGGGAATTACGAAATTTAGGAGACCAGAGGCCTTCTTATTTAGGCTTCTCGTTACCTCAGAAGGAACAACCATATGGTATGCCAACTATAATGATGGCCAGCCTGCACCCTAGTATGTCAATACATTCTAAAAGTGTGACGGTAACGTTATCGCCCTTTAACCCGTATTTGGCTTCAGTGTCCACCATGGGTAACTTTGGCCAACTAGGACAACCACTATGAGGTATGGGGTATTTTCCTCCACATGATGATTTGTCCTTAACCAATAACTCTCTCCAAGTCATGAGATAGTTAACGGATGAAAGCAACCATGATATGGTTCACACGATTACACAACAGATAAGCAACATGTTTAGCCCACTTATAGAAAACACAAATATGAGTTCTCAACAGTTAACCCACCAAATTGGTAGGATTATTGTTTTTTGGGAGCACCATCAGCGTCGCCGACTCCAGTGCATAACATTCCTCAAGGGGGCTAACCCTTAAAAAATAGAGTTGTCGAAAATAATCAAAGGCCAAAAGGCTTCAACATGGTCCTAGTGCAACACAACTAAGATGTCGACCAAGTCCTGAGACAAGCCTGACAGAACAACATGGGGGTACAAGATAATATCACCAATGTCGCCGAACGCGTTTTGGTCCAGAATGGCCTCAAGATAGGCCTTCACAGGCCAAACTATATATCCTCATTGTCTGAGTATGTAAGGCAAACTGAATTTCCTAAGGGCTAGAAAGGTGAAAGGTGGATGAAAGCATCAATGATTACCTCAATAGGTTTAGAACCTTAAAAGTGAGATGTTTTACACAAGTTCCAGAACATGAGTTAGTTGAATCGGTAGCACAGGGTCTCGACTACACCATTCGGAAGAAGTTAGACACCCAATACTTGAGAGACATGACCTTGTTGGCCGATAAAGTTCGACAAGTCGAACGGTTAAAGGCTGAAAATGCTAGAACTTCCAAGTTCAGTAAAAATAAGATAGATTAATGCGAAGTCGATAATATAGGAAACTCATTCGACTCAGAGTATGAGTGTGTGAAGGAGAATGAGGTTAATGTGGCCGAACTAAAGCCAAGGCCTCCTTACACATACAAATTGTTGAAACCCTCAAACAGGAAGAATCTTGTAGATCCCAAAAATGAAAATTGTATTGCTAGAACATATACCTTCAACATTACTAAGTGTGCAAAATATTTTATCTATTGGTTGCTGATGGACAAATATTTGTACCTAAAGGTGCTAAAGTCCCGCCATTAGAACAGAGAAAGAAAAAAGGTTGTTGTAAATTCCATAATTTTTTGGGTCATAAAACTTCTCAATGTGTACTTTTCAGGGACCTGGTGCAAAATGCTCTCAAGGATGACATACTTAAGTTTGTCGACAAGCAGAAACCACGCCTAGAAGAGGAAGCTAAAAGAAAAGACAAGGCTCTCTTTGTCGAGCCATTGGACATCATGGTTGTCGACATTGCTGGGGTTGAAGACAGCAAACCATACTATGAGGATCAAGAAGTAAAGGCCTATCCCAAAGTTGAAGTGGAGTTGTTTGATATTTTGAATCATTGAGGATCAAAAGATTAAGAGGTCATGTTATGTCCCAGGTGTAGCTCTGTGTTTGACAAAGAAGCTACTAAAGAGTTGGCGAGGATAAACCCTTACCAATCCAAAAAGTGTATCCGACAAGATAAACTCAGGGAACCTTTCTCCAACAAAGGAAAAGGCCCAACAAAGTTCCAGGATAGGACTTATGTCCCTAACGCAGATGCATCTCCTAGAGAATGGTTACGCTCTGCTCAGAAATCAGAAATTGGCGGTGGTAAATGGAAAGTAGTGAATGTTAATTATGGTTCCTCATACAGAGACAACTCTCAAGTTTCGAAGAAATAGTCTTATGTCTCGCATAACTATATGGGAAAAAACCCATGACAATGACTCAGTGGAGGAGACACCAAAGAAAAAGAAAGTTGCACGAGAGGTTGAAAGCTCCAGCGGAAGTCATAGCATTCAATTTATCGATAAAGGCCGAATTATTCTATGGCTAACCAAGCAAAGATTGTTTCCCCCTTTATCACCCAAAAAGGAGAAGAAAGCAGCGAAATATAAAGTAATCGATATGAAGACTAACAACTTCAATTTGGGGTCTGAGTAAGAATTAAATATCATTTACAATATGATATTTGTGTTGCCCTTAGAGTACGACATTGTCACATAAGTGATTGAGGAAGAACTAGCTACCCAAAAACATTTATGCTATTATGTGATGAATGACGGCTCAGTTAATGAAGATTGTGCCATTTTTGAAATGCTAGACATGGCCATGCAACAACACTTGAAGCCTTTGTATATGAGGGTCGAGGTAAATGGTGTGGGGATCAACAAAGTGTTAATCGACTGTGTCAATGTTATGCCTCAATCCCTCTTGGAAAAATAGGCAGATTTACCACAGATTTAGCCTGTAACAACATGGTATTGCCCAACTATGAGGGGTGGTGCTGACTAAAGAAAACTACAATTTGCTATTAGGTAGAGAATGGTTGCATGGAGTAGGATGTGTACCATTACATATGCATCAGAGAATCTCCATATGGAAGCTTGATGGGATTGTCGAAACCATTGAAGCGGATCAGTGTTTTTTCAGAGCGGATGTCAATTACATTGACATGCTTATATTTGACCAAAAATTGGCTATTACTTCTCCATGTAAACCTTCCGAAGGAGGGGAGGTATGTTACACGGTGAACCTACACCCTTAATACGAGTTTACCTAGGAATATGAAACTGTGGGAGGGTATAACTGATGGTCTGAATCTAATGGAGACCATGATTGAGTCAAGCGCGTTGGCTCAACTTTTGGCCTATGTGGCTGAAAATAAAATCCGAGCGGCCTTGGAGGCCTAATCTCAACAAATAATGGTTGTCGAAGCCATTAAGCCTGAGAACTCTTGGGTAAATTAATCTGGCCTTACCAGTCAAACAACAGCTTCAGAAAGCTAAAGGTTAGATTTTATTTATGACGATGAGTCGTTGGGGTTCAAGAAAGATCCAACAATCTCGACCAAGAAAATACAGGCGCATGATCCTTTGGAAAAGGTAGAATTGGGAGATGGGACGATGAAAAGGCTGACATAAGTTAGTGCCATAATTGCCCACACTTAAAAGCAGAAGTAATCAAGGTGCTAAAAGAGTTCAAAGAATGCTTCACCTGGGACTATAATGAAATGCCCAAAGTCAGTCGTGATTTAGTGGAGTTAAACTTGCCTATCAGACCTGACAAGAAGCCAGTGAAGTAGACCCCATGAAGATTCATGCCAACTGAGATTGAGAGATTGCTCTGAAACAAGTTCATCAGACATGTCAGGTATGTCGAATGGCTTGCTAATATTGTTCCAGTTATTAAGAAAAATAGCACCCGTAGAGTCTGCATAGACTTTAGAGATCTTAATGTTGTTACTCCTAAAGACGAATATCAAATGTCAGTGGATGAGATATTGGTTAATTCTACAGATGGATTTGAATACCCGAGTCTCCTCAATGGATACTCTGGTTACAACTAGATTTTTTCATTGTAGAGGAATACGTAGCAAAAATGGTGGTTCGATGCCCAGGGGCCTTAGGCACATTCAAATGGGTAATGTACCTTTTGGCCTGAAAAATGTTGGTGCTATTTACCAGAGAGTAATGAACTCGATGTTTCACGACTTTATTAAAACATTCATGGAAGTGTAGATTGATGATATTATTATAAAATCCTTATCTAAGCATGGCTACCTTGACCATCTTCGACAATCGTTTGAAAGAATGAGGAAATGTGGGCTCAAAATGAACCCGTTAAAATGTGCTTTTTATGTTCATGCAAGGGATTTTCTTGCTTTGTTGTCCATAAGAACGACATAGTGATAAACTCAAACAAGACAAAATCCATACAAAATGGGGAGTCTCCGACCAACAAAAAACAACTTAAGTCCTTGTTAGGAAAAATCAAATTTCTAAGGAGATTCATTTTGAATATTATAGCGGTAAATTCATGACCATCAAGCTATGGATAAGCTAGACGGCAATTAAACTAGAGTCGTCACCGCACTTTTATTGTTTCCAAGGGAAAAGGGAAAAGTATGAACATAACCCAAAGATAAGAAGTTTTCAAATCAAAACTAATAAAATGCCAGAGATTACAGGTAAGGGGGTTGGTTACATAGAGGAAAGATGTTAGCACCCAAAGTGTCCTAGGTACTCCTAAAGAGCCCTTTTTTGTGTGCATATGTGTTTTTGTATAAAATGATGTTTGCAATAAATAGAATGGAGGGATGAGGAAAGAATTCATTAATTATATTTTTGTGTTTGACAAGACCTTCAGACTTGTGCCTACGTACCAACATAAAAATGAGGGATCAAAACCTCGTAGTTCGTGGTAAAAATTTCAAAATGAATGAGTTGCTTTTAACAAAATTTTGAATTTTTCAAAGGCACAAGAGGCCTAAAAAGGTTTGAATGAGTGTTAGTTATTTTTGGCTTTTGAAATTTTAAGTCAAGTATAGTTAAATTCATTTACAAGTTTGATTAAGAAAGTGAGTTTGAAAATGCAATGGCATAAGGCCAAAGTTTCTAATGAGAAATAAAGTCTAAGTTTAGAAATCACAAACAAAGAAGATTTTAAAAGGATGGAGAGATTTGAAATTAAATAAGTGGGGAGGAGATGAAGAGACTAATCCTAAGCACAAATTTAAAAGTTGAGAGTTGAAAAGATCTGACCAATGGGCTGCAATCCAATAGACAAGAATGTCATATAGAAACCCAAATTTCCCTTGGACTTTAGAATCAAGCAATATCAATACACAAATAGCAAGATGAAAAGTAAGGCATCAAATAAATATAGCCACATCCAAGATTAGCAACTCCATTATCTTCTTCATTATTCCCCGTGTATCATATGACTTCAAAGATATGCATTAGACACAGGTTCAAGATAACAACTTCAATATGTTGCAAATGAACTCAAATGGATCTTAAATACTTGTATCAGATGAAAGTTCACTTCACAAGCACTTGGTTTCATGAAAGTTGGCATTGGCCAAGTCCTTTTGCATAGGGAGTGTTGCCTAATTCTAAGTCCAATGTCTTAGAGCAAACCAACAGTCCACACAAAATGTCTTTTAGGGTTTTTTATTGTTATTATGTATATTAAGGTCAAAATACCACAAACACAAACAAGTATATACAAACACAATATATTCAAAAGATATAGCTCAAATGAGCAAAGTGAAAATGGCATTAAAAGTAAACAAATTGAATGGTATGAATAATGGCAAATGAAATAAGACTTAAAATTAAAGTTCATAAAATTAAATGGCTTGAAATTAAATGTTAGTTGTTAGTTGATTAGAAGTTAGTATTGTGTTTGCTTTTGTTTTATTAAAGTCATTCTTTGGAGAACACTCAACCCACTTGTCACAAGCATGGATCCTTGAACCAAGACATCTTCCAAAGGAAGGAAAAAGGCCAAGTTTCCATACAATACCATGAAAGAGAGGAGACTTACAATCTCCCTTACTAGAATGATATGCCTTTCGTGTTAATAATTTAGCATTATGTTAAGCAATCGTAATTGGACTTATGTAGAAGTCACAACTATTTAAGGTCGGGCAATAGAAATTTTAGTGTTAATGCATGTTAGAGACATGGTATTATGAACCATACTCCTAAAACATACCACACTTAAAAAGAATATGCAAAAGGGTGGACCTAATCTCATCCACACTCATGTTGATTTTTCAATCAACTAGCCTTAGGATATGGAGATATCATAGGTCCATGACATGAATGAATAGAGGATGGGATTGAGATGAAGAGGGAGGGGAAATAGAATCAACACAAATTGGTCAAAGGAGGACTTTTACCAAATTAAAATCATTCATTCATTTTGGGAGATGAAACGTACATTTCATCAATCCCCTAAATCCAATGATTTTAACTCAACAAAGTCAAATCAACCTTGACCAAGGCCCAACAACACAAGTCAAACTCAACAAGTCAAAATTAGAAGCTCAACACAATTTATTTGACATTTAAATAATTAAAATCAATTAAAATATGCATTAAATTAAATTAGGGTTTGTCAAATTCCTAAAATCTCATCAAAACACCAAAGAAATGGCCATGAGATTTATCATAGGTCAAACAATGTCAAAGGACATTGGAGAAAAAAATTCATAATTTTTGGAAACTTAAAAATATTTTTAAACAATTAAAAATATTCAAAAAATCAATTAAATCATGAAAAATATTAATAATGATCCAAAAAAATAATTTTAATTCAGAAAATGAAAGAGGAATTTATTTAAATTTTTTTGGTGAAACTCTCATATTTTTTGGATCAATATTAAAATTAATATGAATTAATGAAAATAAACCAAATAAAATGAAAATCAGAAAAAAAGAAAAAACGTGGACCACTTGATCTCCCTCATTAATTGAGGTGGCAGATCAAGTGGCTCTCAGCGTGCTTTCCACTATGATCTTGAGTCAGCGCACCACACAAACGGTAATCCAAACCAACGCGTGAGATTAAAATATTTGAAATGGATCATGTGGTTCTGATGACTGCCAACTCATCAACGGAGCCAAAGCTTCGGTCTCCTTCTCCGGTGAGCCTCACCGGACTGGTTCAGTCACAACCATCACCAAAATAAAAAAGAAGGACATGATTTTAAAGTAAAAATGGCACTGAGCTTGAATATGGCCTCAATTTATCCTAACTCCAAGTATATTGAGAGATACAAGGAGTTGAAATTTGAGGTGCACGATCTGAGTTGCTTCGATTTAACCTCAAAGCAACTCAATCTTGTTCCCTACATTGGTAGGACTTTAGACAATCAAAGATCCAAGAGAATTATGGAGAATTAAGTGAGAATCGAAGAGATGAAAATTTATGGAAAAATACCTTCAATGTAGGTCTGAATTCGATTATTCTTGCTCTTGCTTGTGTTTGATCTTGCTCAGGATGCTTGAAGGAGTATAATAGAATGATCAAAAGGCTTTGGATCCTTGGAGATTTGAATCTCAAAACAGTGAGATTCAAACTCAATTTCCAAATGGAAATTATCAAGATTATCCTTTGGAATGGGAGGGTTTGAATGCTTGGGATCAAAGCTGACGCCCAGGGTTTTCAATTTTGAACCTAGAGGTCTCTATTTCTAGCCAATTGATTTGATATTTGCACACTTGAACATGGAATCCAAAAATAGCAATGAGTGATGCATGGGTGCATGGGCGTGCACAGGCCCATGAAATCATGTCATTTGGTCCATAATTGAATACAAACAAGTTTGAGATCATGTTGGAATGTCATGCATTGGCGTGTGGAAGTTTTAAGTTCAATCTTGCCAAATGATGATGCAATGTTCAAGCCATGCGCAGCCCATTTAAATCTTGTCCAAAGTGGATGAAATTGGACTTTTTGGAAAGGTTAGATCAAGAGGAACAACTTTCATATTGGATACTTTTTCATTTGAAGCTTGGATCATGATAAAATTTGAGGTGGAAGTTGGGAAAATCAAACATGTCAAAAAAAATTCTAAGTGTCAAGTCATATGTTCACTTATTCCACCTTGGCTAACTTTTTATGTGAGCTTCAAATGAGAAACCTTCCTTCATCCAAGTGGTAGATCTCTCAAACTCCTTAAAAACGGTCACAAATTTGACCTTATTTAGGTTTAATATGAAGGAGTTATGCATTTTTGAAGTTGAGGAAAATCACTTGTTCAATGGCATTGGTCCAAAATGACCTATAATGTATCCTCATATCACATGCTCATAAAAGTTGAATTAGCTCTTCCTCTAAACACCAAAGTTGAAGTAGACATCTTGAATTTGATTTTTCAACTTGGAAATCTTTCATATCATAAAAATTGAGCAAGTTATGGCCTTGGGAAGTTGACCTCCAAATTAGGGTTTAGATAAAATGACCTATAATCTTTTATTATAAAAAAAGACTTTACAAGCAAAACTAGCTCTAGACTTCAACATGAAAGTTGTATGGAATGTCATTTATAGTAACTTTTCTATTGGAATCATTTTCATATGATAAAAATTGTAGGAGATAGAGTCTAGGAAACCCCAGTTTTGGTCAAATGAATTCCTCTGGTCAACCACCATTAACTAACTTGCTAACTTGCAATTCTCTTGACTTTTGGGACTCATGGAGGATCATATATGCATAAGATTATGAAATTTGAAGTATCCCTTGAAATATTTGATCAATTGGTGAAGAAGCTTGTTGAAGAAGTTACACAAGATACCTAGATGAATTAGGGTTTCCAAGGCAAACCAACTCCAAACTCTTGATGAATTCTTGATCAAAATAACATGTGAAGACCATGGGGATCCATATATGATGCTTAGAGACATAGTAAACCAATCTTGATTGAGCTCCTTACACTGAGGGTCTTAAACCCTAGATGTGAGCTTGATAGATCAAAGGTGGGCACATGCCCTGCCTACAAAAGAGTTAGTTTATATAAAGACATATTTTTGGTATTTTTGTTAGTAAAATGATAAAAATACAAAGTATGATACAATCACATGATGCTTGGTGATCTCTCCCAATGCAAACCCAATGGATGAGAGGTAAGGAGGATGCCAAGGTATGATCCCAATGCTAATGCATATGATGAGATAGCATGAGGGATCTTAGGGTCAAAATTGGGGTCTTACAGATGCCCCTATTTAAGGACATCCTTGCTGAGGAGATAAAGGTTTAAATCTTCGCATCGACTCAGTAGAATGGGCTTAAATAACAACATATAGAAATAAATTTTGGTCCCTAAGAGACCTCATGATGCCTATGATATGAATGTTAAAATAAATCTCTGTGGGAAAATGTTGCTACAAAGGAAAAGAATCCGGAGAGACTAAAAGTCCACAGGAGTATAATGCATTCCATAAGGAAAACTCACTGGGGAGACAGAGACTCTGGGTGGAAAAAGATTATGCGTAGGCCAGGCTACGACTTAAAATTGCTAGGGGACTACGAGGGATTCCATGAAAAATAAATCAATGGAAAAACTCAGTCGGGGGGGCAAAAGGAACATCTGCAGGGGGAACGGGTAGATCAGAACAAAACTGAAATACTTGAACCAAGCAGGAACATCGATTTCACTAACGAAATATGCACTCAAACTCGACTAGGGAAGAAAAGATCTCCATCCCAGGAGGAGAAAAAACATATTATCCATTAATAGTTATTGGGTAAGGAGATAACAAAATCTGACAGAGGGAACATTTGTTACCGGTTAGGGTAAACATATCGAGGATGACTCACTGAGGGCATCCAGGAGGCGTATTCATTACCGGCTACTGAGTAAGAATAAAACTACTGGGGAAAGCTAAAATAGGATTTACAACTACCAGTTATTGGGCAGAAGACCAAAGGGACAGAATATTTGTCACTGATTAAAGTGAACATATCAAGGATAAACTTGTTTGGGGATGTTTAAGGAGGATATCCGTCATCGGTTAGGATGAACATATCAAGGATAAACCGCCTGAACAAAATAGGAATTATATCTATCGAATGCTGGATAAAATACCAGAAAGAGAATACCCATCACCGGTTAGGATGAACATATCAAGGATAGACTCTGAAGGGAGGAATAGGAATTACATCTATCAGTTACTGGATAGAATACCAGAAAGAGAATATTCGTCACCGGTTAAGATGAACATATCAAGGACAAACTCTGTAAAGGGGAGAAAAGCAGGATTTATAACTACCGGTTATTGGGCAGAAAACTGCAAAGAGAAGGAAACCCATCATCGGTTAGGATGAACATATCAAGGATTAACTCTCTAGGGAATAAAACAAGGATTACAACTACCTTTTTACTGGGTAGAATGCCAAAAAGGAGAGAATATCCATCACCGGTTAGGATGAACATATCAAGGATAAACTCAAAGCAGGGGAAGAAAATACCCGTCATCGGATAGGATGAACATATCAAGGATATACTTCCTGGGAAATGTAAAAACGAAACCGCTGGGGAGAAAAAGGGGTTACTCTTGCTGGGTATTGGACAGAAGTAACAAACTGCAAACTAAGAAGAATATTAACAGTTATTGGGTAATAGACTCTTAGAGAACCAAAGGCATCTATCTAGGGAAGATCTAGAAAGAAATGATCAATCAAGACTCAATCCAATGAGGATATAACTCAAGGGGAGTGGTTCCATCCATGTAATCGACTGGGGAGGATACTGAAATAATAATCATCAACGAGGAAATAACTCAGTGGGGAATAGGAGAAAGGTTAAAGTCTTTCTGCTTAAGGGGCTGACACTCTACAATTAAAGGAGGACAGACACACCGAATTTACATGGGGATAAAGTACCACCATGGCAGAGAGTCAAAATAACAATGAATCACAAGGTGTAATAATGCAATAATGAAGTTATATGGTGCATGTGTATATGTATACATATATGTATATGTGATGATCATGTTGACAAAATAATCGTAGAGGATACAATTGTCGCTGATTTGAATCATCAATATAATTCTCGGCCAATCCACACAAGAGGGAAACAACTGCTGGAGAAGAGATCGAACACCTCAAAGGCTTGACCCTGACTGGGGAAGAAAGGAGAGGATCCACTGAGGAAACTGTTGTCAACTCTGTGGGGAATTTTAGGTCAATACCATATCACATGGGAGACAACTCTGTAGGGGATGAATACAAATAGCTGCTCAGAAACTCTGACTGGGGACGAATCTGATGGCGACTTGTGGGGAAACAAAATTCTGCCGAAACCATGTAAATTGCTGCAATAAAATGCATACAACCCAAGGGAGGACAACAAATACAGCTGGGGATGACGACGAACTTGGTTGGGGAAACCAACAAACATCGGATACTAAAAAGCTGTTGGGAATGAAACAGGGATCACGCGAACTGCTTGGAGAGAACTAATAATGCTCCATATTTAGGGCTTACTGCTTTCAAACTGATGTTGATATTCCTCTTGAATGGAATCTATTGCTTAAAATAATTGCTTTTCTATATTTAAGAAAACATGATTTTTGTTTTAAAATTTTTAATTTAAAAAATGATCATAATAAAATTTAAATCTATTTGGCTGAATTAAACAAGAGTAGAAACAATTGGATAAAAGCTCAACTTTATTTAATAGAATGGTAGTCTGTTAATTACAAGACTCCATAGATCTTTACAAAAGTTGAAAATTGGTAATTTACATGGAAAAGGTCCATATTGAATACAATGATCACTAATCCTTTTACCAACTTTGATATCCATTGTGCTCTTGGCTACTGTTGGAGATAGTGAACCAAAATCTGACAATGTGCTCAAGATAAGTCTTCAAAACCTCAGATCAACTGGATGCAGTTACTTGTCATAATCCCTAATTTTTGCATAAATTGTCCCAAGGTGGGGTACTCAATTTATCGGGATAACTCTTTTCTGTTTTATGTCTCTAACTTTTGCCTGGATCGCCCTTTCGGGTTCAATCCACCGAGACGCTCATTTTTTCCTAAGCCGCCCTTTCAGGTTTTCAACTTAGCGAGCTGTTCTTTTCTTTTTAGGCGAAGTATTTCTTAACTGCATCTGCGTTCACAGGATGAGTGAACTCTTCACCATCCATAGTTGTAAGAATCAAAGCACCTCGTGAAAAGGCTCTCTTGACAACATATGGGCCTTCATAATTAGGAGTTTATTTACCCCTAGAATCTGATTTGAAAGATAGAATCTTCTTGAGCACAACGTCACCTTCTCTGAACACACGAGGTCTAACCTTCTTATCAAAATCTTTCTTCATTCTCTGCTGGTACAACTGACCATGACACATGGCAGTCAACCTCTTCTCTTCAATCAAATTCAACTGATCAAATCTGGTCTGATACCATTCAGCCTCGATCAACTTGAATTCCATCAAGGCACGCAGTGATGGGATCTCCACCTCTACCGGGAGCACAACTTCCATGCCACAAACAAGTGAGAAAGGGGTTGCCCCTATTGAAGTGCAGATGGATGTACGGTACCCATGTAAAGCAAATGAGAGCATCTCATGCCAATCTTTGTACGTCACAACCATTTTCTGAATGATCTTCTTGATATTCTTGTTTGCAGCTTCAACATCCCCTTTTATCTTAGGTATGTAGGGAGAAGAATTATGATGTTAAATCTTGAAGTCTTTGCAAAGATCCTCCACCATATTGTTATTCAAGTTTGAACCATTATCAGTAATGATCTTACTTGGCACGCCATAACAACATATGATCTGATTCTTGATAAACCTTACAACAACTTGCTTGGTTACATCCGCATACGATGCCTCTTCAACCCACTTTGTGAAGTAGTCAATAGCCACCAAAATGAAACAATGTTCATTCAAAGCTTTGGGCTCAATCATGCCAATCATATCAATTCCCCACATGGAGAAGGGCCATGGGGAGGAAATGACGTTCAACAGTGTCGGAGGAACATGAATCTTATCTGCATAAATTTGACACTTGTGGCATTTCTTCACAAACTTGCAACAACCAGATTTCATTGACAGCCAATAATAACATGCTCACGACATCTTCTTTGCCATTGCATGTCCATTGGAATGAGTACCAAAGTAACCTTCATGTACTTCAATCATCAATAGGTCTGCTTCGTGTCTATCCAAACATCTGAGCAGAACCATGTCGAATTTTCTCTTGTACAATACATCACCATTCAGATAGAAATTGCCAACTAATCTTCTCAAAGTCTTCTTATCTTTCAAAGATGCCCCATGCGGGTGAATCTGACTTTGGAGGAAGCATTTAATATCAAAATACCACGGCTTTTCATCTTGGACTTCTTCAATAGTAAATACATGAGCTGGCATATCAAGATGCATCATAGTTAAATTGGGAACTTCGTTCCAATATTTCACCATAATCATTGAAGCCAGCGTTGCAAGAGCATCTGCCATCCGGTTTCATCTCGAGGGATATGATGAAACTCAACATTTGTAAAGAAAGTTGAAATCCTCCTCGCATAGTCTCTATATAGTATTAAACCGGGTTGATTCGCCTCACATTCACCTTTGATTTGATTCATAACCAAAGTTGAATCCCCATAGACGTCTAAGTACTTGATTCTGAGATCAATGGCCTCTTCAAGCCCCATTATGCAAGCTTCATACTCAGCCATATTATTTGTACACTTGAAAGTCAATCTAGTTGTAAACGGAAAATGCGTGCCTTGAGGAGTAATAATCACTGCCTCAATGCCATTACCATACTGATTAAAATCTCCATCAAATACCATGCCCCAACGGGAACCAGGTTCTGGCCCTTCTTCAAGCAATGGTTCATCATAATCTTTCATCTTCAAGTACAAGATCTCTTCATCAGGAAAATCATACTGCACTGACTGGTAATCTTCAATTGGTTGGTGAGCCAAGTGGTCAGCCAAGACACTACCTTTGATCGCTTTCTGAGATCGGTATTCAATATCATACTCGGACAATAACATCTGCCAACGGGCAATCCTCCCAATTAAAGCAGGCTTCTCAAAAATATACTTGATTGGGTCCATTTTGGATATCAACCAAGTGGTATGATTCAACATATATTGACACAGACGCTTAGCAGCCTAAGCTAATGCGCAACAAGTCTTCTCAAGCATAGAATGCCGAGTCTCATAATCGGTAAATTTCTTACTCAGGTAGTAAATAGCATATTCTTTCTTTCCAGTTTCGTCTTGCTGACCTATAACACAACCCATACTCTCTTCAAGCACAGTCAAATACATGATCAACGACCTTCCTTCCACAAGTGGAGACAGAATCGGAGGTTCAAGCAAATACTCTTTGATACTGTCAAAAGCTTTCTGGCAATCCTCAGTCCAATCACAAGACTGATCTTTCTGAAGAAGCTTGAATATAGGCGCACATGTGGCGGTCATATGTGAAATAAATCTTGAGATATAATTCAAGCGACCGAGAAAACCTCTGACTTGCTTCTCAGTTTTGGGCGCAGACATCTCTTGTATTGCTTTGACCTTGGCGGGATCAACTTCAATACCTTTCTCACTGACAATAAAGCCAAACAACTTACCAGAACGAACATCAAATATACACTTATTGGGATTCAAGCGGAGTTTATACTTCCTCAAATGCTGGAATAGCTTCAACAAATGCTCAACATGGTCCTCTTCATTAATAGATTTAGCAATAATATCATCAACATAGACTTCGATCTCTTTATGCATCATATCATGAAAAAGATTAGTCATGGCTCTTTGGTAAGTTGCAGCAGCATTCTTCAAACCGAAAGGCATCACTCTATAACAGAATGTTCCCCAGGGTGTAATGAATGTGGCCTTTTCCATATCTTCGGGTGCCATCTTGATTTGATTATATCCAGAAAATCCGTCCATAAACGAAAAGACTTTGAATTTAGTTGTATTATCTAACAACATATCAATGTGTGGTAGAGGGAAATCATCTTTCGGACTGGCTTTATTCAAATCTCTATAATCAACGCACATACGGACTTTTCCATCCTTCTTCGGAACAGGTACAATGTTGGTCACCCACTGCGGATACTCAGCAGTAACAAGGAAACCGGCATCAATCTGCTTTTTCACTTCTTCTTTGATCTTCACTGCCATGTCAGGATGAGTTCTCCTCAACTTCTGCTTGACTGCCGGCCATTCTGGCTTCAACGGCAATCTATGCTCCACAATCTCATAATCCAAACCAGACATGTCTTGATAGGACCAAGCAAACACATCTGAGTACTCTCGAAGAAGATCAATCAACCCTTTCTTCACTTTTGGACAAAGTCGAGACCCAACCTTGAATTCCTTCACATCATCCTCAGAACCCAAGTTGACTAACTCAATCTGCTATTCAAATGGTTGAATGGCTTTTACCTCGTGCTCAAGTAGACGAGACAATTCATCAGACACTTCTTCATCACTTTCTTCTTCGGCCTCAAACACAAGGAATTCAAAATTTGGTGAAGGAGTAGGATCATTGTATTCAATGGGTTTAGAAACCAACCTGCATAATGATTTGATGTTTTGATTTTAGAGAAGTGAATTATGACCAAATATTATACAGATGGACAAATGTATTTATTTATTTATGTTTTTTATGATTATCGTTTTTCAGAATAAAACAAAAAGTAAAAATAAAACATCATAGATGTGGATGAATAGAATTATATTTTATTGATGATCAAATTTGAAAATGCCCAAACAATGTTTACTTCTCCCTTAGGCATAGGAGAAGGATTTTCAAAAACATATAAAAGCAATTACTTAGATCGATGCATAATAATAGGAATATCAACAGCAGTCCAATTGTTGCAAGCTTTTCCATGCGTCACAAAATTGGTGTAGTTTTCATCTTCATCACCCTTGTTCACAACAGCTAAGTGTTGTTCATTACCACGAATGGACCCTCCGCTACGGAAACTGGGTTGCACATATTCAGCTCTAATCACAGACGAACCTTGTTGGAAACCCAAACCGGCTATGTTCTTGTTGTCAGCGACCTCTACCATCTGGCCCCACTGATTAGAACTACCATCTTCGACAATCTTCTGTGCATCTTTGAATGAGGACATAGGTGCCCCAACTCTCTTTTCCTCTACAATAGATAAGTCTTGGAATGGAGTTCCAATCTCATCCTCAGCTTCTACATAAGAGAAAGATGACAGTTGGCTTACCAACAAAGCCTTCTCTCCACCGACAATAACGGCTCCTGCCTCATGTACCCATGGTCTTCCTAACAAACAGTTATAGGCTGGGTGGATATCCATTACCTAGAAAGTAATCTGGAAATCACTCGGACCTATCTTCACAGGAAGGTCCACTTCACCAATCACAGTTTTGCGAGAACCATCAAATGCTTTGACGATCACGCCACTATATCTCATCGGAGATCCTTGATACGACAATCTTGACAAGGTTAATTTCGAGAGTACATTCAAAGAAGAACCGATGTCGACCAATACATTTGACAGAGCATCCTCCTTGCAATTCATTGAAATATGCAATGCTAAATTGTGATTTCTACCTTCCTCAGGAAGTTCCTCATCACAGAAGCTCAAATTGTTATAGGAACTGATGTTAGCCACAATATGATCAAACTGATCCACCATAACATCATGTTCCACATAAGCTTGTTCTAATACCTTCTACAGTGCTTCTCTGTGCGCTTCAAAATTCATAAGCAGAGACAACACTGAAATCTTGGAGGGGGTTTGGAGCAGCCGCTCCACCACATTGAATTCACTTTTCTTGATTAACTGGAGCACCTCATCATCATGGTTAGGCTTCAAACCGCTGGATTAACCAGACTGACACTTTGAAGCGCTAACTGGATCTACTATAGGCACCTCCACACTCTTACCAACTAAACAATCTTCTGCTTTCTTTGGGAACACCGGTCCAAAGATACGACCACTACGGGTCACCTTAGTTACATCAGCTATGCTCACAACAGAACTGGCCGTAGGTAAGGGAACCTCTTGACCATCCCCTAACTGAAGGAGAATTGCGGTCCAAAACGCAGCGGAAATTAAAATTTTCTCCTTTAGAGATCCTTACGAATGGTCATGATCAGTGATAGAATATTTACCTCTTGTGACGGTTGAATCCTTTGGTGCAGATCTCTTGTGACGATCAAACCCTTTGATGCAGATCTCTTGTGACGATCAAACCCTTTGATGCAGATCCACTAAACGATCACGAACGTTGAACGATGACAACGTCTCTACTCAGTCCACACGAACGGGTTCCTTCAATCTCAGTGCTAGCTGGTACGAATGAAGGCTTTGAGTGAGAGAGAGAGAGTGAGAGAGAAAACGAAAACAATGCAACCGCAAATTTTTGCTTCTGCACAAGGGTTCTATTTATAGAACCACTTGTGTGGGCTTCAAGCTAAAAAGCCCACTTAAGTGTATTTTGGCCCATATCTTATAATATGCCCAAAATCACTTAAGCCCATGGTACCTTACCATATTTCGTATTCTACTCAAATACACCGTACCTTACGATGTTCTATAATTCACTTAAGGGTACCGTACCTTACGATATTCCTTAGTTACTCTATCTCTCATCAATCCGTCCTTTGTGTGTGACCCTGTAGGTTTTCGTGACGTTGGCAATTATATTAAATCACGCATTTAACATAATAAACAGTGAGCGGTATCTAGCAACACATCACTGCTACCCAAGACACGAAAATGTCAAGTGATCTGACAATTCCTTCTGTGATAATAATTATGTGTATAATTACCCTTTTGCCGTTATGTCTATATTGAACACAAGGCATAGACCGTGTCATCCTTGTCCAGTTCAATATTGGGCCCATAGACATTTATCCTGTTATGCAGGATGGGCAAATTCCATCTAGGTCACTCATGTCCCTTAGCATGCTTCGTGGAGTACCCATCAACTGTCTTTATGGTTATCCAGTTACGGACAACGTTGGATCAGCAATAAAGCACTCGACTCTACATCTAGGGTCCATAGTGGTTTCAGGTCGAAGAGTGGTATACACCATTATCACCATGAGAACAACTTATGACACTTTGCATAACTTTCTATATAGTATTCTCATAGCGGGTCAATCCGGTATAAATATTACTCTTAATATTCATACCTATGTTTAAGACTTGATAACTCTTTATCCATGATCCATGAGATGTGATCATCAGTCTACAAACATAATAGTCTTAATGCTTTAATGTTATCCCACTTCACACTAAAGCTCGACTACGGATACTTTAAGAATAGTGTCCTTATGTTTAATGTGATCTCATGATTAAGTCATACTTGATACATTAAACAGACTAGCTATTCTAGGGACTTTATTAAACAAACGTAATAAAGAAAAAGCCTTTTATTATTAATAAATAATTCGATACAAGTACCAAAAGTATTGGCCTCTAGGGCTTACACCAACAATCTCCCACTAGCACTAGAGCCAATCAGGCATACCCTTAATACCCATAGATCTAGTATGGCCATCATGCTTCTGCTGCGCAAGAGGCTTTGTCAGTGGGTCAGCAATATTGTCAAGTGTAGGTACTCTGCATATTTTCACATCTCCTCTATCTATTATCTCTCGAATGAGATGATAACGCCTAAGTATGTGTTTGGATCGTTGGTGAGATCTAGGCTCCTTGGCTTGTGCGATAGCACCATTGTTATCACAGTAGAGACCAATGGGATCCACAATGCTAGGAACTATGCCAAGTTCACTAATGAACTTTTTGATCCAAACAGCTTCCTTTGCTGCACTTGAGGCAGCAATATACTCGGCCTCGGTTGTAGAATCAGCAACTGTATCTTGCTTTGAACTTTTCCAGCTCACAGCGCCACCGTTTAAGCAAAACACATAACCAGATTGCGATCTAAAGTCATCCTTATTTGTCTGGAAGCTAGCATCGGTGTATCCAATTACAGCCAACTCTTCCTGACCTCCATATATCAAGAATGAGTCCTTAGTCCTTCTCAAATACTTAAGGATATTCTTGACAGCTACCCAGTGAGCATCACCAGGATCAGATTGTTACCTACTCGTTGCACTTAAGGCATACGAGACATCTGGTCGAGTACATAACATGGCATACATGATAGATCCTATTGCAAATGCATATGGAATCTTATTCATGCGATCCCTTTCTTCCTTAGTTAAAGGGGATTGTGTTTTTGATAGACATAGGCCATGTTGCATAGGTATGAATCCTTTCTTGGAATCATGCATATTAAAGCGTCTCAACACTTTGTCTATGTATGTACTCTGACTTAGGCCAAGCAGTTTTTGTGATCTATCTCTATAGATTCTGATTCCTAATATATAGGCTGCTTCACCTAGGTCCTTCATAGAAAAGCATTTCCCCAACCAAGACTTTACTTGTTGTAGGGTAGGGATATCATTTCCAATGAGTAATATGTCATCTACATATAATACCAGGAATACGATCATACTCCCACTAACCTTCTTGTAGACACAAGGCTCATCTTCGTTCTTGATAAATCCATATTGTTTTACTGTTTCATCAAAACGAAGATTCCAGCTTCTGGAAGCTTGCTCCGATCCATAGATTGATCTTTGTAACTTACATATCTTTTGGGCTTCCTCTGGTATGTCAAATCCTTCAGGTTGTGTCATGTACACATCCTCAAGAAGATTTCCATTAAGGAAAGCAGTTTTGACATCCATCTGCCATATTTCATAATCATGATATGCAGCGGTAGCAAGTAAAATCCGAACAGATTTAAGCATTGCAACTGGTGAAAAGGTTTCATCATAGTCAATCCCATGAATTTGTTTATATCCTTTTGCAACCAGTCTTGCCTTATAGGTATGTACCTTACCATCCATGTCAGTCTTCTTTTTGAAGACCCACTTGCATCCTATAGGGTTAACTCCTACAGGAGGCTCTACCAAGGTCCAAACTTGGTTTGTGTACATGGAATCCATTTCAGATTTCATGGCTTCTAGCCACTTCTCAGACTCGGGACCAGTTATGGCCTCTTGGTAGGTCACAGGCTCATCTTGATCCATGAGTAATACATCATCTTGATCAGTTATGAGATATCCATATCTCTCAGGTAGTTGACGTATCCTGCTTGACCTACGCTGGTTTTGTTCTACTTGAGCAGGTTGCTCTTCCACAACTTCTTGTGTTTCCTGCTCTAATTCCTCCATAGGTGTATCTGTGCTTTGTGGTTCTTGAATTTCTTCAAGCTCTACTTTCCTCCCACTGGTTCCTTTGGAAATAAAATCCTTTTCTAGGAAAACTCCAGTTCGAGCGACAAACACTTTGCCCTCAGAAGGATTGTAGAAGTAATACCCTTTTGTTTCTTTAGGATACCCCACAAATAAGCATTTGTCAGATTTGGGCTCAAGCTTAGTTGAAATTTGTTATTTCACATAAACCTCGCAACCCCAAATCTTTATGTAAGACATATGTGGTCTCTTACCACTCCATATCTCATATGGTGTCTTATTAACCTTTTGGATGGAACATGGTTAAGTGTGTAAGCTGTTGTCAATAGTGCATGTCTGCAAATGGAGTTTGGAAGATCAACGTGACTCATCATGGATTTAACTCATTAGGTTTCATCCTTTTAGTATTAATGTTATAAGTTGGCATTATGAGATCAAGGACATATAGTCCATTGCTCACTTGTGCAGTAGCATAGAATATATCATTCAAATAAATTAAGCAACAATTGTTCTTTATTATAAATGAAAAACCAAACTTGTCCAAACAAGAAATGGAAATAATATTCCTGCTAATTGCAGATACATAATAACAGTTCTCTAACTGAATTATAAAACCACTAGGTAAAGTTAATAAGATCCTACGGCTAAAGTAGCAACCTTTGCTCCATTGCCAACTCGTAGGTCAACTTCACCTTTTGCCAAATCTCTACTCCCTTTCAGCCCCTGCACATTTGTACAAGTGTGAGAACCGCATCCAGTATCTAATACCCATGATGCAGAAGTAGATGAATTAATAACAAAAATACCTGAAGTTGAAGTCTCTACTCCATTCTTCTTATCTTCCAGGTACTTTGGGCAGTTTCTCTTCCAGTGTCCGGTCTTACCGCAATGGAAGCAGGTGCCTTCTTTTGCTATGCCTCCATTAGGCTTCAAAGCATCAATGGTGGGTTTGGGTTTGGCAACTTCCTTGCCCTTCCCTTTATCACCATGCTTAGTGGGCCTTTTGTTCTGTCTCTTTCCATTTCCGATCATCAGAATGGACTTCCCTTTTGACTTCAGATTCTGCTCGGCAGTTCTTAACATGGCGAGCAGTTCAGGAAGCGATTTGTCCATATCAATCATATTGAAATTTAGGACGAATTGACTGAAACTATCTGGCAACGATTGCAAGATCAAATCAGTCGCAAGTTCCTTTTCGAGGGGAAAACCCAATCTCTCAAGGTTTTCCACATACCCAATCATCTTGAGTACATGGGGACCTACTGGGGCTCCCTCAGCTAACTTGCTTTGAAAAAGGGCTTTTGAAACTTCAAACCTCTCATGCCTTGCTTGCTCTTGATAGAGCAGCTTCAGGTGTTCGATCATATCGAACGCTGACATGTTCTCATGTTGCTTTTGCAATTCTGAGTTCATGGTAGCTAGCATGAGACAAGCAGTTTCATTGGCATCATCGACATGCTTCTTATAAGCATCTCTTTCTGCCTTAGGTGCAGAACTAGGAGGTTCCTCTTCAGGAACAGGTGTCTCCAAGACATACAACTTTTTATCATGTTTGAGGACAATCCTCAGGTTTCGGTGCCAATCCAGAAAATTTGTCCCAGACAATTTTTCCTTGTCAAGGATTGATCGCAAGATGTTGTTAGAGGTGTTTGCTGTCATGGTTATCTACATAAGGATTAAGAAAATATAAGTATCATTGACATATTTAATTAGGCCTTTAATCAAATATGATCCCACTATTTTACTCAAAACAAATAACCCTCATCATTTGATTCGAAAAATCCCGTTGGAAGATTTTCTAGTGGGTCGAGATCCATATTTCACTTCGTTCTAAGTCCGCGTAGGCGGATTACACAAAACTAGGTTATTTAGGTAGGAACTCCTTCCAATTGTATCTCATACAACTCTCGAAATTTCAGTTGGGTGAATAACTCCTTATTCCAATCCATCATATGGATTATTCCCAACTCTTGCTTCTAAAACATATATGATATTATTATAATTAAGTTTGACCCATTGTCTTAGCAGTTGGATATTACAATTATCCCATCGCACCTTACTAATATAGAACATGCACCTCGCTTTGGCGAAACCTACATTATCCGATACTAGTCTTGATGAGTGCTAAAACTTGGAAAGCAAACATATATAATATCATCATAATTTGTTTAGTTAAGTTTGACCCATTGTTTTAGCAGTTGGATATTACAATTATCCCATCGCACCTTACTAATATAGAACATGCACCTCGCTTTGGCGAAACCTACATTATCCGATACTAGTCTTAATGAGTGCTAAAACTTGGAAAGCATAAACTTAATATTTTAGTTTGAGGGAATTGCAATTGTTATGATCTCACCGGCTTGTTTATCATATAAATCGTCTCTCACATGCATCAACATACATTCACATGCATCAACATACATACAAACAAAATGAAACAGTTATGGCCCCTAGCGCAATTGTTCTCCCAAGCCAATGAGAGAACCTAAGCTAACCTACAACGATCTAAGCTTCTCCAAGCAAGATCTTCAAGGTTGTCCTCCTTTAAATATTGAATTCTTCTCTAAGCTTCTCCAAGCAAGATCTTCAAGATTGTCCTCTTTTGATATTGAAATCTTCTCTTTCTTCATAACATTGTCTTCTTCTCTTTATTCATAACATTACATTCCAGAAGAAACTCGTTTTACATACGAGGGTTTGAGATGAGAAAAGAAGTTACATTAAGAGATCAAAAGGAGAGGCACGACACGCAGGTCGTATTTAAGAACCCAAAACAAAATAAAGGACAACTAAGGCCATAACTGATCACCACAAGGCAATAATAATAAACACATTGTTATTATTAAATTTTAATTCCTTTAATTAATTAAAACCAAATTAAATTTCGGCGACCGATCACACTACGCAGAGTTAGACGGTGGTTCCGCTGACCGATCAGCGGACGGGGTTGGAGGGGCAGCGCCCCTGTCCAAAATTTTAATGAACAATTCATTTGAAATGGACATTGTTTTGCATCAACACAACCCTTGCGTAGTCAAAACAGAAACCCCACTCTGTGTGTGACGACCGTCACAAGGCATGTGACGACCGTCACGTCCTTGTTACGACCGTCACGGGCGTCACGCAGCGTGTTACGACTGTCACGCATCTTGTTACGACCGTTACGCATCTTGTTACGCTCGTCATGCATCCATCTTGTTACGCTTGTTACGCTCGTCACACGAGCTTCACGCGGCCAAGATAACAGAACTTTGAAACAGTCTACAGACCTCTTCCAAAAGCCCTAAATTCACAGCTCCTTGACGGCACAACCCTTGCGCCGTCACCAACCCTAATGCGCCAATTTCAGACCGTCAAACACACCTCGATTGTTGATTCAGTATGATTGATCAACAGGTCATTGCTTCACCATACTAATGTCGGATTCCGAAGCAAATGACCATTGATCGCTCAAAGGAAAACAATCATTTAGTGTTCGAATGAACGAAACAGAAACAATATATCACATATATCGTATTTTGCATTAGGATTACTTATATCATATATAAGTTGATCGGTCTCAATTGTGTAACCTGTGGACGATCGATGTATCGCTGCTTCACCATACTAATGTCGGATTCCGAAGCATAGTCAACATCAATCATCCAACTCGTACACTCATGATGCCAAATTTAATTACCCGATTAATTAATTGATTCATTCTGTCTTTTAATCATATTAATACAGAAATTAAACAGCTATCCGATTCATGGTTTCGTAAGTGGCTCTGATACCACTGGAGGAGAATTGCGGTCCAAAACGCAGCGGAAATTAAAATTTTCTCCTTTAGAGATCCTTACGAATGGTCATGATCAGTGATAGAATATTTACCTCTTGTGACGGTTGAATCCTTTGGTGCAGATCTCTTGTGACGATCAAACCCTTTGATGCAGATCTCTTGTGACGATCAAACCCTTTGATGCAGATCCACTAAACGATCACGAACGTTGAACGATGACAACGTCTCTACTCAGTCCACACGAACGGGTTCCTTCAATCTCAGTGCTAGCTGGTACGAATGAAGGCTTTGAGTGAGAGAGAGAGAGAGTGAGAGAGAAAACGAAAACAATGCAACCGCAAATTTTTGCTTCTGCACAAGGGTTCTATTTATAGAACCACTTGTGTGGGCTTCAAGCTAAAAAGCCCACTTAAGTGTATTTTGGCCCATATCTTATAATATGCCCAAAATCACTTAAGCCCATGGTACCTTACCATATTTCGTATTCTACTCAAATACACCGTACCTTACGATGTTCTATAATTCACTTAAGGGTACCGTACCTTACGATATTCCTTAGTTACTCTATCTCTCATCAATCCGTCCTTTGTGTGTGACCCTGTAGGTTTTCGTGACGTTGGCAATTATATTAAATCACGCATTTAACATAATAAACAGTGAGCGGTATCTAGCAACACATCACTGCTACCCAAGACACGAAAATGTCAAGTGATCTGACAATTCCTTCTGTGATAATAATTATGTGTATAATTACCCTTTTGCCCTTATGTCTATATTGAACACAAGGCATAGACCGTGTCATCCTTGTCCAGTTCAATATTGGGCCCATAGACATTTATCCTGTTACGCAGGATGGGCAAATTCCATCTAGGTCACTCATGTCCCTTAGCATGCTTCGTGGAGTACCCATCAACTGTCTTTATGGTTATCCAGTTACGGACAACGTTGGATCAGCAATAAAGCACTCGACTCTACATCTAGGGTCCATAGTGGTTTCAGGTTGAAGAGTGGTATACATCATTATCACCATGAGAACAACTTATGACACTTTGCATAACTTTCTATATAGTATTCTCATAGCGGGTCAATCCGGTATAAATATTACTCTTAATATTCATACCTATGTTTAAGACTTGATAACTCTTTATCCATGATCCATGAGATGTGATCACCAGTCTACAAACATAATAGTCTTAATGCTTTAATGTTATTCCACTTCACACTAAAGCTCGACTACGGATACTTTAAGAATAGTGTCCTTATGTTTAATGTGATCTCATGATTAAGTCATACTTGATACATTAAACAGACTAGTTATTCTAGGGACTTTATTAAACAAACGTAATAAAGAAAAAGCCTTTTATTATTAATAAATAATTCGATACAAGTACCAAAAGTATTGGCCTCTAGGGCTTACACCAACACTAACATGGTAGCATTGTACTGATACGGGACAGCCTTATCGGATGCATACGGGACGAGGCCCTCTAACCGTATAACCAACGGCGATACCAATTTGTTGATGACACCGTTATTGTTGCTGTTGAATTGGATTACCACTCTCTCTGGTGTCTTGAATACTGGAACGATAATATTCACATCGTCATCCACGTGACGAGACTGGAGAATCTGAATCATACCTTCATCCATTAACCTCTGGAGGTCTCTCTTCACAACCACACAACCTCGAGGATTGACACTGCAAATTGCACAACCATCATGGTCATGCTCATAATCGCTTACCAAACAAATACCCTTATGCATTGTCACCAAGGACCTTCTAATAAAGTGGACATCAAATACCTTGAACTCCCTAGGACAACCATCCACGATATTGACAGAAGGGTTACCATGAGAAGGAAGTGGATTATCTTTGACATTTGGCGCGCGGTCCTCAAAGGACACCATTCCACTCTTTACCAGCTTTTGGACTTCATATTTCAGGGGGTAGCGGTTCTCAATATCGTGGCCAGGAGCCCCTTGGTGAAAGGCATAATGAAACTTTGGCTTGTACCACCATGGAAGTGGTTCAGGAATCTGAGGCAGATTTCTCGATTGCAAAAGGTTCTTGAGAACCAATGATGGATACAATTTATCATAAGACATAGGAATCGGGTCAAAAGAGACCTTCTTCCTCTTGAAATTCTGTTGTTGTTGATGATTGTTGGTATTGTTGTTATTGTAGGTGTTTGTTCGTTGTGGTGGTGGTTGTTGACGTTGTTGTAGAACTGGTCTTGATTAATTGTTAGAAAATACCTGAATTATAGATAATACTTGATGATGGTGTTGACGGGGTTGTTGACTTCTTCTTACATGAGGCCTCATCTGCCTCCCAACAGATATTGCATTGGTCTCGTTCTCTTTCTTCTTGGTAAACCCACTGTCATACTTCTTATTGGACGAAACTTCCTCCCTATATAACCGTCCCTCTATGACACCTTCTTCTAGTCTCATCCCCATATTTACCATCTCGGTAAAATTACTAGGGGCACTGGCAATCATTCGCTCATAGTAAAATGAGCTTAGGGTCTTGAGGAAAATCTTGGTCATCTCCTTTTCTTCCAAAGGAGGGGTAATCTGAGCGCAAAGCTCTCTCTATCGTTGAGCATATTCTTTAAACGTCTCTTTATCCTTCTGAGACAATGACCTTAATTGATCCATATCTGGCGCCATATCCATATTATACTTGTACTACTTCACAAATGCTTCACCCAAATCATTGAATGTGCGAACACTCGCACTATCCAAACCCATGTACCACCTCAGAGCGGCACCGATCAGACTGTCTTGGAAATAATGAATTAGTAACTGATCATTATCAGTTTGCGTCGACATCTTTCTAGCATACATGACGAGATGACTGAGCGGACAGGTATTCCCCTTGTACTTTTCAAAGTCAGGGACTTTGAATATCATTGAGATCTTAACATTAAGAACCAAGCAAAGTTCCACAACACTCTTACCAAACAAGTCCTTTCCCTTCAAGGTCTTTAACTCCTTTGCATCTCAAGGAATTGGTCTTTCATTTCATCCATCTTCTCATAAACATTCGGACCCTCAGACGGCTCAGAATAATAGATGGTGTCCTCAACGCGGGGTAAAGTGTGAACAACCGGTGGTGGCACAGACATGACTGGGCTAGATGCCGGCATGGAAGCAAAGGTAGGTGTGAAATCCTCAGGCATGAAATTGGGAGGCATTCCCCACGGGAATCCGGCAGGCATGGCAGGTGAAAAGTGAGCAGTAGTAGCAGGAATGGTAGAAGTAGCAACCTCTGAAATGACAGTCCTCTGAGGAGAAGGAGTTGCAGGCGTTGGAGAAGATTGGCTCTAAGCAGCTAACACTGACTCCACCATGGCAGTCAGGCAAGTGATCTCGTCCTTCAAGTATTTGTTCTCTTCCTCTAGATGTTCCATGATTCTTGAATGATTGGGGCGGGTATTGTATCGATGAGTCGGCTTGGCTGAAGCACATAAGAAATACCAATAAGACATCTGGCGAAAGAGAAACCTGTGTATGAAAATGATGCATGAAATGCAATGCTTGATTGTTTTTATTTTCAAGGAACTTACTATTTTATTTGTAAATATATATAATAATAACAATTGCAACAATTTGATATGACCATAAAGAATCTTTTATTTATATAATTGGAAGGATTACACTGAGTACAATTTCAGAAACAAAAAGTACAAAAATACAAGAGGAAAGGAGACTAGTCATACTAAGGATCCCTAACAACAGCATCAGAAGATCTGGCTGCAGGCGCGTACTTCCTTCGAATGCGTCGAATCTCTGACTCAAAAGAAGTCTTCATCTGAGTCTTCTCAAGGACAAGCTGATCAACAATCTTCTTCCAAGAAATGGAAGGCTAAGGCATACTAGAAGAAGATGAAACCTCTGGTTCTCTTTGTCTCTTCGTTACTTGGTCTTCAAGAAGCTCGATAAGTGCATCTTTTTCCTTAGACTCAAGTTGCAACTCCCCATGCTTTCTACTCAAAGCATGGAAACGCTCTTCCCACATATCCTTTTCTTACTTCATCTTGGAGAGTGCATCTTCCAACTCCTCTACATCTTGGTTAGGGAGAGTTTATGGCTCAGCCACAACCATAGACATAGGCGTCTCATAAGCATAAGGCATGTTTAATTCCAAAGCTTTCTTCTTCACCCAAAGAGTGTAAGCTTCCAAAGCTACACAATTGCGCGGGCCAAGCTCGGATCTTCCTTTCCTATGCACATTATGCCAAGCATGCACAATCTTCTGCTTCAAACATTGGGGATCTTTATCCTCTTGATAGAAAAGACCTTCTAACAAAGTGTTATTAGTTTTGTCTCTCAAGGGGAACCCAAGTTGACGATGAGCCAAAGCAGGGTTGTAGTTGATTCCTCCTTGTGTACCAATGAGAGGCACATTAGAGAATTTACCACAACAATCAATAATCTCCAAGCTACTCAATGAAGAGTCATACCAAACTATATCATCATTAGTGAGAGACATGAGTCTCTGCGACCACCTTAGATATTGTTTGTTCTCCACAAAAGTAGGCGTCTGAGGCAAGTGCGAAATAAATCACTTGTACAGAAGAGGAACGCAACAGACGATTGTCCCACCACCCTTAGAATTCCTTAGATGCAACGAGAAATACATATCACCTAACAAAGTAGGCACAGGATTCCCAGTCAAGAAAATTCTAATGGCGTTAACATCAACAAAACCGCCAATGTTAGGGAACAAGGCTAAACCATATATGAGCAACACAAAGATAGCTTCAAAAGCATCTACATTACTGGCTTGAGCAAAGGCAGTAGCTTCCTTGATGAGGCTCTCAGAAGTCAATCCAAACAATCCCCCTTTCTTCACCCAATGAGCCTCTATCTCAGACTTCTTCAAGTGAAGTGCTTCAGCTATAATATGAGATTTGGGAATCTCTTCCAATCCACTAAAAGGCACTTTGTCAGAAACAGGTATTCCCAAGAGATGGACATACTCCTATAATGTAGGCACAAGTTGATAATCAGGGAAAGTGAAGCAATGGTAGAGAGGATCGTAAAATTGAACCAACACACTCATAAGTCCTTCAACCACATCAGTAGACAAGATAGACATAAGCTTCCCATGACGTTGCTTGAAGTCCAAGGGATCTAATACAAAAGATGATAGCTTCCTTAAATCTTTCAAATCGAGACATCTGAAACTGTACTTCTTAGTGTTCCTTCGTCCATAATCCATGGTCTGAAAGTATCTGCAAATAAGACCTTAGTTCCTTGAAATTATTTTTCGTGTGATGAATGTTATGATGCGCATGAATGCATGAATGCAATAATCACAAATAAGGGATCAAACACAAGGCAAACAAATAAAGGTCAAGGGATGAATCAAGTCATTGTCAAGATCAATCATCCATTTTGGTGGATTATGGTTTTCACCTTATTGTCGCATCCGCGAAAAACAACCGGCGGGCTAAAACAAAACAACACAGAGCCGCCACCGTGCGTTATTTATCCCAAAAGAGGGAAAGGAAACGCTCGAAGTAAACCTGGAAAGAACATGGTCTCGCGACCAAAGAGAATGGGATCTGGAGTCGGTTATGCGAAGGGAAGGTATTAGCACCCCTACGCATCCGTCGTACTCGACGGGATCCATGCTCAGAAGATAGGTAAAGGTTGCTAAAACAAACATCACACACACACACACTGAAGACAACACAGGTGGAGGAAGAGGGGAGAGGGCTCGCTAGGATATCGCATCCTATGCCTACGTATCTCGTCTGGAACGAGAATCAGAGCTGCCGTAGTTCGGCTCACGCACGCCAAACAAGACACACACAAACACAGGCAAACCTGGAATCCGAACGCTAATCGCTGGACTTACATCGGCTTCCGAACCAAACAAACACACTCAGGATACGGACAGCCAATCGCTGGTCTTACATCCATATCCCGACACACAAGAAGAAACAAACAACAAGTTGCTAAGGAGTCAGGCACTCGAGCCTAGTAACTGTCAAGCAAACACACACAAAAGAAAAAGGGTGCCCGGAGAGACCTCGCACGGTCTCCTGCCTACGTACCTCATCTGGTATGAGGATCAGGGCGACGTAGTTCCCCTGAACGGGAAAGAAATTCTCACCTAACCAGATACAAAGGGAGACACAAACTACTAGAGAGCTGGACTCGAGCCTAATAGTTATCATGTATCATAGCCCTATGTTAAGGTTTCTATCCTAACTTGCACAGGTAGCAAGCTAAACCTAAACAGGCAAAGCAATCAAAGCAAACAATCACAAATAGCACACACTATATACAGACAAAGTGGGCTCACACAAGGGGTTAGGCTGCAAAAGCAAACCAACTGTATCAGGTGATGTTAGCTCTTAACCCTAATATTGAGAGTTAGGGTGAAGCAGATGAAATGGGAGTGAGGGGTGTGCCTCACAGCTCTTATCCCTGGCCAAGGAGAGCTTCAGACAAAGGAAGTGTGGGTCCAGAAAGTGGGAACCCTTCTACACTTATGACTCTGACTCAACAGATCTTGGGTTAATATCCTCAAGGCATCAACATGTAATGTGAGCCAAGGGATGACTCAACAGATTAGCAGGAGATGGATTGCACATCTCTTGTGTCTGCCAATTGCCTTAACAAAGGTCTTTTCCTGCTTGGGGACAAAGATAAACAAGCACAAGCATTGCCTCTTAAGGAGGACTTCAGACAGGTGTCTGGCCAAGTAACAGGCCAGGTCTTCCAGACTACATGGAGTTAGTGATTCTACCTCAATTGGTTAACACAACCAAGCAGCAGCACAAGCAAGTTCACAATGAACTATAGCAACTAATGTACCTGAAATCAATCTAACATAATCAGTACTCAGCTCAAACAGTCAAACAGACAAACTAAAAGTCAACAGTTAACTGTACATAAGCAATGCATCAAGCAAAGCACAAGCCAATGCTCAATCACAAATGAATTAGAAGCCACCTACAAAATAAACTTAATGTTAATCAACATCAACAAAACAAGCAACTCAAGCCAAGTGAATTAATTCCTCCATGCCATATGCCTTTTGTCCTGAAAACATAACTCAATCATGAGAAGCAAGCCCCTAGGACAAAGCCTAGGGTCAAAGGAGGAGAAATATTTCAAAACAGAACATGAAAAATATCAAAAATCAAGTTCAATCAATTTAGAAACAAATCCAAGTGGTCTCACAGTCATATCATCAATCAATTTCATTTCATGAAGCATCTAAGGCAAAACATGCAATTTCCAAGCTCATTGGACCAAACAGAATGAATCAATCCAAACTCAATAAAAAATAATTCAATAAATCCCAGGAAAAATCATGGCTAAACAGAACTCAACACATGAATATCACACCAAATTTCAGGCCATTTGGACAATTGGAAGCAAGTCAATTAAATTCCCTAAGTCAAAACATGTTCAAACAAGCTCATACAAGGCATAAAATTATGCATCAACTTCAAGCAAGCACAAAACAGAGTAGGAACATGATAAATGCACCAACCCAAAGCCATGGTAAACTTCAAGATGTCTAGAATCACTCCACAAGATTTCAAGTCCATCCAATACATATCAAGAATTTCACAAATCATATGAGATCATGACTCACAAAAGGTTCACAATTGGTCAAACAGGGGAGAAATTCTCAAACAAATAGGAAATGCACTCAAAAAATCCACAAAAATTCACATTCAAATTCAACATCCAGAAGATTCAACATAAAAAAATTCAGATCATTTCAAGGTCATATGGCATGGTAACAAAAATCATGAAGTCAAGTAAGACATGGTGTGACACAAATTGTCACACCTCTAATGATCAGGTCATATCTCACAAACCAGGAATGATAAAATCACAAACTTAAAGCCAAAATGTCACTTACGGTCTCTAGATTACACATACAAAATTTCAGCTCCATCCAATTAAGCATCATCATTTCATGAGCAAAATATCAAGCAATGTGCAAGCAAGAACACATGTGAACAAACCCTAGGCCATTCAAAAAATCACACGTGCACAATTTTTGCAAAAATCATCATTAAATAGTAGACATGGCAAGGATCATGACACAAAAATTTTCATCTCAATTGGATCAATGGTTATGAAGTTATGCATTTTTTCATGTGGAGAAAAATTAAAAATGATGTGAAATGGCATGTGAAATCATGTGAGCATACCAAACCCTAAGCTCAAGAACAAATGTTCACCAAAATCAACAAAACGCATATCATTGGAAAGGTCTTTCCAAGCACATTAACAATATCACATCAATTAAGCCTAGTTCTTCCTAGATTAAAAGTTTCGAAGCAAAACATATTGGTGCATCAATCTTCTAATCCACATAACTTCCTTGTTTCTCAACCAAATTCAATGAAACAAATTGCAGAACACTCCACATCCAAAGATCTATCTAAAGCATGCATCAATTTCATGAATCATCACATTCGAAAACTAACCTTAATTGGATAGCAGTGATGAATTTGAGGTTTCCTGGCCTTGTAACATGAAAACAGATGCGCTTTGATGCTTGTAGGAGTGGATGAAACAAAGCTTTGATGTTGATTGTACACGATTTAGCTCAAATCTTGAATTGCCATTGTTGAAGCTCACTTTAATAGTCCTTGAATTGGCTTGGAAATGATGAGATCCTGCTTCCAACAGCTTCAATAATGCACATGGATCATGGATTGATGAAGATCTTGGCACGGTTTATGAAGAAATATGAAGAAAAGTTAAGAGAAGAAATGAAGAGTTTTTGTGATTTTCAGATCTAGATTGCAATTCTGTTATGGTTAATCAGAAAACAGTTATGGTTTAGTTTATATATGTGATGTTAATGATGCTGTTAATCATGATTAGTGTAAATGCAAAGGATTAGTGAAAATGCAAGTTTCATGCTAAATGGTCAATTGACCAATCCACCCTCACTTGTGCAAAACCAATGCAACAGTAAAATTTCTGTTTTGGAGCAAGTTTCAAATGATATTTGTGAGCTAATGCAAGTGGAATGGAGTGAAAACAATGCTTATTTCTCAAATTCACTTTTTCCCTCCACTTTTCAAATTAAGTTCACTTGAAAAATGCACTTTTTGTGTGAGCAAAATTCATGAAATGTAATGCTTGTTTTGGATAGAGGATATCAAAAGAAATTTGCTCAAAAAAGTCTCACTCCATTTGGCCTTGTGAATCAAAAGTTATCCGTCTTTGAAATTCAACTTTTTTGGACAATGATTTGATCATAACTTGCCAACCACACATGAGAAATTCATGTTCTTGGACTTTTTGGAAAGGTAAGAGCAAGATCTTCAACTTTCATGTTGGACAAAATTTCATTTGAAGCATTTTTGGACATGTAATTTTGAGGAGAAAACCTTTCCATTTTTGGCAATTTTGAATTACAAGTCACTTTCTATTTTTAGAAAGTTTTCATCTGACTTTATTTTATTCATTGTTGATGTTTGAAATGTCAAATGAAACTTGTTTGGACATGAATGAAGTGTCTCTAACTCTCTCCCACCTCCAAATCCATCAGTTGACTTGTGGTTGACTTTTGTTGACTGATAGATGAATTGGCCATGAACTGATGAACTTGAGCTTCAAAATCCTGATGAAATGGCTCAATCATGAAACCCTAGCTTCCATAAGCTCAATATAATCATATGATGATCCCCATATCCACTGAAAACCTCATCCCCTTGACAAGCCCTGATTGGCACAATGCATATGATTAGGGTTGACCAGTGGTCAAAACCCTAATCTCAAGGAATCTGATCAAGCATGATGAATCTCTTGGTGATGATAAAAACATGATGATGATGATGTACCATTTCAACCAAGATAAAGCTCAACCCCCTTGAGGAATCAGAAAACCCTAATTTGAAGCACAAACCCTCAGATGGTTAGTGATCCATTCAATGAACCCTCAGGCTTAAATCTTAACCTCTTTATCTTCTGATCAAGACCTAGGAGGATGACTTGCTTAATGTTGTCATATGATATGCAAAGATGCAATGACTAATGACCTAAAAAATGAAATGCAATATGTTAGGATAGTCCCAAGAGAGGAGGGCAAATTTTGAGGTGTTACAGCTGCCCCTATTCAATCCACTATGAACCTGTCGATATGAATAGCCTCGGCTTTCAGATGATCAGGATGAAGAGTGATTGAATACCAAGAACAGACGAACAATTTGCACTCTGATGGGAAATAATTAACAATGCCTGTCAGAATCGGCAAAGAAACAATCTTGAAAGAAGAATCCGTCTGGTACGAAGAAAGTCGGCCTGAATACCGAACAACAATATGTCGGAATCACAGAGATAACCATGGCCTGAACGCCGCTCGTTAGTCTGCATACTGAGCATCATAATATGAGAGTATCAATGTCGGTCTGAACACCGGGAGATTGGCCTGAACACCGAGAGATCGGCCTGAACGCCACTTTGGTCTGAACACCACTTTGGTCTGAACACCATTTCGGTCTGGATACCGCCTCGGTCTGGATACCGGGAAACTGGCCTGACTGCCGCAAGCTGCATCGATCTAATCGTCGGAAGATTCTTCGATCTGAAAATCCGAACTGGCCTGAATGCCGCATCGGTCTGAATACCCGCCTCGGTCTGACCACCGGAAGATTGGCCTGGATGCCATAAGTACTTCAACCTGACTGTTGGAAACTTCTTCGATCTGGAAATCGGAAACTGGCCTGAATGCCACAAGTTCTTCGTCCTGATTGTTGAGAACTTCTTTGATCTGAAAATCGGAAAACTGGTTTGAATACCATCAACGGGCCTGAACGCCACCTCGGTCTGGATACCGGAAAACTGGTTTGACTACCACAAGTTCTTCGTCCTGATTGTTGAGAACTTCTTCGATCTGAAAATCGGAAAACTGGTCTGAATACCATCAACGGGCCTGAACGCCACCTCGGTCTGGATACCGGAAAACTGGTCTGACTACCATATCGGTCTGGATATCGGAAAACTCTTCATGCCTATCAGCATCGGCAAAAAGGAACCGTGATAAGTGAGTCGGCACGCGTGCCAATGACTCATGCTGGGGATAATAAGCCCTGAACCGGCTATTCTCTATTCACCCTTAGCCAACAAACACCCTTCGTTTAGCTGGGGATTATTCTTTCTTGTTTTTCTCTTCTTGGATCCCGAAACTTCTTTGATTAACATTCCCATCTCTGCTCGACAGAAACTCCTCCCCCAATATCGCACTGCTGGGGAATACCTTTGGTTCACAATCATGATGCTAAACTCCTCGGAGTAACACCTTCACCTTCGGGCAACACCACCTCTCAAACGATAACCACGGTTCGGGACTAGCTTATGCTGGCAATATGATGCATGATTGATTTTTTCAGCGTAATGCTCCATAATCATGGAAATGCTACGCGATTTATTATGCAATATGCTATGCTTATTCTACATGATGAATGTATAAAAGGTATCCCCCTCAAGGGACTCTTCTGGGGAGCTCGAGACACTCTGCTGAGGAACTCGTCAACACTCCGATTTCCACCCTGCTGGGAAATAGCACTGCTGCTGGGAAAAAGGCAACCCTTGCTGGGGATAATATCTCCTTTGCACCCGATCCGCTTGGGGCCTCGCTGGGGAAAGATCCACCAACGCACTCTGTGGGGAAACAACAGTTTTTGACTTGCTGGGCATGCAATACTCCAGACTCTGCTTGAGGAACCACCGCACACAGATACTTCCGCTGGGGAAATTGCAACCTTCAGACATGGCTACTAGGGAAGCATCATTCTCAAACTTGCTGGGGATGACCATTCTGACCCTGCTAGGGAAGTCACAGATCCTGGATCTGTTGGGGAATTAATCATTCCGACTCTGCTTGGGGAGGAGGACAATCTGGCATTGAACACCCGACGACTCGTTGAACCATGATATTCATATCCAACTCCCATGTCAGCTTTCCAATTTTGAGAACTCCCAGACTCGTCTGGACTTTTCTGATTCATCACCTTGTATTCCCGACTGCGTCGTACTCGACGGAGAACGAACTCCTGGGATTTATACAGACTTTTCAATCTTCCGACTTTGAAGAGTCTTCTTGATTAATTTCAAAGATCGTCGTATGTCTCGTCGTCCCTTTTTCACCGCTCTTCTATTCATTTGTCCCTGATTGGACTCCATGGGGATCGTTTTATCAACAGCTTCCACATCACAACCTGCAAGTGAGTGAAAAATATCTAACAGCACCTGCAAAAGAGATCATTAGATAAAACAGTGTCCCAGGCGTGTCAAGATTTCAACACTTGGGTCACTCAACCTTCCAAATAAGATTTCAAGTTCTCAATCTTATAAACATGCATTGGAAGGGACCTGTACGTCTTAAAATGCAAAATTCTTTATCAAAATAATCGGATGTTTTTGCAATCAAAGCAGTAATGAAAAACAAAAACAAAATTATTTGACTGAATATGCATTTTATTGATTGAAAAAGTGTGGCTCAAATTGAGCAATACAAAGGAAGCAATTCCTGAAAAAAGGTAATTGCGCACAAAAGGAAAAATCTATCCTAATGGCAATGTGAAACCCGTGATCTCATCGAGTTCCAACTCAGTTACACCCCATATGTCATCAGACTCTCCGTGCTTTCTGCCTTCTGAACAAGACGATTCCGATTGATCCCTACCGGGGATTATCCATGTGCCTTAACCAAAGCGCAAACGATCATGCCAGACGCAGTTGTTCGTTTCAATCCCTCTTTTGCCTGGACCGCCCTCTCGGGTTTTCAGTCCACCGGGATACCCTTTTTTGCCCAAGCCGCCTTTTCAGGTTTTCGACTTGCCGGGTGTACATTTTTCATTTTTATCCCTAATTTTTGCCCGAACCTTTTCTTTCTGTTTTTTTTTTTGGTTCGTCGGGATGCCCATTTTTGCCTGGACTATTTTATTCTTTTCGTCCAGCGGGTCTCTTCATACAAAGTATTTTTTAACTACGTCCGCATTCACAGGGGATGAAAAATCTTCGCCATCCATGGTCGTCAACAACAAGGCTCCGCCAGAGAAAACCTTCTTGACCACAAATGGACCTTCATAATTGGGTGTCCATTTGCCCCTTCGATCGTTTTAAGGAGGAAGTATCCTTTTCAGCACCATATCACCTACGTGATACACACGAGGTCGTACCTTCCTGTCAAAAGCACGCTTCATCCTTTGCTGGTATAACTGCCCATGACAGATGGCCGCCAGCCTCTTCTCTTCAATCAGGCTCAACTCTTCATACCGAGTCCTTACCCATTCAGCTTCGTGCAACCTCACGTCCATCAGGACTCTCAAAGAGGGAATTTGAACCTCAACCGGTAGCATGGCTTCCATTCCATATACCAAAGAGAAAGGCGTTGCCCCAGTAGATGTACGCACCGACGTTCGATACCCATGCAATGCGAACGGCAACATCTCATGCCAGTCTTTATAGGTTACCACCATTTTCTGCACAATCTTCTTGATATTCTTGTTGGCTGCCTCAACCGCCCCATTCATCTTCGGACGATAGGGAGAAGAATTGTGATGTTCAATCTTGAATTCCCGGCACAGCTCTGCCATCATCTTGTTGTTCAAATTAGAACCATTATCAGTAATGATTCTTTCGGGAACCCCGTATCAGCAAATGATGTCTCTCTTGAGAAACCTGACAACGACCTGCTTCGTCACGTTTGTATAAGAGGCTGCTTCCACCCACTTGGTGAAGTAATCAATAGCCACTAATATGAACCTGTGCCCATTCGAAGTCGTAGGCTCAATCTTCCCAATCATATCAATGCCCCACATAGCAAACGGCCACGGAGACGACATCAAACTCAACGGATTAGGAGGCACGTGCACCTTATCAGCATAAATCTGGCATTTATGACACTTCCGCACGAAATTGAAACATTGGGCCTCCATTGTCATCTAGTAATAACCTGCCCTCAGTAGCTTCTTCACCATTGCATTCCCACTGGCATGGGTACCGAACGGTCCTTCGTGAACCTCTTTCATCAATTGGCTTGCTTCTCTATCATCAACACATCTGAGCAAGACCCAATCGAAATTCCTCTTATACAAAACCCCATCCTTATTCAAGTAGAACACCATGGCCAACCTCCGCAGAGTCTTTCGGTCCTTCTTAGATGCTCCCTCAGGATATTCTTGAGTCTCTAGATAGCGCTTGATATCGTAATACCACGGCTTCTCATCATCAGGCGCTGTGTCAACAGCAAACACATAAGTCGGTCTATCCAGACGTCCCACCTCAACATTGGGGAACTGATTCCACCACTGCACCTTAATCAAGGCAGCCAGTGTAGCCAAAGCATCTGCCAAAGGATTCTCTTCTCTGGGCACATGATGCATCTTCACCTTGGTGAAAAACGTCAACAATCTCCTCGTATAATCCCGGTATGGAACTAAATGAGATTGATGCGTATACCATTTCCCGTTAACTTGTTTCACAACCAGAGCTGAATCTCCATATATAACAAGGTTCTTGATCCTCAAATCAATCGCCTCTTCAATCCCCAATATACAAGCTTCATATTCAGCTACATTGTTGGTGCACTCAAATGTTAGCCGGGCAGCAAAAGGAATATGGGATCCTTTCGGCGTAACCAAAACAGCACCAACACCGTTACCATTCACGTTAACGGCCCCATCAAACATCAGAATCCATTCGGATTCAGGGTCAGGCCCCTCCTCCGGGATTGGTTCCTCGCAATCTTTCGATTTGAGAAACATGATGTCCTCATCAGGGAATTCAAACTTCATCGGTTGATAATCCTCAATAGGTTGCTGAGCGAGGTAATCAGACAATACATTCCCCTTGATTGCTTTCTGAGAGGTATACTGTATATCATACTCTGTCAAAATCATTTGCCACCTCGCAACCCATCCGGTCAATGCTGGCTTCTCAAAGATGTACTTGATTGGATCCATCTTGGAAATCAATAAAGTGGTATGAACCAGCATGTACTGCCTCAGTCGGCGAGCAGCCCAGACCAAAGCACAACAAGTTTTCTCGAGCAGTGAATATCTTGTTTCACAGTCGGTAAACTTTTTGCTAAGGTAGTATATGGCATGCTCTTTTCGACCAGACTCGTCATGCTGCCCCAATACACACCCCATAGACCCCTCGAGGACCGTCAAGTACAAAATTAACGGTCTTCCCTCCATAGGAGGCATCAGAATCGGAGGCTCCTGCAAATATTCTTTTATTTTTTCAAATGCCGCTTGGCAATCATTATTCCACCTGACCGTTTGATCTTTTCTCAACAATTTGAATATTGGTTCACACGTGGCTGTTAGATGAGATATGAACCGTGAAATGTAGTTCAATCTACCTAAGAAACCACGAACCTCTTTCTCTGTTTTCGGTTCAGGCATTTCTCTTATTGCTTTCACTTTAGCAGGATCCACCTCGATTCCTTTCTCACTTACAATGAACCCCAGCAATTTACCGGACCGCACTCCGAAAGTGCACTTGTTCGGATTCAACCTCAATCTGAATTGTCTCAGCCGGTCGAACAACTTGGCCAGATCTACCAAATATCCCTCTTCTGTTTGGGACTTTGCTATCATGTCATCCACATAGCATTCAATTTCATGATGAATCATATCATGAAACAAAGTCACCATGGCCCTCTGATAAGTAGCACCGGCGTTCTTGAGACCGAATGGCATCACCTTGTAACAAAAAGTGCCCCACGGTGTGATGAACGTTGTTTTCTCCATATCATCTGGCGACATCTTGATTTGATTATAGCCAGAAAAGCCATCCATGAAGGAAAACACCAAGAATTGAGTTGTATTATCTACCAACACGTCAATGTGAGGTAGTGGAAAATCATCCTTCGGACTAGCTCTGTTCAGATCTCGATAGTCCACACACATTCTTACCTTCCCATCTTTCTTCGGGACTGACACAATATTTGTGACCCAAGGCGGGTAATTAGTGACAGCAAGGAAACCAGCATCCCACTGCTTCTGCACTTCCTCTTTAATTTTCATCGCCATGTCAGGTCGAGTTCTGCGCAACTTTTGCTTCACTGGAGGACAATCTGCTCTCAACGGTAGCTTGTGCACAACAATATCGGTATCCAACCCTGGCATATCTTGATAAGACCAGGCGAAGATGTCGACATACTCTTTCAACAATGCTACCATTCTGCTCTTAACACTTTCCTCCAAAGCAGCCCCGATTTTTACCTCTTTCTTGACCTCGTCAGTTCCCAGATTCACAACTTCAATCTGCTCTTCGTGCGGCTGAATCACCTTCTCCTCTTGTTTCAACAACCTGGCTAATTCCCCTGGCAGTTCACAATCTTCTTCGCCTTCTTCTTTGGCATGATAGATTGGATTGTCGAAGTCATATGAGGGTGTAACAGGATTGTTATCAATGAGATCCGGAGAAGAATCGCATCTGCATGAATGTGGATTCATGCATTGCTTTAGAACCGGAACGAGACAAATTGACAAAGAAAAATGAAAACATTGCCATTTTTATTTTGTTTTTATTTTTTAAACTGCAAAAATAAATGAAAAATAGGGAATACCGCTTTTAATTGAAAAACATCCTTTTATTGATGATGCAAAACTTGCAAATTTTAAACATGAGGTGGCCCTTACAATGAACCATTACGTGTCGGGCAACACGTATGATTTTCATGCAGATAAAACTGAAAACAGGAAAATATTACTCTTCGAGCAGAGTGACCGTGATGATCTTTTCAGCCTTCCAGTTCTGGATTCCCATCCCTGGTGCGCACGGCTTTATCCACTGGTCAATCTCGCAGTCACTATCAGCTTCATCACCCATCATGCAGATGTGATCCGGATCCAGCATTCCGGCACTGGTGAATGTGACCGACGTACGGCATCCTCTGCCTTGTCCCAATGAGCCTCTGCCTGGCTGATAACCCACTCCGAAGCGGTCTTTCTTGGCGGAGATATCTATCATCCTACCCCAACCAGGAGCCTCTCCATTCTTCACCACCTCAGCGGCCTGTTTATACGAAGATATGGACGGTTTCTCCTCTTCTTTAGCAAATAGAGCATTCTCCACTTTAACAGTTTCGAATGCTTGACTCGGCGTTTCCCATATTTCGCCGTCCATTTCAACGTACTTGAAAGATTAAAGGTGGCTGACAAAGATGTCTTCTTCCCCGCAGACGGTGACGACCTGCCCTTCCCAGATATATTTCAACTTTTGGTGCAAAGTCGAGGTTACTGCCCCAGCAGCATGAATCCATGGGCGACCCAACAGGAAACTGTATGCCGGCTGAATATCCATGATGTAGAAAGTCGACTTGAACACCTCTGGGCCTATCTTCATCGGAAGCTCAACTTCTCCAAATACAGCCCGCTTCGACCCATCAAAAGCCCGCACTATCAGATCAGTGGGCGTCAGGATCAATCCTTCGCAATTCAACTTTGCCAAGGCTTTCTTCGGCAACACATTCAAAGAGGAGCCGGTATCAACCAGCACATGCGACAGCACGGCTCCTTTACATTCCATCGTGATGTGTAAAGCCCGGTTATGATTCCTTCCATCTACAGTCAGGTCCATGTCGGTAAAACCCAACCCAAGGCTGGCGTGCACATTAGACACTACCGTCTCCAATTGATTGATTGTTATCTCTTGAGGAACATAGGCTTTCTTCAGAATCTTCATCAAAGCCTCTCTATGCCCCTCAGAGCTTAACAACAATGACATAATTGATATTTTGGAAGGAGTCTGCTGTAGATGGTCCACAAGCTTGTACTCAGACTTCTTGATTATTCTGAGGAATTCTTCCGCCTCATCATCAAGTTCTCTCTCCGGCCCACCAGGCGCCGGTGTCACTACGGGAGTACCATCATTAATCACTGCCTTTTTTCCTTTCACCCTGGCTAAAGCCTCGGCCTTATCTTTCTTTTCTTTTTCTCCCTCTCCTCCCCTCAAGGCATTAGGAGCAAACAATCTTCCACTGCGAGTGAAACCACTGGGACCGGCATTATCCACCTTTGAAACGGTGGTTTCACCTGCAGTCTGATCCTCTACCTTCTCTCTGTTGCAGTACACTTCCCCACCATAATGCCATGGCACGGCATCATCTTTGTCATAGGGAATTGGTCCAGGTACCGTGATGGTAACTGGAGCCGCCTCAGCTAGAGTTGACAAATCAACCGGGTCGAAGTAAATTGTTATGGTGGAGACCTCATCTTTTCCCATATCAACCTTCTTCTCAATCCGAACACTTCCTTCATCCATCAGCCTTTGGACAATTTCTCTCAATAGTATACACCCCTCAACAGAAATAGTGCATGCAGCACAATCATCATCACAGCCCGGATAAACCCCATGCAACAACAACTGCCGTTTAACCTCAGCCAACGGAGTCTTCAACTGATTAACAGACAACAGCCCCACTATGTTCTCCTCAGAAATAACATTCACCCCCCTTTGACCATGTGTAGGCATGGGATTAGCATTCACATTGGGAGATTGTGCAAAGTTGATAGCTTTCGAATCCACCAGGTCTTGGACTACGTGCTTAAAAGCTTTGCAGTCCTCAACAGTATGCCCAGGAGCACCTGAATGGAATTCACACTTGGCATTTTCATCGAAACTGGCTGGCCTCTGATCAGGTCTCAAAGGTGCCAGAGTTCTCAACTGTACCAGCCCCAAGTCTTTCAACTTCTTCAATAGAAAGGAGTAAGTCACCGGTGGCCTGTCAAACTGCCTATCATTCATTCTTCCCTGCACCTGATAACCAGCCCTCTGAGGCCTCTGCTGAAATGGTTGACGCTGCTGTTGCGGTCGTTGTTGTTGCTGTTGTGCAGGCTGATTGTCAGCAGGAATAGTTACCGCAGCAGTGTGCTGAAAGTAGCGATCCCTACTGGGTCCTCTTTGAGCATACACTGCACTGGTATCACCCTCTTTCTTCCTCTGGCCATTACCGAAGGGCTTCTTCGACCCTGAAGATGAAGCATTACCCTGTATCTTTCCAAGCTTCAGCCAGCTCTCTATCCTCTCTCCAGCCACAACTATATCTGAAAAATTGGTGACCGGACAACCGACCATCCTCTCGGCGAATGCCCCTTGCAGGGTACCCATAAAGAGATCAGACATCTCCCTGTCCACCAATGGAGGTTGCACTCTGGCAGCCAACTCCCTCCACCTTTGAGCGTATTCTTTAAACCCTTCGCTTGACTTCTGAGACATACCCTGCAGCTGGGTACGACTAGGAGCCATGTCTGCGTTGAATTGGTACTGTTTAAAGAAGGCATCACCAAGATCCTGCCAACTCTTGATGTCAGAAGATTTAAGCTTGGTGTACCACTCCAAGGATCCTCCAGACAAACTGTCCTGGAAGAAGTACATCCAAAGCTTCTGATCCATTGTGTAAGCAGAGATCTTACGAACGAATGCTTGCAGATGAGTTTCGGGGCAGGAACTCCCATTGTATTTATCAAACGCGGGCGCCTTGAACTTCTGTGGGATCACAATCCCCTCGACCAGCCCCATGTTTGACATGTTCACGACCCCGGGAGTGGCATAGCTTTCAAGAGCTCTGATCTTTTCTGCCAGCAACTGAATCTCTTTGTTCTGCGGTTGGACACCATATTGTCCAAATGGCTCATTGTGCATAGAGAACTGATCAGCTTCTCTATCTTCCTCCCTATCATCATCAACCCCGAAGAAGGGAGGGAACAGACTATCTTTCATATTATTGCCCATCTGAACAGGTTGACCACCGGTGGCAGCACCAAAACCAGCATCATTGTTCACTATACCCACAGTCGTTCTCTTTCCACCATCTCTGGAACCACCCAGCCCCTGGTTGGAGACACCATCCAGGATAACACCACTATTAGCAGCAGAGGCCCGCTCGAGCTTCTCAACTTTGTCAGCCAACGCTTTCTGACCAACTGCAAAACCTTGCATGATGTTGATCAGTTCGTTCATTTTATCTTTCAGCTCGAGAATATTTGTGTTAGGGAGATCCATCAGCCTTGGAGTATTACGCCTGGTAAAGTATCGGTGAGGGCGTGTTGAGTGCAAAGGTACAACTCTACGAGCACGAGCAATGATTCCTGAAACAATCAAGCACGTTAGAACTGATACCTGCAAAATAAAAACACGTTATTATGATCATGCATGAATGCAGTGTTTATCCACATGAGGAACACTTTGTCTCTCGATCCTGGCTTCATCGAGACAGATAATAATCCGGCAGCAATATTCTGACATTCATCATTTGATTCACCATACAGATCCAAGATATATGATTTAGCAAAATACCCCCAGCCATGTGTGTGCTGTGTGAGTGCATACGGTAAAGCAAATAAAGCTTGAAGATCAATCACTGAATGAAAAATAACCATCACATATCACAATGCATAATAAGCGCCATAGTCATACATCAAAGCTGATACAAATCAAATACAATTCTCCAGAATCAGGAAGGAAATACAAACAAATGAATTCCGTCGACAGGCCTGACGGTAATCCACACAAATGAAAGGTCTAGCCGGATGAAGGTCCCACAGAAGGCCCTATATCATCAACCATCTTCGTGAACCCTGTGGCGAACCTGAGCTCGGTGTTCTCCTCCTGTAATCTCCCCACCTCTTTCTGGTGAATCTTCATCTGCCTGAAGTAATGATCTTTCTCAGCCTGATAATGATCTCTCTCAGCGATACAATGATCTCTCTCAGCAATGATCTTCACATTCTTTGTTTCCTTAATCTTCAGCTTTGCCTCCCACTCAGCGATAAGGGTCCTGACTCTGTCTTCCCTCTGATCCCTCACGAGGATTTGCCTTCTCTTCTCATCTTCAATGACCTTTGAAGCTCTAGACAACCTCTCTTTAGTGATGTCGTGCTCCCTTGTAGACGACGCTAGGGCTTGGCTGATCTTCCCATAGTAGGCAGTATCCATCTCAAAGCGCTTTGCTTCCAGGGCATGTCGCTTATCCTGATCCTCCATCCTCACTCTAATCTCTTGATCAGCCATCTGAATCCGAGCAACACTCATCTCCAACTCAGCTTTCTCTGCAAGCAACTGATCTCTGGCTCTCTTCATCTCGAGGAATTCTTCCATACTGACAGAAGAACGCGGACCCTCAATCAAAGGACATCCAGGACCGCCTCCCGGAAATGGTAGATGTGTGAGCTCTATCCTCTTCCGAAGCCAATCATCAAATAGAGGGAAATACCGACTATTAACCTTGCCATAAGGAACTTTGCCCTTTCTCTGAATATCGCGCCATTCATCCAACACTTGCCTCAACTTGGCCTGATTGCCCTCAATTGGGAAGTAGAAGGACTCCTGAATCTCACGTCCAAGAGGAGGACCCTCCACAGCAAACCCCATCTGCCTCCTAAGAAGCACCGGGTTGTAATTAATGCAACCCTGAACTCCTACAAGAGGCACATTGGGAAGACTCCCACAACTGTATATGAAATCTCGTCCCGCCATACCATTGTGAGTCCAAGCTATATCCTTGGCCCGCAAACCCATCAATCTGAACGACCACTTGACAGTAGGATCAAGAAAAGTGAAAGCACCTCGGGAAGGCAAATACCCCATAAACCACTTATACAGCAGCTGAGCACAACATCGGATCAGCCCCCCACGCCGCTTCTCGTTCCGATTATGGACCGAGTAATAAACGTCTCCAATGAGGGTAGGAATAGGATTCCTCTGCACAAACAATCTGATAGCATTAATGTCCACGAAGTTCTTCTGATTAGGAAACAAAATGGTCCCATAAATGCTCACAGCGACCAAGGCACAAACCGTCTTCCAATTCCCCACAGCAGCATGTTCCTTGGCCTTAGCTTCCAAGAAACTCAGATGAAAACCAGGTAATTTTCCTTTTTCTTTCAAACCCTCCTTGGTCACTTCCGGGCTCAAATAAAGAGCACGAGAAATCTCGACAACGCCAGGCTCTCCCTTAATGGCACGGGAAGGAATCTGATCTTGGATCTGAATACCCAAAATGCTGGCATAGTCCTCCATCAAGGGTCCCAACAAGTAGTCCGGGAACACAAAACATCTCAAACCCGGGTCATAAAATTGGAGAAGAGTATGAATGGCGCTCCTATCACTGTCTGTGAGCCTGAAAACCAGCTTCAGAATACCACCGTATGCCTCACGGAACATCCCCACATGGTCGGGTGTAATCAAGGCTATCATATCTCTCAGCACACCAATCTCTGGGTCGAAGAAGCTGTAGGCGACGTCATGCTTCAAACCGGTCCTCATGTATGAGCAAGGAAATCTCTCAACCAGGATCTCAATCAAAAATGCCCCTGCATACGGATAAACATGTGTTAGATGCAGGTAAATGCAAAATGTGATGATGCTGATGAATGAATGCAATGCACTGTGCCATCCTCCAAGTCATCTGAACATCTTGTTGCACTGAAGCCTGATCTCTGAACCGATCACAACCATCTGAGGTACTGAGCAATCATAAGTCCGACCCAAGGGTTCCGAAATAAGCGGAAGTGAAAGATACATCACCATCATCACCAGACAATCTCTGAGCAGATAACCACAACAATCTCTGAATCGGCCCGGGGAATCCTGAAATAAACGGATCCCCACTGATAAATAGCACGGACAACACTTCGGCGTCTCAGAAATAAATGTCCAAAAATCTGACTTATAAATAGGACTCTGATCAACGGAACCAATAGTCACCATCCAAGTCACCATCTGAATATGCACCTGTACGGATCACCCTCCCCTCACAGGTAAACTCTAATCAGGTCATCCTAAGGCGGATAATAGTCTCGACAATCGGGCAAAGATACTCAACGGGTTTGCCCTTTCGGGTGTGCCGCTGCAGCTCTATTGAGATCGTCTAAACCAAAGATCCGGGAAAGATCGGTCACCGAAGTCAATAGTTCAGATGAGGTGACTCAACCAGAGTGGAGTACCCCACAAAGGAAAAACTCCCTCAAAAGAACCTCGTCCGGCTTGTGGTACATCACATTGCCAAACACATGTTGACCTAACATGAAGGAGGCAACATGAGACCACACTAATCCTAGGTGTATACTCGGGCCTGGGTTTTATCCCCACTCAGAACACCCACCCCAAAACAGAGGAACCACATGTACAGAGGACAGCAACATGATAGCATGATGCATGCAAACATTTATGCAAATATATACATAATCAGAATAATAAATGCAATAAATAGAGCAGCACAAGCAACCTAAACTATCCTAGAATGCTAGGAGAGAATCTCTTAGGGAAGATGGACCAGCAATAGGTCAACTTCGATTCCCCAACAGAGTCGCCAGCTGTCGCATCCGCGAAAAACAAACGGCAGGCTAAAACAAAACAACACAGAGCCGCCACCGTGCGTTATTTATCCCAAAAGAGGGAAAGGAAACGCTCGAAGTAAACCTGGAAAGAACATGGTCTCGCGACCAAAGAGAATGGGATCGGGAGTCGGTTATGCGAAGGGAAGGTATTAGCACCCCTACGCATCCGTCGTACTCGACGGGATCCATGCTCAGAAGATAGGTAAAGATTGCTAAAACAAACATCACACACACACTGAAGACAACACAGGTGGAGGAAGAGGGGAGAGGGCTCGCTAGGATATCGCATCCTATGCCTACGTATCTCGTCTGGAACGAGAATCAGAGCTGCCGTAGTTCGGCTCACGCACGCTAAACAAGACACACACAAACACAGGCAAACCTGGAATCCGAACGCCAATCGCTGGACTTACATCGGCTTCCGAACCTAACAAACACACTCAGGATACGGACAGCCAATCGCTGGTCTTACATCCATATCCCGACACACAAGAAGAAACAAACAACAAGTTACTAAGGAGTCAGGCACTCGAGCCTAGTAACTGTCAAGCAAACACACACAAAAGAAAAAGGGTGCCCGGAGAGACCTCGCACGGTCTCCTGCCTACGTACCTCATCTGGTATGAGGATCAGGGCGACGTAGTTCCCCTGAACGGGAAAGAAATTCTCACCTAACCAGATACAAAGGGAGACACAGACTACTAGGGAGCTGGACTCGAGCCTAATAGTTATCATGCATCATAGCCCTATGTTAAGGTTTCTATCCTAACTTGCACAGGTAGCAAGCTAAACCTAAACAGGCAAAGCAATCAAAGCAAACAATCACAAATAGCACACACTATATACAGACAAAGTGGGCTCACACAAGGGGTTAGGCTGCAAAAGCAAACCAACTGTATCAGGTGATGTTAGCTCTTAACCCTAACATTGAGAGTTAGGGTGAAGCAGATGAAATGGGAGTGAGGGGTGCGCCTCACAGCTCTTATCCCTGGCCAGGGAGAGCTTCAGACAAAGGAAGTGTGGGTCCAGAAAGTGGGAACCCTTCTACACTTATGACTCTGACTCAACAGATCTTAGGTTAATATCCTCAAGGCATCAACATGTAATGTGAGCCAAGGGATGACTCAACAGATTAGCAGGAGATGGATTGCACATCTCTTGTGTCTGCCAATTGTCTTAACAAAGGTCTTTTCCTGCTTGGGGACAAAGATAAACAAGCACAAGCATTGCCTCTTAAGGAGGACTTCAGACAGGTGCCTGGCCAAGTAACAGGCCAGGTCTTCCAGACTACATGGAGTTAGTGATTCTACCTCAATTGGTTAACACAAGCAAGCAGCAGCACAAGCAAGTTCACAATGAACTATAGCAACTAATGTACCTGAAATCAATCTAACATAATCAGTACTCAGCTCAAATAGTCAAACAGACAAACTAAAAGTCAACAGTTAACTATACATAAGCAATGCATCAAGCAAAGCACAAGCCAATGCTCAATCACAAATGAATTAGAAGCCACCTACAAAATGAACTTAATGTTAATCAACATCAACAAAACAAGCAACTCAAGCCAAGTGAATTAATTCCTCCATGCCATATGCCTTTTGTCCTGAAAACATAACTCAATCATGAGAAGCAAGCCCCTAGGACAAAGCCTAGGGTCAAAGGAGGAGAAATATTTCAAAACAGAACATGAAAATTGTCAAAAATCAAGTTCAATTAATTTAGAAACAAATCCAAGTGGTCTCACATTCATATCATCAATCAATTTCATTTCATGAAGCATCTAAGGCAAAACATGCAATTTCCAAGCTCATTGGACCAAACAGAATGAATCAATCCAAACTCAATCAAAAATAATTCAATAAATCCCAGGAAAAATCATGGCTAAACAGCACTCAACACATGATTATCACACCAAATTTCAGGCCATTTGGACAATTGGAAGCAAGTCAATTAAATTCCCTAAGTCAAAACATGTTCAAACAAGCTCATACAAGGCATAAAATCATGCATCAACTTCAAGCAAGCACAAAACAGAGTAGGAACATGATAAATGCACCAAACCAAAGCCATGGTAAATTTCAAGATGTCTAGAATCACTCCACAAAATTTCAAGTCCATCCAATACATATCAAGAATTTCACAAATCATATGAGATCATGACTCACAAAAGGTTCACAATTGGTCAAACAGGGGAGAAATTCTCAAAAAAATAGGAAATGCACTCAAACATTCCACAAAAATTCACATTCAAATTTAACATCCAGAAGATTCAACATAAAAAAATTCAGATCATTTCAAGTTAATATGGCATGGTAACAAAAATCATGAAGTCAAGTAAGACATGGTGTGACACAAATTGTCACACCTCTAATGATCAGGTCATATCTCACAAACCAGGAATGATAAAATCACAAACTCAAAGCCAAAATGTCACTTAAGGTCTCTAGATTACACATGCAAAATTTCAGCTCCATCCAATTAAGCATCAATATTTCATGAGCAAAATATCAAGCAATGTGCAAGCAAGAACACATGTGAACAAACCCTAGGCCATTCAAAAAATCACACGTGCACAATTTTTGCAAAAATCATCATTAAATAGTAGACATGGCAAGGATCATGGCACAAAAAATTTCATCTCAATTGGATCAATGGTTATGAACTTATGCATTTTTTCATGTGGAGAAAAATTAAAAATGATGTGAAATGGCATGTGAAATCATGTGAGCATATGAGAAAAAAATGCAAAGGCAAACATGTGAAAATCCTTCTCCAGGAATCGAAGTGTGTATGATTTCAAATCAGCGCGTGCTACTGTGAGTGAGTGGACACATGGTCCAATCGCCAGCGCTATAACAACTTAGCCATGCAAACAGCAAAAAAAATGGATTAAAACGCATCTGGAAACGCGTTCATCATACATTCATCCGTGTTCATACCAAACCCTAAGCTCAAGAACAAATGTTCACCAAAATCAACAAAACGCATATCATTGGAAAGGTCTTTCCAAGCACATTAACAATATCACATCAATTAAGCCTAATTCTTCCTAGATTAAAAGTTTCGAAGCAAAACATATTGGTGCATCAATCTTCTAATCCACATAACTTCCTTGTTTCTCAACCAAATTCAATGAAACAAATTGCAGAACACTCCACATCCAAAGATCTATCTAAAGCATGCATCAATTTCATGAATCATCACATTCGAAAACTAACCTTAATTGGATAGCAGTGATGAATTTGAGGTTTCCTGGCCTTGTAACATGAAAACAGATGCGCTTTGATGCTTGTAGGAGTGGATGAAACAAAGCTTTGATGTTGATTGTACACGATTTAGCTCAAATCTTGAATTGCCATTGTTGAAGCTCACTTTAATAGTCCTTGAATTGGCTTGGAAATGATGAGATCCTGCTTCCAACAGCTTCAATAATGCACATGGATCATGGATTGATGAAGATCTTGGCACGATTTATGAAGAAATATGAAGAAAAGTTAAGAGAAGAAATGAAGAGTTTTTGTGATTTTCAGATCTAGATTGCAATTCTGTTATGGTTAATCAGAAAACAGTTATGATTTAGTTTATATATGTGATGTTAATGATGCTGTTAATCATGATTAGTGTAAATGCAAAGGATTAGTGAAAATGCAAGTTTCATGCTAAATGGTCAATTGACCAATCCACCCTCACTTGTGCAAAACCAATGCAACAGTAAAATTTCTGTTTTGGAGCAAGTTTCAAATGATATTTGTGAGCTAATGCAAGTGGAATGGAGTGAAAACAATGCTTATTTCTCAAATTCACTTTTTCCTTCCACTTTTCAAATTAAGTTCACTTGAAAAATGCACTTTTTGTGTGAGCAAAATTCATGAAATGTAATGCTTGTTTTGGATAGAGGACATCAAAAGAAATTTGCTCAAAAAAGTCTCACTCCATTTGGCCTTGTGAATCAAAAGTTATCCGTCTTTGAAATTCAACTTTTTTGGACAATGATTTGATCATAACTTGCCAACCACACATGAGAAATTCATGTTCTTGGACTTTTTGGAAAGGTAAGAGCAAGATCTTCAACTTTCATGTTGGACAAAATTTCATTTGAAGCATTTTTGGACATGTAATTTTGAGGAGAAAACCTTTCCATTTTTGGCAATTTTGAATTACAAGTCACTTTCTATTTTTGGAAAGTTTTCATCTGACTTTATTTTATTCATTGTTGATGTTTGAAATGTCAAATGAAACTTGTTTGGACATGAATGAAGTGTATCTAACTCTCTCCCACCTCCAAATCCATCAGTTGACTTGTGGTTGACTTTTGTTGACTGATAGATGAATTGGCCATGAACTGATGAACTTGAGCTTCAAACTCCTGATGAAATGGCTCAATCATGAAACCCTAGCTTCCATAAGCTCAATATAATCATATGATGATCCCCATATCCACTGAAAACCTCATCCCCTTGACAAGCCCTGATTGGCACAATGCATATGATTAGGGTTGACTAGTGGTCAAAACCCTAATCTCAAGGAATCTGATCAAGCATGATGAATCTCTTGGTGATGATAAAAACATGATGATGATGATGTACCATTTCAACCAAGATAAAGCTCAACCCCCTTGAGGAATCAGAAAACCCTAATTTGAAGCACAAACCCTCAGATGGTTAGTGATCCATTCAATGAACCCTCAGGCTTAAATCTTAACCTCTTTATCTTCTGATCAAGACCTAGGAGGATGACTTGCTTAATGTTGTCATATGATATGCAAAGATGCAATGACTAATGACCTAAAAAATGAAATGCAATATGTTAAGCTAGTCCCAAGAGAGGAGGGCAAATTTTGAGGTGTTACACTTATCAACACCCAAGTTCCATTGATATTGACAAGACTTGATTGAATCAACCAAGAATCAAGGGTTTGTTGTGAGTCACGAGCATGGAGTATGGGTAAGAACCATCCCAAAGGAGTGAACTAAGGATAAAAAACCTGTAGGTCATGTTCTAAAAAGTTCCCAGAGTCTTAATTCCATCTATCGGATATTATAGGTTAGGATGACTGACTCATCAATCCATAATATTCTCAAGAGAAACTCGTCTGAGTGTAGTATCGTGTAACAACTGTTATCAAGTCTACACTTGAACAGCCTCCGCACTACGTCCTAAATAGGCCAAGAGGGGTTAAATGTTCTACGGTCCTCAACTTCTCGGACCCCAAATTAGAGATGGTAATGCCTAACCACAAATGACTTGTGTGACATTCCTAACTCCAAAATGGTCTCCACTAAGTAGATGGGCCTCAAGCCAACTTGTTAAGGACTACTCCACACAAGTCAAACATGACTATACCATCCTCCTATCTTAATTGCACTCAAGTTCGGGTTAGAACTTATCTCACCACTCAGAGATCACCAAGCACAACAAGCAGATTATATCACACAAACAAATATACATACATCAAATATACAATTATATACATACAAAAAAGTAGGCTAAACCCACTGGAGACTATTCCCCAGTGAAGTCGCCACTTTTTTGTGTTAGCACCCAAAGTGTCATAGGTACTCCTAGGGAGCACTTTTTTGTGTGCATATGTGTTTTTGTGCAAAATGATGTTTGCAATAAATAGAATGGATGGATGAGGAAAGAATTCATTAATTATATTTTTGTGTTTGACAAGACCTTCGGACTTATGCCTACGTACCAACATAAAACTAAGGGATCAAAACCTCGTAGTTCGTGGTAAAAATTTCAAAATGAATGAGTTGCTTTTAACAAATTTTTGAAATTTTCAAAGACAAAAGAGGCCTAAAAAGGTTTGAATGAGTGTTAGTTATTTTTTTCTTTTGCAATTTTAAGTCAAGTAATAATTTACATGTTTGATTAAGAAAGTGAGTTTGAAAATGCAATGGCATAAGGCCAAAGTTTCTAATGGGAAATAAAGTCTAAGTTTAGAAATCACAAACAAAGAAGATTTTAAAAGGAGGGAGATATTTGAAATTAAAGAAGTGGGGAGGAGATGAAGAGACTAATCCTAAGCACAAATTTAAAAGTTAAGAGTTGAGAAGATCTAACCAATGGGCTGCAATCCAATAGACAAGAATGTCATATAGAAACCCAAATTTCCCTTGGACTTTAGAATCAAGCAATATCAAAACACAAATAGCAAGATGAAGAGCAAGGCATCAAATAAAGATAGCCACATCCAAGCTTAGTAACTCCATGATCTTCTTCATAATTCCCCATGTATCATATGACTTCAACAATATGCATTAGACACAGGTTCAAGATAACAACTTCAATATGTTGCAGATGAACTCAAATGGATCTTCAATACTTATATCAGATGAAAGTTCACTTCATAAGCACTTGGTTTCATGAAAGTTGGCATTGGCCAAGTCCTTTTGCATAGGGAGTGTTGCCTAATTCTAAGTCCAATGTCTCAGAGTAAACCAACAGTCCATACAAAATGTCTTTTAGGATTTTTTGTTGTTATTATGTACATTAAGGTCAAAAGACCACAAACACAAACAAGTATATACAAACACAATATATTCACAAGATATGGCTCAAATGAGTAAAGTGAAAATGGCATTAAAAGTAAACAAATTGAATGGTATGAATAATGGAAAATGAAATAAAACTTAAAATTAAAGTGCATAAAAGTAAATGGCTTGAAATTAAATGTTAGTTGTTAGTTGATTAGAAGTTAGTATTGCGTTTGCTTTTGTTTTGTTTAAGTCATTCTTTGGAGAACACTCAACCCACTTATCACAAGCATGGATCCTTGAACCAAGACATCTTCCAAAGGAAGGAAAAAAGGCCAAGTTTCCACACAATACCATGAAAGAGGGGAGACTTACAATCTCACTTGCTAGAATGATATGCCTTTCGTGTCAACAATTTAGCGCTATGTTAAGCAATCGTAATTGGACTTATGTAGAAGTCACAACTATTTGAGGTCGGGCAATAAATTTTTTAGTGTTAATGCATGTTAGAGACATGGTATTATGAACCATACTCCTAAAACATACCACAGTTAAAAAGAATATGCAGAAGGGTAGACCTAATCTCATCCACACTCATGTTGATTTTTCAATCAACTAGCCTTAGGATATGGAGATATCATAGGCCCATGACATATATGAATAGAGAATGAGATTGAGATGAAGAGGGAGGGGAAATGGAATCAACACAAATTGATCAAAGGAGGACTTTTACCAAATTAAAATCATTCATTCATTTTGGGAGATGAAATGTACATTTCATCAATCCCTTGAATCCAATGATTTTAACTCAACAAAGTCAAATCAACCTTGACCAAGACCCAACAACACAAGTCAAACTCAACAAGTCAAAATTAGAAGCTCAACACAATTTATTTGGCATTTAAATAATTAAAATCAATTAAAATATGCATTAAATTAAATTATGGCTTGGCAAATTCCTAAAATCTCATAAAAAAACCAAAGAAATGGCCATGATATTTATCATTGGTCAAACAAGGTCAAGGGACCTTGGAGAAAAAAAATCATAATTTTTGGAAACTTAAAACTATTTTTAAACAATTAAAAATATTCATATAATCAATTAAATCGTGAAAAATATTAATAATGATCCAAAAAATAATTTTAATTCAGAAAATGAAAGAGAAATTTATTTAAATTTTTTTGGTGAAACTCTCATATTTTTTGGATCAATATTAAAATTAATATGAATTAATGAAAATAAACCAAATAAAATGAAAATCAGAAAAAACGTGGACCACTTGATCTCCCTCATTAATTAAGGTGGCAAATCAAGTGGCTCTCAGCGCGCTGTCCACCGTGATCTTGAGTCAGTGCGCCACACAAACGGTAATCCAAACCAACGTGTGAGATTAAAACATTTGAAATGGATCATGTGGTTCTGATGACTGCCAACTCACCACCGGAGCCAAAGCTTCGGTCTCCTTCTCCGGTGAGCCTCACTGGACTGGTTCAGTCACAACCATCACCAAAATAAAAAAGAAGGACATGATTTTAAAGTAAAAATGGCACTGAGCTCGAATTTGGCCTCAATTTATCCTAACTCCAAGTATATTGAGAGATACAAGGAGTTGAAATTTGAGGTGCACGATCTGAGTTGCTTCGATTTGACCTCAAAGCAACTCAATCTTGCGCCTACATTGGTAGGACTTTAGACAATCAAAGATCCAAGAGAATTATGGAGAATTAAGTGAGAATCGAAGAGATGAAAATTTATGGGAAAATACCTTCAATGTAGGTCTGAATTCGATTGTTCTTGCTCTTGCTTGTGTTTGATCTTGCTTAGGATGCTTGAAGGAGTATAATAGAATGATCAAAAGGCTTTGGATCCTTGGAGATTTGAATCTCAAAACAGTGAGATTCAAACTCAATTTCCAAATGGAAATTATCAAGATTATCCTTTGGAATGGGAGGATTTGAGTGCTTGGGATCAAAGCTGGCGCCCGGGGTTTTCAATTTTGAACCTAGAGGTCTCTATTTATAGCCAATTGATTTGATATTTGCACACTTGAACATGGAATCCAAAAATAACAATGAGTGATGCATGGGTGCATGGGCGTGCACAGGCCCATGAAATCATGTCATTTGGTCCATAATTGAATACAAACAAGTTTGAGATCATGTTGGAATGTCATGCATTGGTGTGTGGAAGTTTTAAGTTCAATCTTGCCAAATGATGATGTAATGTTCAAGCCATGCGCAGCCCATTTAAATCTTGTCCAAAGTGGATGAAATTGGACTTTTTGGAAAGGTTAGATCAAGAGGAACAACTTTCATGTTGGATACTTTTTCATTTGAAGCTTGGATCATGATGAATTTTGAGGTGGAAGTTGAGAAAATCAAACATGTTAAAAAAAATTCTAAGTGTCAAGCCATATGTTCATTTATTCCACCTTGGCTAACATTTTATGTGAGCTTCAAATGAGAAACGTTCCTTCATAAAAGTTGTATCTCTCTCAAATTAATTCAAAATGGTCATAAATTTGATCTTATTTGGATTTAATATGAAGGATTTATGCATTTTTGAGGTTGAGAAAAATCACTTGTTCAATGGCATTGGTCCAAAATGACCTATAATGTATCCTCATATCACATGCTCATAAAAGTTGAATTAGCTCTTCCTCTAAACATAAAAGTTAAAGTAGACATCTTGAATTTGATTGTGAAACTTGTAAGTATTTCATATCATAAAAATTGAGTAAGTTATGGCATTGGGAAGTTGACCTCAAAATTAGGGTTTAGACAAAATGACCTATAATATTTCATTATAAAAAATGACTTTCCAAGCAAAACTAGCTCTAGACCTCAACATGAAAGTTGTCTGGAATGTAATTTAGAGTAATGTTTCTCCTGGAATCATTTTCATATGATAAAAATTGTAGGAGATAGGGTCTAGGAAACCCCAGTTTTGATTAGATGAATTCCTCTGGTCAACCACCATTAACCAACTTGCTAACTTGCAATTCTCTTGACTTTTGGGACTCATGAGGATCATATATGCATAAGCTGATGAAATTTGAAGTATCCCTTGAAATATTTGATCAATTGGTAAAGAAGGTTGTTGAAGAAGTTACACAAGATACCTAGATGAATTAGGGTTTCCAAGGCAAACCAACTCCAAACTCTTGATGAATTCTTGAATAAAATAACATGTGAATACCATGGGGATCCATATATGATGCTTAGAGCCACAGTAACACAATCTTGATTGATCTCCTTGCACTGAGGGTCTTAAATCCTAGATGTGAGCTTGATAGATCAAAGGTGAGCACATGCCCTACCTACAAAAGAGTTAGTTTATACAAAGACATATTTTTGGTATTTTGGTTAGTAAAATGATAAAAATACAAAGTATGATACAATCACATGATGCTTAGTGATCTCTCCCAATACAAACCCAATGGATGAGGGGTAAGGAGGATGCCAAGGTGTGATCCCAATGCTAATGCATATGATGAGATAACACGAGGGATCTTAGGGTCAAAATTAGGGTCTTACAAATATAAGTGGTAAGACAAAGGTATTCTCACCACTACTAAGTTTAAAGAAAGAAGAATGTTTCAGATGGGGGCCAAAATATCAACTAGCCTTTGATGAGATTAAGAGGTACCTGTCGAAGCCTTTAATGTTATTACCTACCATGAGGAATAAATCTATGAAGTTGTACATTGTTGCATCTGAGTTAACAATTGGGAGTATGTTAACCCAAGAAGATGATGATGGCGTCGAAAGAGCCATATATTATTTAAGTTGAATCATGAATGATGTTGAGACTAGATACACTATGGTAGAAAATTTGTGTTTATCATTATATTTTTCTTAAACAAAACTTAAGCATTATATAAAATCTTCATATGTGTTTGTTTATTCACACTTTGACATAATTAAACATATGTTGTCGTAACCAATTTTACATAGTAAAGTTGGAAAATGGGCATTAGCCCTAACTGAATACTCTTTAACTTATGCACCCTTAAAATTCATGAAAGGCAAAATTATTGTTGATTTCGTAGTAGATCATGCAGTAACATAAATGGCGTAGAACTATGTCGAGTTCCCAGCATGGAAACTATATTTTTTATGGTTTCACTCATTCCAATGGAACGAGTGTGGGGGTTTTCATCATGTCCCCTGAAAGAATTTATACTAAGTATAAGTTCAAGATCAACAACCATTATTCCAACAATAAGGCTGAATATGAAGCCTTGATCACAGGTCTTACGATATTATTAGACTTGGGGGAAACTATAGTTGAGATCAAGGGTGACTCTGAAATGGTGATCAAGCAGTTAACAAGGAAATACAAATGTATTAAAGATAACCTGCTAATATACTTCGTCAAGTCAAATTCAATGCTTAAAAGATTTGAAATTGTGGATATTAAACATGTACCACAAATACGAAACCAAGAGGCCAACGATTTGACCCAAGTGGCATCAGACTACAAAGTAGCCAAGAGAAAATTAAAGAACTTAACTGAAGTGAAAGACAACTGGTATCGACTAGCATTATCCGACCAGATTTGTCAACCAAAATCTGGTGGGGGCAGAGGAGTTACCAGGATTTTTTGAAAATTTTGAAACTTTTGTCATCGACAACATAACAAATGACGATTGGTGAAGGGAAATTATTGAGTTCCTTAGAAACCCAACAGGAAAAAATTGTTAAAGAATACTACACAAGAGGTGTTGCTCAAATGCATTAGTGAGAGTGAAACCTACTTGGCAATCTGACACTCATAGCGAATCACATGACGCTCACCAAGCAGACCACAAAATGAAGTGGTTGTTGTGTCGACATGGGGTATACTGGCCCACCGTGTTGAAGGATTGCATTAAGTTCGCTCAAGGATGTCATGAGTGCCAGAAACATGGAGGAATACAACATGTACCTGCTAGTGAATTACATTTGAACATCAAACTATGGTCATTTAGGGGATGGGCATTAGACCTGATAGGAGAGATCAAACTTGTGTCTTCTAAAAGTCATAGATATGTCCTAGTGGGGCATTGATTACTTTGTAAAGTGGGTCGAGGCAGTTCCCCTAACTAACATCGACCAAGACACGGTGATTGACTTCATACAGAGTCATATCATATGTAGATATGGGACACCTGAAACCATAACAACTGACCAAGGTTCAGTATTTGTCGGCAGAAAAGTAATGGAGTTTACCGCCGAGACAAGAATCAAATTCTTAACATCGACCCCTTATTATGCAGAAGCTAACGGTCAAGTAGAGGATATGAACAAAGTCATCATAAGCTTTATAAAAAAACACATAGGCAAAAGGCCAAGAAGTTGGCATACAACTTAAAATCAATCGCTTTGGACTTGCAAAACTCCCCCTCAAAGAAGCCACAAACATTAAACCTTTTCGAATCACGTTTGGTCATGATGCAGTTTTACCTGCGGATATATGCTTATAGTCTGTGAAAACTCAAAGGCAAAACAAAAAACTCATCCGACCATTTTTGGAGTATGATGATGGATGATCTAGTCGACCTGGACGAATAAAGGTTACTCGCTTTAGATGTCTTGATGAGGCAAAAGAAGATAATAACTGAAACTTACAACATAAAGTTTAAGTCAAAAAATTTCTCTGTCAGAGATTATGTCTGGAGTATTGTACTTCCTTTCGACAAGAAAGATAGGACCTTGGGGAAATGGTCACCAAATTGGGAAAGACCTTTCAAAATAAATCATGTTTTTCCAATAACGTGTATGAGATTGAGGAGTTAAGCCATGATAATCGAACACTGCGAATTAATGCAAAATACTTGAAAAGTATAAGCATGTGCTTCAGGAAATCAATATCACAAAAGAAAAATAGTACTCAAGATGTCATTGATTTGGCCAAAATGGAAATATTATAAAAACGCCGAAAGAGGCAAATAATACAAGGCCAAGAGAAACGAAAATAAAAGAGATATTGCAAGTTTAAACCTACTGAATTTCAAACTATAGAGTTCATTTTTTCTCTCAACTCCTCAAAGCAGGTTTTGGTACGAATGAGCTTTTGGTCGATCTGTTGGTCAAAGGCTTTCAATGTTGCTACTTTGGCTTCCAACTGCTTAACAACTTTTAACCTTTCCAAGCAAGTACTAGTGGTTTCTTACAATTCCTTTTCTACAGACTCCAACTCAGGGGTTTCTAGTTTGGACCTCTCATCTTTCGCTGCTTATAGCTTTAGCCGCAGTCAGGACAGGATTAAATCAGGAAAATAAAACCCTCTTGATCTCATCTTGCTCTCGTCAAGACTGGTATAAGGTTTCCTGAACCATTCAGGACCGCATTGTCTACTGGAAAATGGGGCCATCAACTCAATGAAAGTTTTACACCTGTAAAACATCTAGAAGTAATCTTCGAAGATCTCTAGAGAGACTGCCTCCTATCTTCCAGGGTGATCTTAGCTAGACGAGGACCTTCAATTCCCTCCATCGAATTGGGAGGAACTCTGGCCTTTAGGGAAGATTCAAAAGTGATATCCATCCACAACTACAAAAGCCAAATAGGTCCCCTTATTTATAGTCTATTGGGATTTTCTGGTCTCACCATATCAGCGACAGCCAAAGCCAGGGATCATAAAGTCTCGTGAGAATTAGTTGGCTCATACATATTTTCCTTCCTTCATAAAGATGGGTGTCAAGCGGCGCATATATTTTATCCACCTGAACAGATTGAACACAAAATACATACCTCGACAACTCGTAAGTAAGAAACTCAATATGTTCGCACATATGAATATTGTGGGTTGCCTTTTGATGATCCTTTATAAAAAAGGTGTAAGTTGGTCTAGTGAAGGAGAATTGAGGACCAGTTCTGGTAACTTTTAAAGGATCGAAGTTTGTCCCAGTTGGATGAACACTAACTATAGCAACTATATCGAAGAAAGTTGGAGTTATCATTCCACAGGGTAGTTAAAAAATGTTGGTGGATGTATCCTAGAAACACATGGAAGCGGTCAACATATGAGGATTATAAGAGAGACTCACCCTGGATATTTGGATTATATCATAAATCCCTAAATATTTCCGGTAGTGTATGTTTTTCCCTTCATCCCTATCCAGCCACTTAATATACTCAACATCCTCCGGTGGCGGAAAGGAACAGAAGAACCAGTTTTTGAAGAAGTTAAACTTGAAAGGTTCATCTATGAACACTAATGGTTCATACCCACGATATATAGGGAAATAATCATGAGGAAGTTGGGGTTTCTTAATATATTTTGATAAGGGGACCATAAATACATGCATCTTACCTAGCAAGCACGTAGGGGACAAAAGTAGAGTGATACTAGATCTTTATGTGTTTCGTTTCCAAGGGAGGCTCCGGCACGTAGGCACAGCCATCCACGATGATAGGAAGATCAATTTTGGCTACGAAGCCCACACGGTGTTGTACCGGAATTACCCTTGAATGATATGGGTTTTGTCTGAGTAAGAGCATAAAGAAGAAGGAAAAACTAGCGTTTCGGTGAGGCAAGGTGCAAAAATAGGAAAGAAGAAGGAGTTTTGAATAAACACGTTTAAATAGCGGATGAAGAAACAATTCAATTTTTGTCTGAGAAAAGATCGGCCATGTGGTGGTTAATTCGACAAATGGCATATAAAAGCCATGGGGAATGCAAGATGCAAGTTAGAGCATTTACATTTCACTTAGTCTTCCTAAGGAATAATAGGTAATCATAGTGAATCTGCACACACGAATTTTACATGTGCAATGGTAGAAAAGTTAGTGATAATGACTAACAACAAGCAAGACTGGGGTGACATGGCACATAATGTGAACAATGATAGAGTACTTACAAATAATTCCACGTTTCTCCCCTCATATATGGATCGACAGTGACATTTTTAGGGGGGCATGTGTTATGCTCGAATTTTTAGCTACTAGAAATTCAACAAAGAATGTCAATGAAAAGACATTTACTGTGAAAATGCATTAATGAAGTGTCTTTAAAAGAGTACTAATGATAAGTCATCGATAAACCAATGATGAGGGGTCAACCGAGCTGTCGACACAGTGAGACGTGGTTTGGAGGACTCTGAGGGATAAATCCCCAAGACCCAGATCGTTGAAATATGTCCAAAATCTCGAAAAGGGTAGTCGATATATGCCTTTATTCCTTCAAGAGGACCAGTCGATTAAGCCACGTGATGTAAAAGACTTAGTAAATTCATAAGTCTTAAGTCCTTGATAAGCAACGTCGACAACATGTTGGAGCAGTTAGCATCGAGGGTTCATGAAGAAGTGGGAAGCAGTTACCATTCAATGTGGGTTTTGAACAGAGAGTGTATTGGAAGACACGTAAGCACACTAGTGGAAACTTGAAGATTGAATGTGGAGTAAAAGCAGTAGTTCCACAATAATCATAATTGTCATCGATGATTACTTTGTAAATAAAACAAATATCAGACTCATACATCAGTAGTCGCAAAATTTCATACATATTCTCCATACCACTAGAGTACCCATGTCAAAGAGTGAAACAGTTGAGCGAGAAACATGTATGTGTCTACATCCACTCTTTTTTAGTCTTTTGCTTCCTTAAAATAAACACGTACTTTTACCTTCGTTTTGTTTAATGTCATTTATTGCACTTTACCTAATCATTTATCACAACCTGGCTTCATTTAAAGTCTTTTTCTATGCCGCAGTCAATTCACGCGCCCATATGTTGACACGAATTATTTGCACAAATTGCTTTGGAGATTTTTCGGGTTAATCTCACATATTTCCAAACTCGTGATTATTTACCAAAAACACCAGTAAACACGTACCATCCTTAAATATTGGCTTATAATTCCTATATTTCCTATTGATGAGGTTTTCTCTTTTATCGTAAGGCGTGCTTGGATACATTTGGGAAACATTTTATTCATTTTAATGAGCTTCTAGGATTCAAATACTAACATGACTTTGTTATATATTTCATATTTGGTATATATAGGCGTGCAGGTGTATCTGTGAAGAAAGAGGCGTCTGTAAATTTCTTGACTGACCCATAAGAGGGGAGATCGAGTCTTAGGTCTATAGATGTTATAATGTATGGGTGGGTAGGGGGATAATATGCATGTGTAAACATGACTAGGGTCTCCCCATTGGTTATACTAAGGACTATCGGTTTTAATGTGGGACATACAAATCTCAAAGCCACTTCAAGTAAAGTGATCAAGTATGAGAAAGTATGTTCCAACAATCAACATACTTTCTTTTCATTTGCCTTTGACAACTTTGGTTTTCTAACACCTGAAGCAGTGGATCTTTTACAAAGAGTGCAAATGCTCATGCGAACAATATTGTGTCACCTAGGATAATGAATTTAATTTTTAAGAGGATTGGTTTCGTCATCTAAAAAAGAGTAGAGACATAACTTGCTATCTCCTGATGTTTCTATATAATCTTGATTATATATGAGTTGACATTGCTTTTCTCTATGATACTTCCTCGTCCCAAATTATAATACATTTTATTTAAAAGAAATCATCTCAAATTATATGTCACTTTACAATTTAAATGTCAACATTAATAATTTTTTTTCCTAATATACCTTATAGTATTTATTACTATTTCTTCTTTCAACTCTTGTAAGACGTTATTGTAAAGTCATATCTAATTTGTCTTTTACATACAAAATAATTAAATTTTTAAATTGGTGCAAAATGCTCATGTTATTTGGGATGGAGGTAGGGTTGTAAATGAGTCGAGTCAGGTCAAACTTGCCTCGACTCGGCTCGACTCGATAAGAATTGGTTTAGCTCAAAACTCAACTTGAGTTTGACACGAACTTTTTTTAAGCTCAAACTTGACTCGTTTTAAGTTCACGAACAACTCAATTTAACTCGTTAGGTTCATCTTATTTACTTCACGGACTTATAAGTCATTTTTTTAAATCTAATTTTTTACGGATAAATTTGTCAAGGGTTCTTATAAATTTACCAACATTCAATTTTAGTCCCTCTAAAATTTTCCTTCAAACAATGGTCCTCGTAAAATGTTTTATCCATAAATTTCGTCCCTTTCGTTAAATTGGCTTAACGGTTGCATACATGGACGTCCAAATGTGTTTTTTTGTGACACATTGGATTTTTTTTAATAATTATTTTTGTTATTTAAATGTTAATTTCAGAACCCTAATTGCACGAAGCGTTCAACTCTTTTTCACTTTAGATCGTCGTTTCATTCTTCTTGTTTTCACTACAACTCGTCCCAGTCGTCTTCTTCACTGCAAATCATTCAAAAATACACATTAAGTTTCATTTTCATCAAGGCGAGGCAAATCAATTTTTTTATCATTCCACAAGTGTGAGCAACCGTCCAGGGAGAAGGTGTAAGTGTAATGCTCGTATGATATCATACCAGTTCAAGAACAAACATAATAAAGGGAGACTTTTCTGGAGGCGTCCATTTTGGAAAACTGAGGAAACTTGAAATTTATTCACATGGGATGAAGATATAGTACAAGGAAAGGATGTTTTTGAAAGTGTAGATGAAGATTGGAGCAAGGATTGGAGCAATATGAAGGAGATGCAAGTGGCTGAAATATTGAATGAGTTGTATCAATCTTCAATGAAGAAGAACAAGAAATTGCAGATGAAGATGAAGTCCGAGGCATTATAATGGAAAATTGAAGTCGATATGTCTTGTATTTCTGTTTATGCTCAACATGTTCTTGATATTGAAGTGTAAATGTTGAAGGATATATTAAAATGTATTGTTCGGTTATGTAATGTTATTGAAATGATTATGGAATGATGTTCAATAGTTTATGTAATGTTGTTGAATTGATTATGAATTGTTATTCAATTGTTTATGAAATATTGTTCAATTATATAATTTTGTTCAATTCAAATTTTTATGTTATTTTGACATGGTTTAGTATATATTTTGACATATTTGTACATAGTATGGTCAAACAGATTTGTTAAAACACAAATATCTTTATAACATGGTTGTGATATTACACCATTCAAATATCAACATAAATATGTCTTCAAGACATCTTCAAAACATGGTGTTCATTACATTACAATACATATGTCTCCACAACATGGTGATTACAATACATATGCCTTTAAAAGACAAACATAAATATCTTCACAACATGGTGATAATACAAAAACAAAACATAAAGATCTTCAAATGGATCTTCAAATACTCTTCATTAAGTTAGCCCCTTGCTAATGTATTCCTAGATTTCTGATACTCTACCATCACCATTGACATCTTCTATGGGTTCCTATTCAGTGATCACCAATGGATCATCATGCTTTTCACCAGGGCCAAATATGTTCCTTATTTGCAGGGTCCTCAGTTTGTCACTTTTTCTGTTTACAATTGTCACACCAGCATTATTATTCACTTTGTTCTTTGGTATTAGTGTCTTGACCTGGAATAAGAATGAATAGGCATAAGAAAGATCAATAAATAAGGAATATCCACATAAAATATATATACTCACAAGGTCACTACAACTTGGATTTTGTGAAGAAATTCACGGTGGTTTGAAAGCATTATTTTTACATACTTTTGTTTTTTACCAAAGAATATCCTGACAACATTTGACTTTGATGCACTTGACTGGATATGTGATGTGTCAATACTTAAAGGTTGAATGTCCAAAATATCTTTATCACTTAGCAACGCTGCCAAAGTCTCAGGATCCCATTCACAATACTTGTCTAAACCTGGAGCTTTTGTTGGTTCCTTTTTGATAGTTGGTTCCTCATTGACAGTTAGTCCCTCATTGAGACTTGATTCCACCTTTATACCCATATACCTTTTCTCTAAGGGTGGAAAAACTTCCCATAAGTTAATTCCTTATCCTCTCAAATGTGGTTATTATTGGTTTATCCCTTTGTAACAAGATTTTTGCATTGAAAGATTCACTTAGATTGTTTCATTGAAAGGTTCACTTAGATTGTTCATTAACACATCACACTTAGAGAAAAAAAAGGAAAAACATGCTTACACCATTTAGTTTTGGGAATAACATATAACCATTCATATGCATCCAAATGAAATCCTTGATTTGAAGCATCTTAGATTCACGTGACTTAAAATAAGTTGCCTTGGTTGCAACTATTATAAGACCCCTAAACAATGTGCATCATTCAAAGTTCTTTTTGAAGTTGGCGTACAAGTGCCTTAGATATAATCTATGTTCAAAACCTGGGTAGTCCTCTTCAAACACTTGAACCAGATTGTTTGCACAAAAAAAACAAGTGCATTTAGTTTAAAAATTCATAACAATATGCAGATATGAAACATAGTTAATGTGAATAAAACTTACCTTTTGCTGGTCAGATATGAAACACCATCTGTTTACTCCAATGTCTTCAAGAAGCAATTTAATGAACTAACTTCATGAATCTTTTATTTCATTCTCAACAAATCTAAAAGAAAAAGGTATATATTGATCATTAGGATCTCTCCCAATAATAATCAGTAATATACCACTATACTTGTGTTTCAGATGACATCCATCTAAGTCAATAAATGGTCTGCATGATTTTGTGAAAGCCTTCTTGGTTCGGTCCCATCAAAACATAAGTAGAACCTTTCAAATCTTAGTTGCAACCCTGGAGTTGGATATGCAATGTTAACCTTAAAAGTGTGTTCTGCTGAAGCCCTCTTTAACTTAGCACCATAAGACCATAAATAGCTAAACTGTTTCCTAAAGTCACCTTCTACAACTTGTCTAGCAATCTACCCTGGCTTGAAAGCTCTACAACCCGATATTTCAATTTCATACTTAAGTCTAACATCTGCTACCACCTCATTTAACTTCATCTTTTTGTTATTCTTCAACCCATCAATAATAACATTTGCAACCCACCCAACTTTGACACTTTCATTGAAAATATGTCTTCCACACTTGTTCTTATGAAACAATGTTTTTATCCTAAATGCTTTTATCTTTACTAAGAACATCTTTTTTATTGAACCTAATTACGCTAGGGATGTCATCATATGCCCCACTAACAAGCTTATCATTCATGTAATCCTCTTCAATGACATGTTCCTTACATATCTCTTATATGATAAATATGTTCTTTGGTGGTTCACAAGGAGTCTCACTATCAACAACTAGTTCAGTTATAGGTTCACAATCAACACATTCATCAAACTCTTTCATCCTCTCCTCCTCGTTATCATTAAAACGTACATCCTCCACAGATTCATCACTAGATTCAATTAAATTATCAACCTCTTCATCACATGTCTTTCATTTGTCTTTCTCTATAATCCTATCCATAAAACTTACCTTTTGCTGGTCAGATATGAAACACCGTCTGTTTACTCCAATGTCTTCAAGAAGCAATTTAATGAAATAACTTCATGAATCTTTTATGGGTAATGCTAACTTGTGCCCTTGGGGCACAAGTTAAGAAATCCACAAATGGAAAAATTTTATTGAAAAAAACAAAAGAATCATTAATCATGACTTTGTATTAAGTTCACCGTGCAAATCCCAAGACTTTTTTACTTTATTTATCTCTTAACTTGTACCCTTGGGGCACAAGTTAGCATTACCCATCTTTTATTTCATTCTCAACAACTCTAAAAGAAATAGGTAAATATTGATCATTAGGATCTCTCCCAATAATAATCAGTAATATACCACTATACTTGTGTTTCAGATGACATCCATCTAAGTCAATAAATGGCCTGCATGATTTTATGAAAGCCTTCTTGGTTCGGTCCCATCAAAACATAAGTAGAACCTTTCAAATCTTGGTTGCAACCCTGGAGCTGGATATGTAATGTTAACCTTAAAAGTGTGTCCTGCTGAAGCCCTCTTTAACTTAGCACCATAGGACCATAAATAGCTAAACTGTTTCCTAAAGTCACCTTCTACAACTTGTCTAGCAATCTACCCTGGCTTGAAAGCTCTACGACCCGATATTTCAATTTCATACTTAAGTCTAACATCTGCTACCACCTCATTTAACTTCATCTTTTTGTTATTCTTCAACCCATCAATAATAACATTTGCAACCCACCCAACTTTGGCACTTTTATTGAAAATATGTCTTCCACACGTGTTTTTATGAAATAATGTTTTTATCCTAAATGCTTTTATCTTTACTAAGAACATCTTTTTTATTGAACCCAATTACGCTAGGGATGTCATCATCTGCCCCACTATTAAGCTTATCATTCATGTAGTCCTCTTCAATGACATGTTCCTTACATATCTCTTATGTGATAAATATGTTCTTTGGTGGTTCACAAGGGGTCTCACTATCAACAACTAGTTCAGTTCTAGGTTCACAATCAACACATTCATCAAACTCTTTCATCCTCTCCTCCTTGTTATCATCAAAATGTACACCCTCCACAGATTCATCACTAGATTCAATTAAATTATCAACCTCTTCATCACATGTCTTCCATTTGTCTTTCTCTATAATCCTATCCATAAAACTTACCTTTTGCTGGTCAGATATGAAACACCATCTGTTTACTCCAATGTCTTCAAGAAGCAATTTAATGAACTAACTTCATGAATCTTTTATTTCATTCTCAACAACTCTAAAAGAAATAGGTAAATATTGATCATTAGGATCTCTCCCAACAATAATCAGTAATGTACCACTATACTTATGTTTCAGATGACATCCATCTAAGTCAATAAATGGCCTGCATGATTTTGTGAAAGCCTTCTTGGTTCGGTCCCATCAAAACATAAGTAGAACCTTTCAAATCTTGGTTGCAACCCTGGAGATGGATATGCAATGTTAACCTTAAAAGTGTGTCCTGCTGAAGCCCTCTTTAACTTAGCACCATAAGACCATAAATAGCTAAACTGTTTCCAAAAGTCACCTTCTACAACTTGTCTAGCAATCTACCCTGGCTTGAAAGCTCTACAACCCGATATTTCAATTTCATACTTAAGTCTAACATCTGCTACCACCTCATTTAACTCCATCTTTTTGTTATTCTTCAACCCATCAATAATAACATTTGCAACCCACCCAACTTTGGCACTTTTATTGAAAATATGTCTTCCACACTTGTTCTTATGAAACAATGTTTTTATCCTAAATGCTTTTATCTTTACTAAGAACATCTTTTTTATTGAACCTAATTACGCTAGGCATGTCATCATCTGCCCCACTATCAAGTTTATCATTCATGTAGTCATCTTCAATGACATGTTCCTTACATATCTCTTATGTGATAAATATGTTCTTTGGTGGTTCACAAGGGGTCTCACTATCAACAACTAGTTCAGTTCTAGGTTCACAATCAACACATTCATCAAACTCTTTCATCCTCTCCTCCTCGTTATCATCAAAATGTACACCCTCCACAGATTCATCACTAGATTCAATTAAATTATCAACCTCTTCATCACATGTCTTCCATTTGTCTTTCTCTATAATCCTATCCATAAAGGTGATCTCTCCTATTTCTGGTTTTGCTTTAGTAAATATCTCAACATCATAATTATTTCCTAGCGCATACACAAATAACTCAGAAGCATCTCTATCGTCCTTAAATGGTTTTAAATCTTCTTCTAGAGAACCACCATCATGCTTCCACCATATTTTAACATTCCAACATCAAACTCAGGGTCAATCCCTTTGACTAAGTCACAAGCTTCAAAATAAGACCAATAATTCGGATCTTGACCACTGTGTGCATAAACATCCTCACCCTCATATCTTAAGCTAGGTTCTTTTATAAAACATCCCTTTGTGTAGAACAAAACCTTAAATTTATCCATGTCATATACAGTTAATTCACTTAGGGTTAACGTTTATCAAATTAGGTCAAATACGATATACAGTAGGAAATACTCCCTAGATACATATACAATTTAGACCAAAGCATACAATATACAACAATAATACAAGTAAAATGATTCTTAATATAACCATAACATTACTTAATAAATCAAATTGAAATACATGAAACCACAAACTGTGAATAATTGGGACTACAAGAACACTTGCAACTGAAAGGAATGAGAAGACCACGACTCCGACAAGATTTTGAACTGGGACCACAAGAATGCATGCAACTGGGAAGGAAGGGACCACACAGATGAATAAGAAGATGTTTTAGGAATTTCGTGAATAATATTGTGGAATGGTTTAAGACTTTTGAATTCTAATTATTTATTTAACCTTATTAGAATAACATCTACAATGGCGAATAATTTAAAAAATAATAATCCACGTTGATTAATTAAACATGTTCCACGCAAGCCTCCGTTAATCAAAACTAACGGGATTGACCAATTTTACGGACGACAAAGTTTACGAAGACGATTGTTTAAAGAAATTTTTAGATAGATTAAAATTGAATGTTGATCTATTTATCGAAAATAAATATATATTTAACTTTATATATATAAATATACATATATATATATATATATATATATATATATATATATATATATATATATATATATATATATATATATATATATATATATATATATATATATATATATATATATATATATATATATATATATATATATATATATATATATATATATATATATATATATATATATATATATATATATATCATTTTAAATTAATATTTTTTAAAATAAAAATATTAAAATGAAATAAAATTCTAAGATTAGAAAAGAATAGATAATTAAGATTTGGAATAAGTATTTAAAACCTACTCTTGGAAATATATATACTCATGTTTATCTATGAAACTAAATTTATCAACAATCTATAATTTAAGTTCAAGTAATTTAGTTAACTAACTTAATTCTTTTTTGTTTATATTCAATTTATTTAGTTTATGAATCAAGTTCAATAATCTAATTGTCTAATCAAATCTCAAATTATATTTAAGTTATTTGGATTTATTGTCGATCCTAACAAATTAGTTTTTTTTTATATTCAATTTTTATTTAATTTATGAATCAACTTTAATAAAGAATCTCGAATTATATTGAAGTTAGTTGGATTCATTGTCGATCCTAATAAAATAGTAGATATCGAAATATTACTTTCTTAATCAGTGATGAGGACGACGACTAATAACCGTAAATCGTATTACTATTACACTCCAAAATTGCATACACATCGTCATTCTGAAGCTTTGCAATCATTTTTATTATCCAATTTTTTTCTGATAAAACGATAAAATACTTAAAATAATATTTTAAATTAAATTTTTATATAAAAAAAATAATAAAATTTTTTATATCAAAATATATTACACTATAAAGATTATTTAAAAAAAAATAATTTCAAAACAAACATACCCTCTATCTTCCAACCCTTCATTCCCAATCCCCCTTCCATGATGTGATAATTCTCTTATTCTTTCTCTCTATATTATCTCTGCTTCACATTTCACAAAACCAAACTCACTTTATCGTTTTTTATTCAGATTTCAATCAAAAACAATCATGGCCGAAGGTATTTACTTCCATCTCTACCTCTATTGTTGAATTTCAAATCTGGATTGTTCCAATATCTAACTGTTTCGAGTTTTAATTTTTAATTTTTAATTTTTATGTTGATTCACTTTTTGAGGCCTATTTTTTGCCGCCTTTGATTTACAGGAGGAGATAACGGGTCTCCAAAATCTTCGCCATTGACGCCATATGAAGAAGCATTGGAAGCCTTGTCATCTTTGATTACCAAACGCACTCGGGTTGGTGATGTCAACATGGAGGAGCGATTCAGCGTGCTATTTCAGTATTTAAAGGCACGCAAACTGTTTGTGAATTTGCTTTCAATGTATTTGTTCAGTTTGTTGGAAAATGTTTAGTTGTTTGGTGATGTTAATAATGGCGTGTTTGATTCGATAGATGCTTGAGTTGGAGGAGGCAATTTCAAATATGAAGATTATTCATGTTGCTGGTACTAAAGGGAAGGTACTTTCATTAATTTAAATTTGATTGATAATTACTTCGAAAGTGAAACCATGTTGAAAGTTCGTGAATGTATTAGTTAAATTTGCAAAGACTTTAAAAATATAATTGCTGCTTTTGAAAATTAACATAATGTATGTATGTTATGAATTTATGTTCCATCCTGTTCAATGAGAATTTCAAACTTATTGCAATAACTGAGGTAGTTGGTAGTAGCTTTGTATTCCAGTTTCATCTATTTTTACTCTTGCATCCATTATGATACATATTTTGTTTCTCTATCTTGCTTCCGTAGGGATCTACATGCACCTTCACAGAATCTATATTACGTAACTGTGGTTTTCGCAATGGGCTTTTCACTTCTCCTCATCTAATTGATATACGAGAAAGATTTCGTTTAGATGGGTGAGTCTCTCATATGTATTCATTGACTTTATTTCCATTATTACTTATTCATTGACTTTTTATGATCTCAATCTGTCATTTACTTTCTCTTGGGTCATAGAATTGATCATGAATTCTGATTAACCTTTTAATATTGAAATGGTTTGTAACAAATTAATCTTTCCTGTTAGAAGCTATTCATAGGAATAGCTTGTATATACAAGTTAGTAGCTTATTTGTGTGCTTAGCTGTATAATTAGTTATAACAACTGTTATTATAGTTGCTGAGCCAGCACATCCAGCTATGCCTTTACAACTCAATATCATAGAGCTACTGAAGCTATCTCGTATGAAGAAAGAACAAACATCAATCTGAGTTGCAGCAAAGGCCTTTGATCCTTGTTGTACAACATGAAGTAAGGAGGTTGAACAATTTCAGAACTCTTACTTCGCCTTAAGGCTATTATTCATTCCCTAATTTCAATGCCATTCTTGAAGGTCTTGATGAAGACTATGATCCTTTTCATCAGACTATGATTCATCTTATTCTGTACCTGACATAGAAGCACTTCTTCTGGCTAAAGAAGCTCGGTTAGGGAAGCATCACCAATGTACTGATTCAGATGCATTCTGTAAATGTTGCACAAGTTTCTTCTTCCCCTTTTGTAAGCTTCGTGTCAGTCCTTTGTTTCTTGGAGTTGACTTTGAGCACCTTCCCAATGGTGTTATCTTTCTCTCCTAATCTGATTATTTTGAGATCTTCTCAATTGAACTCACATGACTATCAATGAGCTTTCCACTCTCATTATCAGCAATTGCAAATTGAAAAACATGGAGATGATTTTTTCTAGATCCGAAGTTGTACAGATTAATAGCTGTGGCCTTACTGTATGATACATTGATATAATAAGAAATATCTTGTGGGGCTGATGAAGTGTGTCAACCTCAGTATCGGAAGCACGTTTACTTGACAAGCTGTGAAGAGGTATTTTGTTTTCTAAAAGGATCTTATTCCATGGTTTATCATTGCAAGTTGCAACCTGCTAAATCCCGTGAGCCTCTCTATGCAAGCCTTGGTTCTGTGATCTACAATCCAAACATAAGAGTTTGATTTATTTGAGCTAATACCATCACCTTGACTTTGGGAGGGAGGGGGGTTCGAATAATAGCCTGTGTATGCTAGTGTAGTAGGTTATGTGTATTCTTAGCTCTATAGTTAGCTTTGACAACGTTTATTGCAGTTGCTAAGTCAGCACATTCAGTTATTCTGTTATAGAAAAATGTAATAGAGGTTGTGAAGCTTTCTCACCATGTAAATAATACCTCAAATCGATGAGTTGTTTTCACTCTTATATCATTGATTTTGTCCTTCTACTGTTTTACCAAATTTTATGGACTTACTAAAGTACATCAAATGCCGCCTTATAGTTCATCTTTTGCAGCATAGCTACTATGCTATGATTCATTAGCATTACCCTTGTTACTTCTGCAGTGTGGAAATCTGCGAAGAGAAATTTTTAGCATATTTCTGGTGGTGTTATGATAGACTAAAGGTATATTTTGTGAATAAATGTGTCATTATATTTTTTTTTACTGGTAGAAGTTTTGGTTAGTTGTAAAACCTGGTTATTGTTTTTTCCTTTTTTATTTGTACTTGAACCAAATCACATTCCTAATTTGAACTGGCGGTATCTTTCTCACAACTTATTTTTGCAGATCCGCAAACTAGTTTACCAGTAACAGTTTAGAGTGTCTAGATGATAATTTAGGGCTAATTGTGTTGAAGTTATGCAGCTATTTCATTTTTCTCCCTTTTTGAGTTATTGCTTGCATGGATTTCAGTCTTTCAGAAGATACAAAGTAATTGATAGAGAAAATACTAAGATGTAGCAGTTAGCTTTAATATTTTTAAGTCTGGGTGTCATCTGGAAAACTAAGCACAATGGAGTTAATTTTTACTGGGCTGGTTCTAGCACAATATGAAGTTATGTAATAATAGCACTTTATGTGTTGCAGAACATAGTGGTCACTTTGAAGTTGTAGTTACAGAATCGTAAAATATACTTGTGGTTTGATGTGATTTTGATAAGTGGTTTCTTATACTGTCTTGGCGGTGCACAGGAAAAAACTGATGACAGTGTTCCTATGCCTACCTTTTTTCACTTCCTTGCTTTACTCGCCTTCAAGATATTTTCAGAAGAGCAGGTTTGATCCATATGCTTTAAATTCCAATGCAAACTTGTTTTCATACCGATACTTTATTTTTATTTTACTTCAAATTATATGCAGGTGGATGTTTGCATAATGGAGGTTGGGTTAGGTGGCAAATACGATGCAACAAATGTGGTATGCATAATTGGCATTTCAGCAGAAATGTGTTGGCCTTTAGTAATAGACTATCATATCATAAGATTGCTTAACTGCTGATATTTTTTACAAACTTAAATTGGACCATTCATATGCAGTTGTTTACTGTTTCAGATGCAAGCACCTATTGTGTGTGGTATAACTTCTCTTGGGTATGACCACATGGAAATTCTTGGTTAGTACTCTCCCACTCCCTCCAACTCTCTTTTGTGTAATTCCCATAGTTGCTAATTTACTGCACATCTGGTTAGTGCTCATGAAAATTGTGAAATAATTTGAAAGTTAAAAACAAAATAAATTTATATCTGGTGCAATATGTGTTACCACTATAACAAGAATAATAAATAAGAAGCCTGTGATTGCGATCTCATTTTTCAGTATATAGTACATGGAGATATGTTGTAACTTGTAAATCTTGAATAGTTAAATAGGTGAATTATTAGAATTTTTAGTAACCTGATTAAATGTACAAACTGTGCTAAATTTTATTGTCCTATAATTTATGTCCAAGAATATGGATGAAAGTCACCGAATTTGATATAACCCGTAGAACCAGGGTAACGAAAAATTATTTTATTGAATGGAAAAGATGAGCTCAAGAGCTCTACAATAATGGAAATGGAATGAAGGGATAAGCCACAGTTCAAGAACTCCTAACCAGAGCAATATGATCATACCAGAGAGAAATCTCCTAACCAATTTCTCTACAAAATTTCTGAATGGCTCTCATCTTCTGCTCCCACTCTCCCTTATAACAGAAATTCCCTAAAATTCAGAGAATGTCCTAATTAACTCTTATTTATCTAAGGCTCAGACCCAGGGTCCTATCAGATTTATTCAACCATTTCGGCTTACCTCTGTCTTGTGGATTCTATTAACAGGGAATACGCTTGGAGAAATTGCCGGTGAGAAGGCTGGAATCTTCAAGGTAATATATAAAGTAAAGACATTTAATTTTGATGGGTTTCTTCATTGGACCCTGTAATAGCGGGAGCTTTATAGCATCATGCTGTCAGCTAAAATCCAAGTTGTTAAGAGGGGATAGCCTCCACTTTAAACCGGAGTTCTGTGTCTCACATCCATCACCTAACCAATATAGGAGTCACACGAGTGTTATTTTCTTTTATCTTTTTTAATTTTTTAAAAGAAGAAAAGAAGAGGAGTCGTGGTGCAATGGTTGGAGTTTCGGTGTTTAGATTGTGAATTTAGTCTCTAGCAAATGTTTGGTAATGTTGCTTATAATAGAGCCATAGTAGGTCAGACCCTTCCCTAGAACCCATCATTGTGATTATATCTATCTTTTACACTTTCATGTCTTTCCTTGTATCACCCAGTGTGATTTCTATCCTTTATTATTTTTCCATAAATTTCTTTCCATTCCTTATAGTTATTTTATATTTTGATTTTATGTAGCATCGGATTCCTGCATTTACAGTGACTCAACCTGATGAAGCAATGAATGTACTTAAAGATAAGGCTTCTCAGTTGAATGTAAGTACATTCTTTCATGTGCTTACTTCCATGTCAAAGTAAGATAAGATTGTACAAGTTGCTGCATGTACCAAAAAAAATGTAAACTTATTATGGCCTTTAGCTTAGATTCATTTATGTAACCATATGCATCAGACAAAAATTTGGAAGAAAATTTCATCTATTTTCTTTCATATATGCATTTGAGTGTTGAACTATCAACTATCTAAATATATGTACGTTATTTAATTATCTTGACCAAAGATCTGTCCTATATCCTCTTTGTGCATCTATTTGTTTTTCCAAAATGATGATATATCGTGAGAACCACCACATTACTTGGATCTGTGTTGACTATGAAAGAAATTAATTTCTTTAATTAGATTCAACATGCTGGGCATACATACTCGTGCTAACATTTAATTAAGTCGCGTCTTCACTCTCTTTACTTTTACATTTGTCAAGGATCCTTTGAAATTTAAGAGATTCACCAATCAAATTCAGATCTTTCTTGTCTTTCCTATTTGGAATAGGTATAGTGTGTGTTTGGTTATGCAATGAAAAAAAAGATTTAAAATGAATTGACTTTAGCTAAAAGTGAAATGAATGTAAAGTGATTTATATTTGGATACATTCATATAAAAGTGGATTGAACATTAAATTCAAGGCTAAAAATCAACGGTAGAAACAAAAAATTTAAATTCTAACTTCAAGTTAAAATCAATTTCACTCTTGTTTTCATCTTCAACCGGCTGAGCACATGTATATAACTGTAGGTACCTCTTCAAGTGACAGCCCCATTAGATGTCAAATTACTAAGTGGTTTAAAACTAGGGCTTGAAGGTCAGCACCAATATGTAAATGCAGGTCTTGCTGTTGCATTATGCTCTACATGGATGAATATAAATGGACATCTCGAAGAGACTCATTTGAAACAGATTGTAAGTTCCATATGTGAAAAGTAGTTCCTTTACGGAAGTTCCATATTTGTTTATGTATTGTTATTGTCATGCTGCTGAGTTGACATATCTGCTTGCTTGAAGCAACACACTTTGCCAGAGCAGTTCGTAAAAGGTTTAGCAACCGCAAGTCTGCAAGGAAGGGCTCAGATTGTTCGTGACGAACACATCAACAATGAAATATCAAATGAACTTTTCTTCTTTTTAGACGGGGCTCACAGTCCTGAGAGCATGGAAGCGTGTGCAAGGTGGTTTTCTCTTGCAATCAGAGACCATAACCTGACCTTGTTTTCTCAGAAACCTGATCCTTCCAAGTTCTCAAATGAAGTGGTGAAGACGCACGGAGGTGAAGCACAAAAATCTGCGCAGGTAGATAAATGAGCTGTTATTTATGTTCAGCAGAGAAATCAGTGGTCAAAATATGAATAACTAAACTTTGTTGGTATTAGGGATAATTTATTTTCTGAATGGGAATCATAACTATAAGCTCTTGAAATTGATTCATATGACTCGTGTACACAATGGAAGAAATTTAAAGATATTGTATGATAGGATATAAATGTTAATGTTTTATGAACCTTGGTCCTTTTTCATCAGTTATTTAATTGAAGTCATTGATTTCTTATGCAGATTTTGCTGTTCAATTGCATGTCTGTACGAGATCCTCAAATTCTTCTTCCTCACTTGATGAAAACTTGTGCTGATCATGGTGAGTAACCTCTGGACTTTCCTACAACATGGTTAGTTCATAATGATTTAAAATATCTATTAATAAATACTTATCAAATAATTGACTTTGTCCTCGATTAATTCTGTGTTAGTTTGGGTCTATCAGGATAAAAAGTTAGGATGAATATTTTTTCGACTTGCGATTTCATTTTTTCTGAATAAGAAATAAACTACTGGATTGAAATTGTAGGTGTGTACTTCAAGAAGGCACTATTTGTACCTGGTTTATCATTGTACCACAAAGTTGGATCCCATGCTTTAACACCAACTGATTCTAACATTGACCTGTCATGGCAGTTCACTCTACAAAAAGTGTGGGAAAATCTCATGCAAGGAAACAAAGGTATTTTTTTTACCATCACATGCAAAGTATTAAGACTTCAAATCTACAAACCTGATTATTTGAAATGTTTTTCCTTTTCTTTCTTCATAATTTGTATTTCTTTCTTGAGTCCATGAAAGATACTTTGGTACGTTATAGACCTTAACCTATTTGGTGTCACGTGTCTCACAGGCAAGAATAACGGTGTGGCTTCTGAAGATTTAACTGGTATGGAAATGAGTGTCAGCAATTGCGAACACAGTGCAGTATTTTCGTCATTGCCGCTGGTTATCAATTGGCTTAGGGACAGAGTGCAACAGAACAAGTCAACTCGCTTTCAGGTAAATTTAATTAATAATTACATATTTAAGATGAAGATTTGTGAATAATCAAGATTAGCTTCCTTATGTTCTGCACTTTCTTTCATGTGTACTGTGTATACTATCTAATTGCAAAATTTGTGTTGTTGATGCATCAGGTCCTTGTAACTGGTTCTATACATCTTGTTGGTGACGTGTTGAAATTAATCAAGAAGTGATTTGTTGGACTAAATTGAAAACTTTGTTTATTTTCTGATTTCAAAGTAATGAAGTGCCATTATTATTTTCGATGGGATCGAATGAGATATTCGTGTCTTTCACGCCTCATTGTGAGTTGAGTGGTTCCGAAACTGCTAATAGAATGTTATCAACACAAGAACGTCTTGGCTTTTGGACCTGGATACATTGGCTTATATAAGCATCAGCCTGTAAGCTGTCTTCGTGGGATCTTTCAATCTTCATGACATAGTAGTTAAAAAAGAAAGGGGCCGTCAACTTCAAGAGTTTGGGATGTTTCTATTCAATGTAGAATTCATCATCATGCACATCCCTATTGTGATAATCATTCGGTGAGTCACATTGCAGCCAACCGCCTTTCATGAAAGGACAAAATATATCAAAATTGATTAGAAAAACTCAATGCAACTCTTCCAGTTACTACCCCAACTTGTAGACATTAAAAATTGATTAGCTAATTTGTGTATGGTTTTGCGTCCACTAATTTTAGTCTCTACAATGCAGTTAATATTTCAACACATTAATTTTGTGCCCGTCTTCCGGGCCGTTTTCAGATATATATTAATTTTGTTTACAACCTGTAGTGTTTTGGTATTAAACCAATATATTCATATATAATTTAAAATATGTAATGTTTGAAAATAAAAATAAATATTATCTCTAAAGTTGTCAATAAAAATACATAATCTAAACTATATATAAATATATAGAATAAATAATCAAAAAGTGTATCTCTTAGTTTACTAGACAAACAAATATTAATTATATTTTTTTTAAGAGACATTGTTGCTTAATAGAAATAGGAAATAAGAAAGTCAACTATGAAATCGTAAAGACTGATATGTCTACACACTTGTTTGAAGTGAATTGTAATATATATTAAAGACGACGTGTTAATACACTCATTTGTAACACAATGTATTATATAAGACAAGAACAAGAATTTTCTATGTAAATAATCTACCGTATATAAGTATCAGGAGGACATGTTAATACACTCATTTTGTAGCGTCAACACCACCTTATTTTTATTGTTGCTCTTTTTTTCTAATGTCACTCATTGGGTTTTATAAATTATTGTTTTCTCTAAAAAGAATTCAAATTTAATTTATCTTATATTTTATATAAAATTTGTGATATATATTTTATATAGAATAACATATTGATTTGCATTTTATATTGACATTTGATCACTTTGAATATCTTGTAAAATATGATTTTACTAATTAAATCAATTAAAAACTTTTGTTTGTATTGGGGGATTATCTTAAGAAGTTTCAGTACAAAAAACTCTTTTTTGATTCATGAAGATCAGGTAGTGAAAATCGTCATAATGATTCTTGAGTTTAGTTTAGTTAAAAGCTCTATCGATTTGAGATTAGTCTCGGTAAAATGTCTCTTGATTTTTGAGTTTAACATGGTGTAAATTTAAGTAGGTTTAAGATTGGCCCTATAAAAATCTCAATCCGTTTCGTGGTCATAATGTTTAAAACTCCAGTTCAGTTCGGATGATAAGTAACTCAAAATTCTGTCTTGGTTTGAGATCACCATTTGCAAAACTTTTGTTTGGTTTGGAGACTAACCACTCTAAATCTTATTCACTTTTCGGTTAGAAGTTATTCTAAAAAAAATTATTTCCTGGGGTTCGTGGACACGCCCTTATAAACACTCTCAAGTTTATTGGATACTATAAATGATAATTCTCTCAGATAGGACCAGGTCATTTTGACGGAGCCTGTACAATTCTCCAGTGTTATTCTTCTTCCTTTATCTCTTTTATTTTCAATTATTTTCTTTTCGTTGCTTATTTACTCAACTATTTTATAAAATATTTTCAAACTCTGATTTTAAAAATGATTTTGTTTTAAAACAAAGATTTTACAACCTCCACGATTCGTCCTCCCTCTTGTGTATGAAGACATATGTCCAACAAACTCTTCATACGTATATTATTCGATGAGTTTACATCCGATCAAAACGAATGTAATATGTCTAAGAAACGGATGTAAATTCATCTTCCCGCACTAGTAGAGGGACCGTTTGTACTACCCATCCAGAAAAGAATGATATGGCCAATGATTTAATAGGTTCTTACTAGGGGTGACAAACGAGCATGTCCGTCCCATTTAGGCTCGTCCAGCAAAAGCCCGCAAAAAAACGGGACGGACATAGTTGAGGATGTAAGCCTAAAACTTAGGTTCGTCCCGCAAAAAACTGAGGGCGGTGCAGGGAAAGTCCGCGAGCACTGCACACTTTAAGTCTAAAAATGCAAAAAATTATGTAAATACATGTACCCGCAAAAACCCATGAAAAAATGGGGCGGGGCAGGACGAACACATTAGAGAGTGAGGGCCTGAATCCTTGGCCCGCCCCGCACTAAAGTGCGAGCAAAATAGACATGTCCAGCGGATCAGACCCGTTTTGCCACCCATTGTTCTTACATGAATCTTAAAAAGTTTTGGCCATGAATTATATTGATTCTTTTTCATCTAACTTAATTTTAATAAAATTGGTGATATTATGGATATTGAGGACAAAATGAATGACAAGAGTATGAATTTAAGTAGGGGCCGAATATGAATTCGTCTTTGAGAAAGCGATTAAAAAGATGGCTAAAAAATAGGGGTGGCAAAACGGGCTCGGTCCGCGGGGCATGCCCGTTTTGCCCGCACTTTTGTGCGGGGCGGGCCAAGAATTTAGGCCCTCACCCTCAAATGTGTCCGCCCCGCCCCGCCCCATTTTTTTCGCGGGCTTTTGCGGGCACGTGTATCTACATAAATTTTTGCCTTTTTAGGCTTAAAGAGTGCAGTGCCCGCGGACTTTCCCCGCCCCGCCCTCACTTTTTTGCGGGGCGGGTCTAAGTTTTAGACCCGCATCCTCAACTATGACCGTCCCGCCCCGCCCTGTTTTTTTGTGGGCTTTTGCGGGGCGGGCATGCCCGTTTGCCACCCCTACTAAAAAATGTATCATTTGATTTCAATGTGTTATTTTAAGGTAAAATACATTTTTGGTCCTTTAACTATAACTTTGGGTTCATCCTTTAATTTTTTTTTTGTGTCAGATTGATCTAAAATGTGTCATGTTGGTCATTTTTGTCTAATTAGTGACGAATTTAGCGATCGCTTTTTAATTTTTTTTGTAGTTAATTAGATAAAAATGACAAATATGACACGTTTTAAGAGTTAAAGGACCAATTTAACACGAAAAATAATTAAGAGACCAATCTAAAACCAATAATATAGTTAAGTATTTTACTGTTTTTTAAACAAATTCAACATTTGCTTTAGTCTAATGACGTGTTTTAGTGAAAGGACAATTGAATAGTTTAAATTTTTTACAACATTGTCATCCTATTAAAAATAAAATACCACTATACCATATTTTTCAATCATATATCAATATGCAATTATTTTAAACAAAAAAAATTATGACTATAGAGCTATTGTCCAATGAATGGACGGTCCCTCTCAAAATAACAAAGCAACCGTCCGTTGAATGGGCGACACTATGTAACGTGATTCTTTTAATTTTTATTTAATTTAATATTAATAAAAAATATTAATAATAAATATATATTATTTAATATATTTAAAATAAATATAAAAGTTTAAAATATTAATAAAGAATATTAATAATAAATTAAAAAATATTACTTTTTTCTAAAACAAATTCAACATTTGCTTTAGTCTAATGATGTGTTTTAGTGAAAGGACAATTGAATAGTTTAAATTTTTACAGCATTGTCATCCTATTAGAAACAAAATATCACTGTACCATATTTTTCAGTCATATATATCAATATGTAATTATTTTAAATTAAAAAAATTATGACTATAGAGTTGTTGCCCAATGGATGGACGGTCCCTCTCAACTACAAAAAAATTGCCCGTTGAATGGACGGCACTATATAATATGATTCTTTTAATTTTTATTTAATTTAATATTAATAAAAAATATTAATAATAAATATATATTATTTAATATATTTAAAATAAATATAAAAATTAAAAATGTTAATAAAGAATATTAATAATAAATTAAAAAAATATTATTTTTTTAAAAACAAATTCAACATTTGCTTTAGTCTAATGATGTGTTTTAGTGAAAGGACAATTGAATAGTTTAAATTTTTTACAACATTGTCATCCTATTAGAAACAAAATACCACTATATTGTCATCCTATTAGAAACAAAATACCACTATAACATATTTTTGAATCATATATATCAATATGCATTTCTTTTAAAAAAAAAATTATGCCTATAGAGTTGTCGCCCAATGGATGGACGGTCCCTCTCAAAATAACAAAACAACCGCCCGTTGAATGGGCGTCACTATGTAACGTGATTCTTTTAATTTTTATTTAATTTAATATTAATAAAAAATATTAATAATAAATATATATTATTTAATATATTTAAAATAAATATAAAAATTAAAAATGTTAATAAAGAATATTAGTAATAAATATAATTAATATTAATAATAAATATAATTAATATAAATAATAAATATATTTTATTTAATATATTTAAAATAAAAGTAAAAATTTATAAATTAATATATATTAATTAGTTTTGTAGATATAATAAAATAATTTAAATTTGTTTTTATGTACAAAATTAATTAAATTAAATTATTTTTTATTTTAATTAGTAATGAAATATGATAATTAGATTTTAATTATTATAAATAAATTTCAAATAATTTAAATTGATTTATATGTATTTAATTATTTTATGGGTAATGCTAACTTGTGCCCCAAGGGGACATGTTAAATAATTCATAAATAGAAAGTTTATATTGAAAAAAGTAATAAAAATATTAATTATAAAATTTTGATAAAGACAATACACATTCCAAGAAAACATTTCTACAATTGATGCTTAACATGTGCCCCTATGACACAAGTTAACATTATCTTTATTTTATTAAAAAAGTACAGCTCTGTCACTGCAATGAGCAGATGTTTTGATTGTTTTATTATTTAAGTACAACTCAGTCACTGCAATGAGCGAATGTTTTGATTATTTTATTATTTAAGTACAACTCTGTCACTGCAATTGACAAATACTTTGATTATTTTATTATTCAAGTACAACTCCATCACTGCAACGGGCAAATGCTTTGATTATTTTATTATTTAAGTACAACTTTGTCACTACAATTGGCGAATGCTTTGATTATTTTATTATTTAAGTACATCTCTGTCACTGCAATGAACAAATGCTTTGATTATTTTATTCTTTAAGTATAGCTTCATGTGGCAGCTTTGATATAAATAGAGGTGTGATGTGATCTGTTTTTTCGCATCTATTCTCATTTTCTTGTAATTGTTCTAACATGTATCGTTGCTGCAAAGGGAAAGTGATTTTTTCGAGAGACAAGTTTCCAATGGAGATGCTCTTTTGGAACATCTGTAGTTTTGAGCAACTACAAAGGGAGTTGATTCGTTGGTTAGACTAAGACATACCTGAAGGCGAAAAAATTAGAATTGAGAAATTGGATGCCCTGCGTGGGTGGATGCGAATTAAAAATGATAAGGATGCGAGGAAAATGATGTTTAGACCAAATGATATCAATTTGATTATTGTAATCAGTTAGAAATATTTTGTTCAAATGTTGTGATTAAGTATTTTTATTTGTCTTGATATATGTTGTATGTGTCGTTTATTTAGACTTGTTGTTGATTGTTTTGTGATATTTGGTTTCTTGTTATTTATATTTGGTACCTAATGAGTAATGGTTCAAATAATTGAGAAACTTAATGGCAATCTGAAAATGATACTTGATAATAAAATAAAAAATTAATTATTACTAGTTCCAACATTGGGACACCGATTTCGGTTGTGACCAGGAAGACGAACATGGAACATTTTCTCTCCAACTTATCAGCCGTGTCCATTTCCGTTATAATACGTGTGCTAATTGAGCAACCTTTCTTGTTCCTCCACATTCTTGGATTATGGCAAATTTGATCTCCTTCATAAATGGGCCAATATTCATCATACGGTAGCACTAGAAAGCTTGTGTTGTAAATCCCAATTAGGTTTGCAACCTTGTAAACATTGGACAAAAGAGCGTAGGCGCTGTGGCTGACCATAGAACATGCAGCGATAACATGTGAACAAGGGACACGATATGCCTGAAACTTTCCGCAGTCACACCAACCATTTATTAGGTTGACCTTATAATGTCTCATAGGTTTCCCCTCACAATGGTCAATTATCTTCTTCCCATTGAAAGTGTTTTGATTATAGTAAAAAATTCTTATCTGATGTGTGTTGGATTTTGATATTTCTTCTTTCATCGCCTTAACACAATTGTCTATAAATGTTTGCCAAGAATTCAAAAATATACTCCACTTTGCACCCCTTTCAATAAATAGTGATCCCAGTCTATAGTATGTTGCACCTACCAATATTGTAATGGGCAGTTTACGGGTGCCTTTAAAGACTGAATTCATTGAATCAACGAGGTTCGTTGTCATGTGACCCCAATGCCGACCCCCGTCAAATGCCCTCGTCCACTTTTCTACTGGAATATTGTCTACCCACCTTAAAGCATCACCATTAGCCATGTCAATTGATCGGAAAAATAGCAAGTATACTATTTTGCCTATTATAGTAATAAAGGGGAAGTTCCCCAAATGTCGATCTTAAGGACTGCAAGTTAATATTGAGTTCAATTCATCGTTCAATTAAACAAAAAATATAATTGGGGTTTTTAAATTCAAAATTATAAAGGCAAAAGAAAATAATAATGAAAAATAAGGGTTTGCAAGGTAAGAGGAACAATGTCAGGGAAGGTGTATGATTTATCCCTGTAACAACTTTGAGTCACTATTGCATCAACAAATATCAATTACTATCGGTTCTCAAAGGTATTTTCTCCCAAGTCCTTGGTGAGAAAACCTTTAATCATTCTACCCTAATTTATATGCCCATAGGCAATTAGGGTGAAGTTAAGCTTTCTTATATCAAGAATGCTCTGATTCATACAGGGTATCCCTAGTCCTAGGCGATATCTATTGCAGAGTAATCTAGTGAAAACCTTACCAATGGCGGTCCAACCTTATTGATAACCATACAACAATCTCGATTGGTCAGAAAGAGAAAGCATTAAACACATCAGAAGATTACAGTGAAAATAATATTATAAATGCAATCATAAAATCATTGTCATTACAATTCTAAATCAGGGACATCCCACAACATTGGGGGGTTTAACTACTCATATTGTTCAAAATAAATTCAATATAAAAAATACACATTACAAGTAATTGGATGACTTGGATCTTCAATCGCTTCCGCTCATGAAAACCTTATGTTCTCTAAATTCCTTGATCTTTGTAATCCTTGATCGTCTGACAATTTTGTGTTCGCCTCGTTCCAATATCCCCTTTTTCGACTGACACTGGCAATGTCAGGCTGACCCTAGCCGTGTCAGGTTGACACGGGCCGTATCAACTGACACAGGCGGCTGTGTCAGGCCACTGTTTGGGCATTTCTTCTTCTTTCTTGGCCTTCCTCCTGACACGGCCCGTGTTAGGTGACACGGGTGGCCGTGTCAGGCCTCCTGAACTGTGAAATCTTCTTTTTTCGACCGCCGGAACTTTTCACTTTCTCGCATTGAGTCCGTTGGATCTTCTCCGTGGACCTGGAGGGCATAAACACGAAAACCAAAGCGTAAAATCACGAAAACACAAAATAAATTTGACAATTAATAAAATTGCTTAAATAACTTACGGGAATGAGAATTAACTTTAAAGGTACCATAATCCATACATAGTGTATCAAAATCCTTGGTTTCTTGTCGGATAAGCAACAAAAACATAGTGAAAATGGTGACCGATCACAACCCCAAACTTAGCTCATTGCTTGTCCTCAAGTAATGTCCTATACGACACGGCGTGTCACTTCCCAACAAATTTATTCTTACCATGATACTGCTGAGATCTTTCGCCAACGCCTTCACTCTCTCTTTTATAGTTCCTGATTTTCCTAATGAGTTTTCTGCCGCACTTCCTCATCGAGGTACCGCTTCACCTGTCAACTTATATCACACTCTCACCAAGTCTCTTGGGGTTAAAGTGTTTTCACTCACAATTCAAAATATGCAATGTCAACTCATAAGTTTGAATAGTTTCTCCTTTTATATCAACTACACACAACACACACTTTTTGAGGTCTTTCGGGTTGTAACGGGGCTTGGTTTATGGTGTGGTAAATATAAACAAAAGGGGTAACAAGTGGTTCTACGTTCAGAGCCAATGTCATTATTCTTTTCACTATGTTTATTCATTTTACTTCTTTTCTTTTTCAATTACTCGATTTTTTTTATCTTTTTTTTTCTTCAACTGAGTGCTCTTCCTTCGTTGAGTGCTTCTTTTGAACCATAGAATACATTTCGTTTTCTCATTTTTCGATGGTCGTTTTTCTTCTTCTTAATTTTTTTCCGCATTCACCTTGGTTTTTGATACTTATGGGGTTTACCCCAAACTTAGAATTTAACATAACTTAATGACATCACATTGACTCCAAACAGGGTAAGGAAGTATTTTGGGTCGTGGGTTACATTTATGTGGTTAGATAAACAAAGGGTACATGCTCAAATGGGGTTAACAAAGGATAACATTCACGGGATGGCTAGAAAGGCTCAGGGCTATAATCAAACAACGGGCCTCAGTGTATGTATACATGTAGTGAAATTCCCAGAGAACCTACGCAAAGTCAGAGTGATAAAGACATACCTGAATATCGCTCATGATGACAAATGTGTTTGGCTTTTTATGCACTCATCATGTTAGGTAAAGCTTGACAACATCCATAGTACTTCGAGTATGATGCAGCTTCTTACTCAACTCGGAATGCACAGGAACATACGTTAGTTAAGCTTTAGAAGTTGCGTCCGGTCTTTTCTTCAGTAGTATCGACTTTCTGGAAAGATCCTTCACAACAAGCAACCGTAAATGGAGTGATCCTTTTATCCACTACCACTCATGGTCATCACCTAATCCAACAGTACACCAAGACCCTGAAATACATACAACATATGATACCTGATAATAAAAATAAACCAAATGTGAACCGGTAAAAATTAAAAATTGGGAAATAATCAACAAAAATAAAAGCAAAAATCATAGTAAAACCTCCCCCACACATGAACTAAACATTGGCCTCAATGTTTTAGAACAAGATAGAAGGAGGGTGACTTACAGTGCCCTACTGAGGGGGCTGGATCGGGAAGTGCAACATGCTCATACGAAATTCAAATTTTCCAAACAAATTTCAAATCCGCAAGCCTGACACGAGCCGTGTCAGGTTGTTGTTCTGCTTATTTTTCCAACTTTTTCCATGTGAGTACCTTCGCCCTTTTATGCAAGACACTGTGTAAACCTAAAATAACAAATAAACACAACCAATAATTAGAAATAAAAATGCATGGGTTGCCTCCCACAAAGCGCTTCGTTTAATGTCGCATGGCTCGACTGTTCATTTTCCCTTGTTATGGAGGGATTTCAGCCATGATTTCTTTTTATGAATCTGAGTGATCAGAGGGAACTTCTTCTTTTGAATCCAATCTAGCATTTATGCGTCTCTGGTGAAGGGTTCTCTGGATTTTTGCATCAAAAAGAAATTCTGCCGAGGGCTCTCCTCGCATACAAGATTAGTGAATGAAAATATATAAATGACAGAAAAATAATTTTATTGCAGAGCAATAAAATTTTAATTGAACTTAAGATTAAACTCTATATTTTGGCAGTCCACGGCAACGGCGCCAAAAACTTGATCGGAAAAATAACAAGTGTATTATTTTGCCTATTATAGTAATAAATGGGAAATTCCCCGAATGTCGATCTCAAGGACTACAAGTTAATATTGAGTTCAATTCATCGTTCAATTAAACAAAAAATATAATTGGGGTTTTTAAACTCAAAATTATAAAGGCAAAAGAAAATAATAATGAAAAATAAGGGTTTGCAAGGTAAGAGGAACAATGCTAGGGAAAGTGTATGATTTATCCCTGTAACAACTCTGAGTCACTATTGCATTAACAAATATCAATTACTACCAGTTCTCAAGGGTATTTTCTCTCAAGTCCTTGGTGAGAAAACCTTTAATAATTCTACCCTAATTTTTATGTCCATAGGCAATTAGGGTGAAGTTGAGCTTTCTTATATCAAGAATGCTCTGATTCATACAGGGTATCCCTAGTCCTAGGCGATATCTATTGTAGAGTAATCTAATGAAAACCTTATCAATGGTGGTCCAGCCTTATTGATAACCATACAACAATATCGATTGGTTCGAAAGAGAAAGCATTAAACACATCAGAAGATTACCGTAAAAACAATATTATAAATGCAATCATAAACTCATTGTCATTACAATTCTAAATCAGGGACACCCCCTAGCATTGGGGGGTTAACTACTCATATTGTTCAAAATAAATTCAAGTTAAAAAAATACACATTACAAGTAATTGGATGACTTGGATCTTCAATCGCTTCCGCTCATGAAAACCTTTCGTTCTCCGAATTCCTTGATCGTCTGACAATTCTGTGTTCGCCTTGTTCCAAAGTCCCTTTTTATATTGTAGAAACTCTCCTAATATAGTAAAAATCCCTTGGCAAAAGGTGGAAATCTCCAAAATGTCCCTACAGCTTAACCCCCGTGAAAAAGCCCGAAAACTGGAAAATTAGCGTTTTGGGCTGACACTGGTCGCGTCAGGTTGACGCTGGCCGTGTCAGGCTGACATTGGTCGTATCAGGCTGAACCTGGCCGTGTCAGGCTGACACGGGCGGCCGTGTCAGGCCACTCTCTGGGCATTTTTTCTTCTTTCTTGGCCTTCCTCCTGACACGGCCAGGGTCAAGTGACATGGGTGGCCGTGTCAGGCCTCATAAACTGTGAAATCTTCTTTTTTCGACCGCCGAAACTTTCCACTTTCTCGCATTGAGTCCGTTGGATCTTCTTCGTGGACCTGGAGGGCATAAACACGAAAACCAAAGCGTAAAATCACGAAAACACAAAATAAAACTGACAATTAATAAAATTGCTTAAATAACTTACGGAAATGAGAATTAAGTTTAAAAGTACCATAATGCGTACACAGTGTCCCAAAATCCTTGGTTTCTTGTCGGATAAGCAACAAAAACATAGTGAAAATGGTGACCGATCACCAATTTCATTCTGATAATAGTTAAATGTTGGCTAATTTAAAGCAAATATGTTAAAAATAAATGGGTTAATGTTATAATATATAATTGACTAAGATATAATGTTAGCAAATAGATAGATACTTACCCATGTTAATAACTTTTTCTGAGGTTTTTGTTTTTGATTTCTCTCATGAAATTTTGCGCAATGTGTCTGATATAGTAGACATGCACATATGGTGGATTATGCCAACTATTATTTGGATTATTGTATGCATTTTCAATCGATACATGCCTGTCTGAAATCAAACATAGGTCAGGTTGAGGAGCAACATGCCTTTTCAAGTTCTGTAGAAAGAACCCCCAATCTTCATTCGTCTCACCTTCCACAAAGGCAAAGGCAACTGGGAAAATATTACTGTTGTCATCTTGTGCTACCGTCATAAGCATCGTTCCTTTGCACTTACCATATAACCATGTTCCATCAATTTGAAGTATATGCTTACAATATGCAAAACCTCTAATGCAGGTTGGAATTCCCATAATAGTCTATGGGAGATGGGTTTCCTTTCAACAATAGTGTTGTCATCTCTCTCTCTCTCTCTCTCTCTCTCTCTCTCTATATATATATATATATATATATATATATATATATATATATATATATATATATATATATATATATATATAATATATATATATATATATATATATATATATATATATATATATATATATATATATATATATATATATATATAATATATATATAGGTAGTGTTTCCATTTCCACCACTGTACCTGGAACAAATTTTTTAAGTGCTAACAAGTAATGTAGAAGTTCTTTGTATGAATTCTCTCAGTTAATGTATACCTGTTCAATTGTTTTATTCCTTGCAATCCATGTTTTCATGTATGACAGAGTGAAATTGTATTCAAAAACAATTTTACCGATACAAACGCTCACATTGATAGAAGGATCCTTGTCTACAAAAGGCATTAAATGTTGACACGTAAGGTGAGAGCTAAGTTTCTGATGATCTTGATTAAAGATAAGTTGTTGAACAACTATGTGGTGGGTTCATAATGCCTATCTCCCATAAGTCACTTCTTTTTCTATAGGATGCCAATAGACGAAACTTGCATGTATCGTTTTTGCAACATATTATATATCTCTTCTTATCATAATCTTTAACCTTAAGATCCACATAGTGCTTCATGTGGTATTTCTTTATGGAAAGCACACGGCCAACTTTATTTTTAAATTGGTTACCCACATCTATGTCACCCTCCATCGGAAGATGAGGAATGCGTGGCCATCCAAAGGAAGATTGATCTGCACTTAAGGACGTGTTTGTCATGTGGGAAGGTGGGTAGAAAACATTCCCAACTGGAATATGGTGTTCATCAATGTCGCCTTCGTCAACTGCTTCCTGTTCAATGTTGTCGCCTTCTTCAAATAAAGTAGTAAAGTAATGATCAGCTTGTGCCTCATTTTCTTCTTCAACGTCTTCTTCTTCAAAATCTTCGCTTGGAATTATAGTTGGTGCATCTTCTTCCGATGCATTGATTATCTGTGGCATATGGGTTTATTCACATTGTTCAAATCTTATATATAAATCAATTTACTGAAACCCATAACATTCATGATTCATGAACATCGTTTCAACATCTTCGTCGTCCCGAACCTTCAATGGAACAAATTTAAATTGATTGTTCCCAAAATGAACAACATTTTTGTAAGTTATTTGTGAAACAGATCTTGCTTGAAGCTTCATCTCTATCCTTTCTTTCAAATGTTGGAATGATGACCTTATAATAATAGTGAAACGATAAATTTTAGTATTTTCAAAGATCAAGCCCACTTCATTAGATGCAATAACATTTTCTTTGTGATGGACATTAACAATATATTTTTGAGTGTGAGATATGATATAACAATTTGTGATGGAATTAATGCACACAAATGTTATGAAAATGTTGAGTTGGGGTAAAATTTCATGAGCAAATGATAGTTATAAAAGGATAGTGTTTTTGTCATTTTGCACACATATGTGCATGCTGAAACTTGGTCAAATGGTCCAAAAAATGAATTACACTCTGCTGCCCATTGAAGGAGCGGTTGACAAACAACTTTAAGGCTTCCACCCATTGTATGGGCGGTAAACCTGCATGTTGATAGACACCTTTAAGGCTTCCGCCCATCCAATGCATGCGTTTCAGACAATAAATTAACTATGTCGCCCATTGTAGAGTCGGGGGATAGACAAAAAAGTAACTCTTCCGCCTATTCAAAGGGCAGACATGAATCTTCTGCTGCATGCAGAGATTCCCATGTACCTGCATGTGTAACACCCTTCTAAAATACCCCAAATATTTAATTAAAATAGCAATATATCAATCAGAGTAATTATGCAATTAAGGGTGTCACACAATCATTTCACACCATTCACCAAATAACTGTCATGCTCTTTTATTAATTCAAAACATAAAGCATTTGCACAATACGCAGCGGATAGAAATCAAATCAATCATACAAAACATGTAGCCTATTACATGTAAACTGGGTCACAACCAACAATAAAACATTTAAAACATCCCATCCCGATGTTACATCTACCAGAGCATGACCCACTAAGGAACTACACTAGACTTCAAGCACTAGCTCCTACTCAATCACTGCTCGTTACCTGAAAAATAGTTGTAAGGGTGAGTTCCTCAATCAATATAATAAGCATTATAAAATATCATGAAATGCTAAGTAATTTAACACATATCATCACCCTAATCAGATCACACATATTCAGCAACGACAATATCAACTCATAATCATCATCATCATCATACTCAAACTCAACACAACCATAAAACATACGTATAATATTGGAATACATCCATTCATATTATACGCCATACATACATGCATACATTATGCAATGAGACTCCATGCATGCGGTACCGACTATTCGTGAACATATAGTTCAACCTCACCGATCAAATCCAGATACGGCTACCAAGCTCACTAGTCCCACTCCTTTGAGACCTAGTGACTCACTCACTAATTCCTCACCATGGGAATTAGCTACCACCCCAAGGGCTATGATATGCACGCTAATCACCTAGCATGCAAACATCAACAATCATCCACAATGATTCACTCACTAATTCCTCACCATGGGAATTAGCTACCACCATAAAGGCCACAATATGCAAGCTAAATCACTTAGTCATGCAAACATCAACAATCATCCACAATGGACATATGCTCACACTCTAAGCCATAAACAGTCCATTCATAATTTCATACATGATAGATACATTCACCACATTATGCATATCATCATACATCATCACATATTCACCACATAATCATATCATGTCATACCACATAATCAATCACAGCATTAGCACACTCTACTAATACCTATACTACTCAAACCAACGGGAAATGATCCCTATTCTATCATACATCAGCTAAATTACATTACTCAGCTGAACAACCAAAACTGCACAACAACAGCACAGAAAAATCACAATCCTGCCCATACGCGTATTGCCTAGTCCCATACGCGTATGGCCCAATTCTCAGCCAATCTCATACGCGTACCACCTATCTCATACGCGTATGCTACGCGTACCACTTCCCCATACGCGTACCAACAGAGACCAAACCACGTTCAAAACATCATCTTCCTCATCCATACGCGTAATGCCTAGTGCCATACGCGTACCAGACCATCTCATACGCGTATTGCCTAGTGCCATACGCGTATGACCAGAAACCAGATTTCCAGATCTGCAATGGGTTTTCTCTGCTACGAGATTCCCCCAATTCCAACCTTCCACAGTCCAATTTTACACACTAATCGTTCATATCATCTAACACGAATCATACCCTATTCGATTTCACAAATGCTAACATTTTACATCTAATTCCTACGAATTCCCTTCAATTATAATCCAATTTTCGTTCATCCAATATTTCACAATTTCATCATGCATCATTCTAATCAGAGTCAAATCCATGGTTTATCACTACCCACTACATGTTATCCCATAATACCCATTAATCGATGATAAACCCCCTTACCTGAATTAACCCGGAAATCTTTAAGCTCCAAGCTTTTCTCTTCTCCAACCTTCTTCCTCTTGCTCTGTCTCTTTGCCCTTTTCCTCTTTTCAGCTGCTTCTCTGCTTTTCACGTAAAACCCTTTCTTTACCAAAAAATGGACTTTTTTTTCTTATTTCCAACTTATATATTTTCCAATAATTATTATTCCAATAATAATAATAATAATAATAATCCAATAATTCCAATTATTTAATTAAATTAATAAATATAATATTAACTTAAATTAAATAATTATCTTATTTTTATCGGGGTGTTACAGCATGCATGTCTCTACATTCTCTACATTTATCATATATCTACCGACATTAAATTTCTCTAACAATATTTATCTCTACCATTTCATAAATTTTTCTATAAATACCTTCTTCTACTACAATCTAAACACACAATTATTCTAAACTTAATTCTACTTCAAAAATGTCTCTATTAACGTATGGAGAAGAACATCGAGGAACACCAACAAATATTGTTGTATATGTAAGTCTAATTTTGTTTACTTAATTCTACAAGTCTCTGTTAACTTAATTATACTACATTGTTTAATTTTGTTTCTACTATATTGTTTATACTATTTAACATATTGTTATTTACTATATTGTTTATACTATTTAACATGTTGTTTAACATATTGTTTATACTATGTTATTTAATTTTGTTTATACTACGTATTATTTATAATGTATTTGCTTAAAGTCTTTTATTTTTAGAATGAACGAAGCTTCAAACCACATTCACATGCATACGTCGAGGTCGATGAGATAATCCGTCCATATTTGATACAAGCGGGCTTTAGTCACATTATCAACATAACTTCATACAACATTGATAGAAAATTTATTCTCGCCTTATGCGAAAGATGGAGACCGGAGACCCACACATTTCATCTTCCAACCGGTGAATGCACAATCACTTTGGAGGATGTACACATGTTGTTAGGTTTGCGTGTGAATGGTTTAGCTGTTGTTGGCCGCACAAATAGGGTTAAACTTCAATTTGGGATTCAACAAGAAATTCCTGATCCACCTAGGTGCATGGAGAAGTACCACACAAGTCAAACGCCAGACCAATGAAAATTCAAAAATTGGAAAGACCATTATAAACAAGAGCGTCAAGAATGGATAAACCATTGCAACACTGTCTTACAAGGAGATATCATGCAAATCGAATGTAAACCCATTATGAAATACATGGATTGGTATAAATATGTGAACAATTTGTATCTATCACAAAAATAGATACCTATTTGACCCTCGTAACCAACCCACGTCTTCAAACTTCCAACACATCAGACCATCAACCAACACTTACACCCAACAACCAACATGTAACACCCAACAACCTTTCAACCCAAAATAACAACCTTATATCCCAAGTCAACACTACCATCAACCAAACCCATCATTTAACCTAACCCCCTACAACATGCAACAACAAAAGCCAAATTTTATCCCCTCAACATACTGTAACACCTCAAAATTTGCCCTCCTCTCTTGGGACTAGCTGAGCATATTGCATTTCATTTTTTAGGTCATTAGTCATTGCATCTTTGCATATCATGTGGCAACATTAAGCAAGTCATCCTCCTAGGTCTTTCTCAGAGGATAAAGAGGTTAAAAGATTCAAGCCTGAGGGTCTCAGGAATTGATCGTTAATCATCTGAGGGTTGGCACTTCAAATTAGGGTTTCTTGGTTCCTCAAGGAGATTGATCATTATCTTGGTTGAAATGGTACATCATCATCATCATGGTCTTGTCATCACCAAGAGTTTCATTGTGATTGATCAGTTCCTTGATATTAGGGTTTTGACCTCTGGTCGACCCTAATCATCTGCATTGTGCCAATCAGGGCTTGTCAAGGAGATGAGGTTTTCATGGAAATAGGGATCATCATATGGTTTTAACGAGCTTATGGAAGTTAGGGTTTCATTTTGGAGCCATGTCATCAGGAGATTGAGGCTCAAGCTCAACAGTCAAGCTAAAATTCATCTATCAACTGAAAAAGTCAACCAAAGTCCACCGTGCATTCAATCATGGATTTGGAGGTGGGAGAGGGTTAGAAACACTTTATTCATGTCCAAACAAGTTTCATTTGACATTTCAAAGATCAACATTAAAGAAAATAAAGTCAGATGAAAACTTTCCAAAAATAGAAAGTGACTTGTAATTCAAAATTGCCAAAAATGGAAAGGTCTTCTCCTTAAAATTACATCACCAAAAATGCTTCAAATGGAATTTTGTTGAACATGAAAGTTGTAGATCTTGCTCTCACCTTTCCAAAATGTCCAAGAACATGAATTTCTCATGTGTGGTTGGCAAGTTATGGATCAATCTTGGTCAAGAAAATTTGAACTTCAAAGGTGCATAACTTTTGAACCAAAAGGCCAAATGGAGTGGGATTTTTTGCCACATTCTTCTCTTGTCGTGCTTTATCCAATTCAAGCATCATAATCCATGAATTTCCATTGCAAAAAAATTTGAATTTCCATTGGAATTTTGGAGGGAAAAAGTCCAATTCAAAAAATAGGCATTGCATTCACTTCCAATCACATGAATTTGGCTCTACACAACATTTCCAAGTGAATTAAGACAGAAATTATGCACTGTTACATTGCTTTAGCTTGCATGAGGTGAATTGGCTAATTGGTCATAACACTTGCATTTCATTAACACCATTACATTAACACTAGTTGTGATTAGCAACTTCATTAACATCACATATAAAAGCATAATTCTAACTGTTTTTGTGATTAGTATAACAGAATTCTGAATTTGAGATCTAGATCCAAAGACTCTTCAATTTCCTCTCTCACTTCTTCTTCGAATTTCTCCACAAACATTGCTATTTCCTTGATCAATCCTTCATCCATATGCATAATTGAGGCTGTTGGAAGCAAGATCCAGTGATTTGCAAGCTGATTCGAGCACTGTTGAAGCACACCATCATCAATGGCAATTTGGTTTTCCAGCTAGATTGTGCCAATTTAACTCTCAAGCATTCATCCAAAGCATCATACAAGAGTGTTGGAGCTTCTGTTTTTGCTTGCCAAAGCCTGGAAACATCGAATTCACTTCTGCACATCATTGAAGGTTAGATTTCGACTTGCATGATTCTTGAAATTAATGGATGCATATGGTAGATCTTTGAATGTAGAGTAATCTGCACTTTGTTTCATCAATTTTCATCAAGAAATGCACAAGTTATGTTGAATCTAAGTTCCATGAGTGAAAATGTTTTGCTTCGGATCTTTGAACATAGGAAGATGAAATTCTAGTTATCAGACTTTGGATGTCACACGGGTTGTTATGACATCCAATTCTGCACAGACAGGAATTATGCAGAACTTAACAGTAAGTGCAGTAAATAACACAAGTAATTGTTTACCCAGTTCAGTCCAACATGACCTACATCTGGGGGCTACCAAGCCAGGGAGGAAATCCACTATTAGTAGTATCAATTCAAAGCTAAACTCACCCGTTTACAACTTATCACTTAATCCCTACCCAATGCAATTTCAATCTTAACCTAAGATCAGAGTTCCTACTCACTCCCCCTCAATCACCTCAGTGATTACTATCTTTAAACAATATTAAAGACAAGTTGAAGTCACACTTCAAACAACTCTTGATTGTGCTTCACAGCTTTAATCAAGATACACAACACTCACGCTTAAAAGCTTTGAGCGACACAACACTTACAACTCAATGAACACCCTATGCCACATCTATCATCTACTTGATAATGGCTTGGCTTACAAGATACGTCTAATACAAGACTCACAAAAATACAACAGTGAAGTATGATGGACACACAAAATCTTCACGCCTCAAAATCCCTAAAACTGAATGAAGGAACGCCTTCCTTTTATATTGCAGTACCCTGAGCTTTTGCACCTGTATTCTCTTGAATTTAAGGTCACGCGAGTTCCCATAAATTCAACATTTAGGTTACTAACAAATAGGCTATTTGTTAGGTTCATTGAATGTAGCTTGGTTGTTGATTTTCTGGATTTTCTCTCAGTTGTTGAATCCCTGAAGAATAGCCTGAGAAAAAGCTGAAACAGAAAACTGAACAACCTACAATATAGCATATGCTGTCAGGCATGAATGTCACGACATTCAGCTTGACATCAAGGTCCATATGCTGAGTCTGTTTTTCCAGAAAATAGACTGTACAATTTTGCTGACCTGTACATGATCAAAAAGACCATACTACAGTAACAGCTTACATTAATAAATGTCAAAGTGTCCAACTTAACATTTACACATTTGGCCTTCAGTTAGTTCTGTTATTCTCTTGAATAACAAACTAAGTTACATGCTGAAGTATAGCAGAACACCACTCTGTCTAATGTTCAGTAGCTGCTGTCAATGAATGTCATCACATCCAGTTTGACATTCAGTCAGTAGGCCTCATGCCAAATCTGGTCTTTCCTTGATAACCAGACTGGAAATAAATACTAAGTTCTAACAGAACACTAGCTGTTCTATTCCTTAGTATCTGTTGACAGGTATGAATGTCACAGCATCCAGTTTGACATTCAATAAATCCTGTGTTAGCTAGTCCTGCAGCAACTACAATGTAGTCACACATACATGTCATGACATCGGTCAAGACATTAGTAACCAGCTAGTGTTTTACCATATAATGCAGCCAATTAAGCACCTACAAACTTCCCCTTTGGCAAATTTTTGGCTAAAACACTTTGATCCCCATAACAAAGTTCATGGCAGCGGAATCACACACCTAGCAGGAATTAATACTAGCTAATACACTCAGAGTGGCAGCACACTCACACATATGGAAGTTAAATAAAAACTTCACACAGCAGCACACAAGCTAAATACACACTTCATCGCACATAAGCTGCAGTAGAGGAAAACTTCAATCTGTCAGAATGAGAACCTGTTTTAACAAAGTTTAACAAAGTAAACTTCTGTTGTCTTGGGGTATCACTTGTCACTCCCCCTTTTTGGCAAAAATGTTGCCAAAGCAACACTTTAAGTTACAGATCCACAAATAGTAATTAGAGTTACACAAATGACAGAAAACACAGAAAGACAAGTATTTAATCCTCAGCCTCATCATCAGCCTCCTCTTCAGAGCTGGCCTCCTCCTCCTCCTCAGAACTTTGCTTATCAACTCCATCCGTGTCCTCAGCAGAAGTCTCCAATTGCAAGATGAGCTTTTCCAGAGCATGCTTTCTAGTCTCCAGCTCTTTGCAGGTCTCTTTGAGAACTGCAATAACATCAGCTTTGTCTGGTTGGTTGCCAGCTTTGGATGTTTCTCCTGATGTCAAGACAATGTCAGGGACATGCTTGCCCAGGAACAGTTTGTAGCTGAAAGCCAATGGACTCTCTCTTCTTTTCACAAATTCATTATCTGTCAGGATATGTGGAAATTGATTCAGCACAATTCCACATATGAGAGATGGAAAGGCAATGGGTCCCTTCACACTAAAACTCCCAGCATGTTTCATTGTCTGATCAAAGATGTAAGTACCATAGTCCACCTTTGTCTTGGTTCCCACTGCATAGATGAACTTCCCTAACGCCACAGACACAGTTGACTTGTGATTTGTGGGTACCCAGTTGGCTGCTCCAACTTTGTGAAGTATTGCATACTTTACACTTAGTTGGCTGGCTACCAGCTTCCCTTTGAGAGGCCATTTTCGGACTTGCTTTGCTGTGATGACTTGACAGACAGTATCGTCAGTCACTTCAAGCTCTGCTTGCACTTCATCCGCTCTTCCCAGATACTGATTTATCACTGAGGGGGAAAAGGTCACACACTTGCCACGCACATAGACCTTTCTAAATTCTCTGGACTTCCCGTCAGCACACTCCTCTGACAGATTTACAAGGAACTCCTTCACTAAGGTCTCATAGCACTTAGGAAGTTGAGACACAGTTCTCATCAACCCTGCCTCTTTGATGAGATCCACAATCTCCTTACAGTCCAGTGCATTCTGTGCAAGTTCTCTCTCCAGGGCCAGCCTTTTGTGGTAGACATACTTCCACCTGTTAACACTGGAGGCAAAGTGGAAGGACACATTGTCAATAGGAACTTTTGGGACACTAGCAGCCAACTTGCTCGAAGAAGGCTTCTTCCTGGACATGGATGTTGTGACATCACATGGGACATCAGATTCAGACTCCACCACCACAGCCTTGATCTTCAACTTCTTGGGCACCTCTTTGCTCCAAGATTTTGTAGGTCCATAACCTTTCCTCTTGTGTGCACTCTCTGTCCCTGGTTTCTTGTGAGGATTTGTCTCATCAACTTCCTTGGAGGGGGACTTCTGCTCCACAGTCTTTTTCTCCCTCCTAGTCCTAGCCCTCTTGGCTATCCTAGGGACAACTGAAGCCAAAAGTTCATTGTCAGAGAGCTCTTCCACGTTAACAATTTCAGCTCTAGGGTTGTCCTCAACACCTTGAGTAACATTGGCCATCTCACCTCTCACTTTGCCTGAGGGTTTTTCAATCTTTGACCCCTCATGAGCCTCTGGTTGCTCAACATTGTCAGTGACATTCTTTCTTAACACTACAGCTTTATCTTGACATGCAGCAATATCAGGAATAATAGTGTTCAAGGGAACAGAAACCCCAGGAACATTCCGATTACCAGATAGTATCTGAGTGACAATAGTTGCAATGGAGTTATGCACATACCTCGAGCCTTCCCTTGTTTGTTCGTCAAGAGCGATTTCTGATGAAAATCCGGAGACCGTTTCCTTAGGTCTTCTTGCATGGGACGAAGTTGCCGCGTCAACAACAGGATCCTCCCGGGTAGGGTAGGAAGACTCAGTGTTGTGAGAGTCGGATACGGTGGTATAGGAGGAGGTATCGGATTGACGAGCCATGCTGAAAATCTCAGAGGGAAGATGAACCGTTTCTTTGGACGAGGGTTTGCACGAGTGGAGTTTGAAGCGACTGAATGTGAAACGCTTTATGCAAGAGTAAGGTCTATTAGATTTTGACCACTCAGAGCCCACTATTTGTTGTTTAATAATTTGACTTATTAAACAGTAGCTAACTAACTTCATTAGTTGCTATAACTTTTCAGACGCACGCATTCCCTCTTTGCCCTTACTAGTTTCACACTTAGTAACGTACAATGTCATGACATTCCGGGTGACATTGTACTCTATCTGCATCAGGTTCCTCCATACTAGAGATGCCCACTTGCTACCACAAGCTAGGTACTGAGTTTCTGCAGACGTCAATAATACACACCTCTGTCTATCCCTTGCTGTCATATCAGTTGTATGATGACCAATGGGTACCAAGGGCTCATAACTTTTGATTAGACACTTTCCACAGTCTGTCCTTTTATCTAAAGACAGATATGAGACTCTTCTCATAGCTCCCTTGGAAATGCTCTTCTTCACTCCTTTTACCTGAAGGGGATCAAGTCTTCCATGTCCCAGCTTCCCTTCCTGATCTCCCTTGGCCAAAGGACACTTGGGAAAGTTGAGAGAGTCTTTAGATTTCCATAGATAGCAATTATCTTTGGATCTATCTCCTCTCATCACTTCTTGATTGCACCCATTCAACACCACACATCCTACCTTGGTAAATTCCACCTTGTATCCTTGGTCACACAGCTGGCTTATGCTTATGAGGTTCACAGTTAGTCCTTTTACTAACAATACATCACTCAATTTTGGAGTTTCTGGACAGTCCAACTTCCCAACACCCATGACTTCTCTTTTAGTTCCATCACCTAATGTCACAAACTTGGTGTTAGAAGGATGTAGATTCACCACTAGGTTGTTCATCCCAGTCATATGCCTTGAGCAGCCACTATCAAGGTACCAATCTTGTCTGATATGTCCCCTTGAAGAAGTGTGAGCAAGGTTAGCAACACACTGTTGATTCTCAGGCGAGAAGTGAATCTTAGATGCCAGCTGCTTAGGATTGACCTGAGTTGTCTGCTTAGCCGCCCATGTTTGTTTCTTAATGGGGACATTATGCGTAGACACCTTTTTCTTAGGCCTACCTTGAGAGGTCTGGTTTGGGTAATCATGCAGCCTATAGCAGAATGGTTTTATGTGACCGAATCTACCACAGTAATGACATTTCCATCTCTTGAATTTCTTCTTCTGATGATTGTTCATTCTGGTTCCTCGATGTTGTGACTTTGGATGTGACTTCCCTTTGGATTTCTGAACTTTAGCCTTTGGGCGTTTGCGTTCAGCTGAGGATCTTTTCCCAAAGCCTAAACCAGATGTGGTTCCAGACTTCTGTCCTGTCTTCAGGATCTCTTCCAAGGTGTCAGATCCCTTATTCAACATTTTGATGGATTTGGTCATTTGGTCTAGCTTAGAGATCAGCAAAGAGATCTCACCCTTCAGACCCTCTATGACTTTCAGCTGCTCTAGTTTCTCAGCTTCTAGCTCTTTGATGAGTTTCTTATGCTTTTCTCCTTGGATGCAAACTTCTGCACTTTTAACACATAATTCTTTATATGAGACAGCAAGCTCATCCAAGGTGAGCTCATCTCCACTTGAGTTATCCTCTGAGGCACAAACACTGGTCAGAGCAGTGACATGTTTGGCCGATTCTCCTTCAGATTCACTCTCAGTGTCTTCTTCTGACCGGGTGACAGATAGCCCTTTCCTTTGCCTCATGAGAAGGGTAGGGCAGTCAGTATTATTATGACCATATCCTTCACATCCATGGCACTGGATTCCCTTGCCTTGGTTGGCCTTTTCTTCATAAGTTGATCTTTTATTTATGTCAGACGGGATGTTCTTGACATTAGGTCTACCATGTTGATCAAATTTCTTTATGAGCTTGTTGAACTGTCTCCCAAGCATGGCTAAGGCTTCTGATATACTTTCATCACCTCCAGTATATCCTGCTTCTGACTCCTCTTCAGCATTAGATACAAAAGCTATACTTTTGTTCTTCTTCTCAGCATACTCACCCAAGCCCATTTCAAAGGTTTGGAGGGAACCAGTGAGCTCATCCACCTTCATGTTGCAGATGTCCTGCGCCTCCTCTATGGCTGTGACCTTCATAGCAAATCTCTTAGGCAAGGACCTGAGAATCTTTCTTACAAGTTTCTCTTCAGCCATTTTCTCACCTAGTCCACCAGAGGTGTTTGCAATTTCAAGAATATTCATGTGAAAGTCATGAATAGTCTCATCCTCTTTCATCCTCAGATTTTCAAACTTGGTGGTCAGCATCTGAAGTTTGGACATCTTCACCTTGGAAGTACCTTCATGAGTTACCTTGAGGGTATCCCAAACTTCCTTAGCTAGTTCACAGTGGTGTACCAGCCTGAAGATGTTCTTACTGATTCCATTGAACAATGCATTCAAGGCCTTGGAATTTCCAAGAGCTAATGCCTCTTGCTCCTTGTCCCACTCTTCTTCAGGAATCTGCACACTGACTCCATCTTCACCTGTCCTCATTGGATGTTCCCATCCTTTGTTGACAGCTCTCCAGACTTTGCTGTCTAGAGACCTTAAGAAGGCTATCATACGAGGCTTCCAGTCATCATAATTAGAGCCATCCAACATGGGTGGTCTGTTTGAGTGTCCTAAATCCTTGTCCATGGTACTAGAAAGTAACTTCCCTAGATCTCACCCAGAAATTCACAGGCAGGGTGCCTGCTCTGATGCCAATTGAAATTCTAGTTATCAGACTTTGGATGTCACACGGGTTGTTATGACATCCAATTCTGCACAGACAGGAATTATGCAGAACTTAACAGTAAGTGCAGTAAATAACACAAGTAATTGTTTACCCAGTTCAGTCCAACATGACCTACATCTGGGGGCTACCAAGCCAGGGAGGAAATCCACTATTAGTAGTATCAATTCAAAGCTAAACTCACCCGTTTACAACTTATCACTTAATCCCTACCCAATGCAATTTCAATCTTAACCTAAGATCAGAGTTCCTACTCACTCCCCCTCAATCACCTCAGTGATTACTATCTTTAAACAATATTAAAGACAAGTTGAAGTCACACTTCAAACAACTCTTGATTGTGCTTCACAGCTTTAATCAAGATACACAGCACTCACGCTTAAAAGCTTTGAGCGACACAACACTTACAACTCAATGAACACCCTATGCCACATCTATCATCTACTTGATAATGGCTTGGCTTACAAGATACGTCTAATACAAGACTCACAAAAATACAACAGTGAAGTATGATGGACACACAAAATCTTCACGCCTCAAAATCCCTAAAACTGAATGAAGGAACGCCTTCCTTTTATATTGCAGTACCCTGAGCTTTTGCACCTGTATTCTCTTGAATTTAAGGTCACGCGAGTTCCCATAAATTCAACATTTAGGTTACTAACAAATAGGCTATTTGTTAGGTTCATTGAATGTAGCTTGGTTGTTGATTTTCTGGATTTTCTCTCAGTTGTTGAATCCCTGAAGAATAGCCTGAGAAAAAGCTGAAACAGAAAACTGAACAACCTACAATATAGCATATGCTGTCAGGCATGAATGTCACGACATTCAGCTTGACATCAAGGTCCATATGCTGAGTCTGTTTTTCCAGAAAATAGACTGTACAATTTTGCTGACCTGTACATGATCAAAAAGACCATACTACAGTAACAGCTTACATTAATAAATGTCAAAGTGTCCAACTTAACATTTACACATTTGGCCTTCAGTTAGTTCTGTTATTCTCTTGAATAACAAACTAAGTTACATGCTGAAGTATAGCAGAACACCACTCTGTCTAATGTTCAGTAGCTGCTGTCAATGAATGTCATCACATCCAGTTTGACATTCAGTCAGTAGGCCTCATGCCAAATCTGGTCTTTCCTTGATAACCAGACTGGAAATAAATACTAAGTTCTAACAGAACACTAGCTGTTCTATTCCTTAGTATCTGTTGACAGGTATGAATGTCACAGCATCCAGTTTGACATTCAATAAATCCTGTGTTAGCTAGTCCTGCAGCAACTACAATGTAGTCACACATACATGTCATGACATCGGTCAAGACATTAGTAACCAGCTAGTGTTTTACCATATAATGCAGCCAATTAAGCACCTACAAAAGATTTAGGTTAAATTGATTTTGGATTGTTGATGTACGTTGAAAAAGGATTCCAATGGTATATGTTTCATGAATTTCTGTGAGAAAATGTTCATAGCCTGGAAAATTCATGAAGAACATGATGAACGTTAGGGTTTTGGTTCCAGAATTCACTTTGATTCACTTTTGCCCTGGCCTGCATGCGTTTCCGTGTTTATGCTGCATGTATTGGACCACGTGTCCATCCATCCATTTAACTGTAGCGCGCGCTGTTTTGAACATGTACTCCCTTCGATTCCCAGCGTAGGACAATCCAAACCATGCCTTTGCATTTTAATTCATATTTCCCTTCATGTTCACACCATGCCATTTCATGATTTTTTATTTTTCTGTTCATTCCAAAAATCATATCTCCATGAATATTGGTCCAAATTGACTGGGATTTTTTGCATGATTCTACTCATGATGTCTAGAATTTAATGAATATTTTTCCATGATTTGTGCCTGGATGGATTTTGTTTTGGCTTAGGGATTGTTCATGTGTGTATTTCCTTGACATGCCTTGCCATTTTGATTGTGAAATGATGAGATTTTATCCAAAACACTTGAAACTTTGCATGCTTAAAATAGACACCTTAATGGACATTTTGGTATAGAGTGTGTATTTTTATCATGTCTGGTTGTTGAGTTATTATCTGATTAATGAAGGTGTGACAATTTGTGTCACATCATTTCTTGCTCAACTTGTGGATTTTCTTTACCATGCCAATTCAATGCCAATTGATGTGAATTTTTGCATGATGCTACCTCTGGATGTTAGGATTGCTTGTGAATGTTTGTAGAATTTTTGGATGCATTTATGATTTGTTTGGAATTTTCTCTTCTGGCTTGTCATTTGTGGACTTTTGATGAGTCATGAACTTAGATGATTTGTGAAATGCTTGATGTTTATCATATGGAATTGAAATTTTTCACATTGATTCTAGACACTTTGAAGTTTATCTTGGATTTGGTTTGAGACATTTATCATGTGTAGATTCTGTTTTAGGCTTGTGTGAAGTTGATGCATGAAATTGTGCCTCATTTGAGCTTGTTTTGCCTTACCTTGCCTTATGGAATTTATTTGACATGCTTCCACTTGTCCAAATGACTTGAATTTTGGTATGATGATCATGTGATGTGTGCTGTTTAGTCATGATTTTTCTGGAGATTTATTGAATTATTTGTGAGTTAGTTTGGATTGATTCATTATGTTTGGTCCAATGAGCTTTGAACTTGCATGCCTTAGCATATTTGGATTGTGAAATAATTTTGGTGCATGGTATGAACATGGGACCTTTTGGATGATGTTTTAATTTGATTGAACTTGATTATTGTCAATTTTCATGTTCTGTTTTGAATTATTTCTCCCTCTTTGACCCTAGGCTTTGTCCTAGGGGTTTGCTTATGTTTGAGTTGTGTTTTCAGGACAAAGAGCACATGGCTATGAGGGAAATGATTCACTTGCTTGAGTTGACTAATAGGTCAATGTTGAACTAATCTTGAGTTTGTTTTGTAGGTGGCTTCTAAGTCATTTGAGTTGAGCTTGAGCTTTGCCTTGATGCATAACTTGCTTGTCTGTTTGCTTGTGTACAGTTAACTGTTGGCTTTTAGTTTGTCTGTTTGACTGTTTGAGTTGAATACTAACTGAGTTAGATTGTTTTCAGGTACATTAGTTGCTATAGTTATTTTGGAACTTGCTTTTGCTGTTGCTTGGTTGCTTAACCAATTGAGGTATAACTTACTGACTCCATGTAGTCTGGAAGACCTGGCCTGTTATGTGGCCAGGCACCTGTCTGAAGTCCTCCTTAAGAGGCAATGCTTGTGTTTGTTTATCTTTGTCCCCAAGCAGGAAAAGACCTTTTGATAAGGCAATTGGCAGATACAAGAGATGTGCAATCCATCTCCTACTATTCAGTTGAGTCATCCCTTGGCTCACATTACATGTTGATGCCTTGAGGATATTAACCCAAGATCTCTGTTGAGTCAGTCATAAGTGTAGAAGGGTTCCCACTTTCTGAACCCACACTTCCTTTGTCTAAGAGCTCTCCCAGGCCAGGGATAAGAGCTGTGAGGCACACCCCTCACTTCCTATTTCATCTGCTTCACCCTAACTCTCAATGTTAGGGTTAAGAGCTAACATCACCTGATACAGTTGGCTTGCTTTTGCAGCCTAACCCTTGTGTGAGCCCACTTTGTCTGTATATAGTGTGTGTTACTTGTGATTGTTTGCTTTGATTGCTTGTGCTGTTTAGGTTTAGCTTGCTGCCTGTGCAAGTTAGCTAGAAACCTTAACCTAGGACCATGGTGAATTTGCATGATAACTATTAGGCTCGAGTCCAGCTCCCTTCTAGTTTGTCATTTCCCAATCTCTGGTTAGGTTAGAATTTCTTTCCCGTCCAGGGGAACTACGTCGCCCTGATCCTCATACCAGATGAGGTACGTAGGCAGGAGACCGTGCAAGGTCTCTCCGGGCACCCTTTTCCTTTTTTGTGTGTGTTTGCTTGACAGTTACTAGGTTCGAGTGCCAGACTCCTTAGTAACTTGTTTGTTGGTTAACCTTCTTGTGTGTCAGGATATGGATGTAAGACCAGCGATTGGCTGTCCGTATCCTGAGTGTGTTTGTTTGGTTCGGAATCTGATGTAAGTCCAGCGATTGGCGTTCGGTTTCCATGTTTGCCGTTTTGTGTGGAGTCTGACGTAAGTCCAGCGATTGGCAGTCGGTTTCCTGCGTGTGTTTAGTTTGGCGTGCGTGAGCCGAACTACGGTAGCTCTGATTCTCATTCCAGATGAGATACGTAGGCATAGGATGCGACATCCTAGCGAGCCCTTTCCCCTCTTCCTCCACCTGTGTTTATTTCTAGTGTGTGTGTGTGATGTTTGTGAGCAGTTTTAGCAACCTTTCTTCTATTCTTTTTGAGCGTGGATCCCGTCGAGTACGACTGATGCGTAGGGGTGCTAATACCTTCCCTTCGCATAACCGACTCCCGATCCCATCTCTCTTTGGTCGCGAGACCATGTCTTTTCCAGGTTTACTTCGAGCGTTTCCTTTCCCTCTTTTGGGATAAATAACGCACGGTGGCGGCTCTGTGTTGTTTTGTTTTTAGCCCGCCAGTTGTTTTTCGCGGATGCGACACATACACCCAACAACAAACTTCATCCACCACCCACTATAACCAATATTCATTCTCATAACCTACCCCACAAGAACACAACTTCCAAATCCCCAAACCACAAATGTCTTTTTACCACTCGCAAACCTTCACCCTTAATTCATCCCCAAACCAACAATCCTACACCCCTACATGAATAACTCAATGTCACCTACCACCCAACCAAATTGGAATAACGAGAGAACAAGATTAAGTTATGGTAATGCGACGATGATGGCGACGATGGACGAGTTTAGTGATGATATGGTCGTTGAATTTATGAATCCTAGGAATGATGCGAGTCCTTCTAGTCAGCCAACAAATGTTGATGAAAGTCGTAGAAGATCATCCTGAATTAAACAAGCTCCTGCACGTGGAACTCACCAACGCTTTCATCGACCGAATCAAAATTAAGGCTAGATAGGGGTTTGATATACTTCTTTTTAAATAAATAAACATTTTTTATATGAAAATTTATTTGTTTTTATTGTTATTTTAATTATTAATAAAATATATTTTAATTATAACAATTATTTTTATTTTTATTAATTTAACACTTTATTAAATATAAATAACTATATTCAATTAGCATTATTAAAAATTATTAATATCATATTATTTATAATTAAAATTTATTACAGTTTTTATTTAATTTACAAATATTTTATTACAACATTGTGGCCCATTCAAAGGGCGGAACTTCCTTTTTCTACAAAAGTATGTCCATTCAATGGACGACTGCCATCTTTATTGCACATTGTTGCTCTTTCAATAGACGACTCCAGTCAAACAATAATGCAAAGTTTGACATTTTAATATGAGATTAATTACTGTACACTGTCACCGTAAAATATTTTACACAATCGATTCATCACCATCCCCGTTTGTATTATTTTATAGATTTTTAAAATAAAAGTCAAACTTGTTTCAACATCCAACGACCATGATTAATTGACAGTGTAAAATCATTTTAAACTGTCAGTGTATTTCAATTAAATCATTTTAATATTTAATTTAAAATGAATAATAATTTGATATTTTTTTGCCAAAAATATGACGGAACAATAAAAATTCGAATAATTTTAGTGACATGTATAATAAATATATGATTATTTAACACATTTAATAACATTATAATGATATAGAAGAGTTAACCGCTTTCAGACACACTTTAAACCTCCTCTCTCAAACACTAAAATTATAATATATTTAAAATTCTAATTCAATCTAAAACAATTTTTAATTAATTTTTAAATATTTGGAATTATACCTTTACATATTATTTTATACAAGCAAACCACAACTGCGTTTTTTTTATTATAATTAACAAGCGTCTTTTTCAATTCATTATTTATACCAAAAAATTTTTGTTAATACTTGATTCTACAAGAGTAATTTATTCATGTTATATTAAAGCTTTTTAGTTTATTCCATTCTGTAAGATAGCCAATTTACTAAAGTTCAGAAATAAAAAAAATAAAAACACCAATTACCACCGGAAAGTTTTCCAACTAAAATTATCCATAACTTAAATACTTACGCCCCCAAATATTACATGATATATATTCTATTAACTGAGATTGTTACCATCAACATGTCTGGGTGGTGTAGTCGGTTATCACGCTAGTCTCACACACTAGAGGTCCCCGGTTCGAACCCGGGCTCAGACAATTGTTTTTTATTTCTTTCGTTAATTTATCCATATGGGCTTCGTAACTGACCCACAAGGCCCATAACATACCGGGCCCAATATGATTTTATCGTTTTTTCAGTTTCATCTCAACTCATTAGGAAAGTCAAGGGTTTATGCAATCTACAGTTTTCCTCTCCGATTCACGCTTTTCCATTTCCATTTTTTGATCAATCGAAACTGTTATTGGTTTCCATGGAAGAAGATTCTCAGAACAGTAGCACCAATACAAGCCATTTACTCGGTTCTGTTCCAGTAAGTATGCATGTACTCGCTTCGTCTAGCTCTCAATGTTAAAATCACTTTTCTCATTAGCTTTTAATTTAAGCTATAAATTAACCGAATAAGTCACGTTTGTTAGGTTTTCAAATGTATTTGTATTTTATTTATTAGTTAATAATTATGATTCTGTGATTATTATTATTGTTTTGGTGATTAGGCTGTTGTTGCTGATGAAAAGAATACCTTAAATAATCAAGGTAGATGAAATGAAAATTCTTATACTGAGATTTGTGTTATTTTTTCTCTCTGTTACTAAGATTTTAATTGCTTATGAACTTAACATGCAGTGCCTTATGCAAGTATGCAAACATTCCCTCCCAACAGTGGAGGCAGAGAACAGGGATATCAAACTCTTGGAACTCCAACTGGTAATGTTATCCAGCTTAATTTGTGAGTAATGTACTCGATTCGATTCGCTTTAATAATTGCATGTGGCTGAGACATTTAACATAATTTGTTATCTGGATTGCGTATTTTGACTGTTAGATGATAAATACTGATTGTTGGTTATGTAGCTTGATTAAAGAATAGTTGTAATTTTTGCTATAATAATCATTCATGGATCTCTGGTTTATTTATTCGTGCAGAAGCTTTTGGGGAACAGCCAGCTAGTAATTGGCAGGGATTCTTTAGTGTCTCGTCTTACACGCAGTATTTCAATGTGGACACGGATGTTGTTGTGAACAGATTGATAAGTTCCTTGAATCCCGTCGCTGATGACTTTTTTGGCAAGATAGATGCTAACCCTGATTTGTGAGTTCTTATTTTACCTTTTGCTACTATACTTTCAATAACTAAAATGGCAATAGTTATTTTGATTACATGTGGGAAATGTGGTGCTTGGTGAAAAACTTTAGTTGACTATTGCGCTGTCGTCATAACATTTACTAGAAGAAAGTGAAACTTGCATTTTGCTTCTTTCACTTCCACTAGTTTTTCTTCTTGCTTTCTTTTTGGTCCATTTACCGTTGTGGACCTCCACAAAGTTGTTTACTTCCCTAATTGGAATTTGAGAAAATGGAAGTCATATGGATGATGAATAATGCATGAATACGTTGCTGCGTTATGCAAACTTTGGGTTCTTGAGGACTGTAGGTATGCTTATTTATGGGAGACTATGATGAATTTTTTACTAGACTCTTTTAGCATCCTAGCCCAAACTGTAGAAATGTATAACTTTTTTTATCTTTCTTATTAAATTTCTTTCCCATATAATGGAGTCAGATATATAGCAAATAATTATTTCTACCAATTCAAAAAATATGCTGATCCAGCCATTTTAGAACAAAACAATTAATGGATTTTAGATCTTCCAAAATGTTGATCATGTATATACCTTAAAATAGTTAGTACTTGAGTGTTATAGTGGAGCTAGGCAATATTTGTCTTCTCTTTCTTTTTTCCATTTGTGGGTTAAATTATTATTGTGATCTAGAGTTTGGCTAGGAGATAAGTAAAGACTAGTCTAAGACTGTTTCAGTCAGGATGTGAACTTGGGTTCTCCCGAACACTACTTTCTTAGTAGCTTCATTAACCACTTTTTCTCAACAATTTGGTTTAGAAAAATCTGATTTATTATATGATTTTATTCTTATATTTATTTGATTATGTCATTATTAGTCCTAATTAATGTGACGACAATTACTATTGTATTCTCTTTTCCTGTATACACTATAATTGTAGTAATAAAATATGAAAACATGTCTGTAAATTCTTGCTCAATTGGCAAAAGCCGATATTGCTGGATTGGACGTCAACACTAGGGTTCAAACCCCGGCCGTGTGTGTGAATTTCTAGTGGCTATGACCACTTAGTCTATAGATAAAAAAAAATGAAAGTATTAATCCATTACTTTTCTACATGATATTATTGCAGGTATGGGCTTATATGGATCTCAACAACATTGGTTTTTGTACTTGCCTTACTTGGTAATCTTGCAACATACCTTATGCAAAAACATACCGATAACAGTATTTCATGGAGCTTTGACGTTAACTATGTGAATACGGCTGCGTGGTCTATATATGGCTATGTGATAGTGGTTCCTTTGGCATACTACTTTTTCCTTCAGTATATGGGTTCAAATGCAAATCTTATACGGTTTTGGTGCATGTGGGGGTATTCCCTCACCATTTTCATTTTGTCCTCTGTAAGATTTTGCTCTCTGTGTACGACATGTTCTATTATTATTATGGAATGCAGTTTTGCTATAATTACATTACCTTTTGCACAGGCACATATTGGCTTGCTAGTTTTTGATTTATTTATGAATTGCATTTCATGATTTAATCTAATACTTACATCTCATGAAAATTTCAGTTTCTATTGCTCATTCCAGTTGGGATTCTTAGGTGGATTATAATAATCCTCACTGGTTTTGCCTCAGCTAGCTTTGTTGCTTTGAACCTAAGATCCTTTTTAGGAAGTGATCTTTCGGTGACCGTAATTGCAGCATTTGTCTTGCAAATAGCGTTGGCCGTCTTCATCAAAGTTCAGTTCTTCAAATAATTAATTTGAAGTGTTGCAGTAGTAAATTAAAATAAAATATGAGCCACCATCATGGCTACCTCGCTCAACTGGCTAGCTGTCTGCAGCAGAATTGGTTTGTTCGTTTTTTCTTTTTCCATTAGATGGATGCTAGAAGAGTCAACAAAGTAATGTGATAGATTGTGCTCCCCGTATCAGCTTGGTCTAGCGACACCTTTGGCCAAAAACTTGTGAAAGACCAGTATTTGGGAAGGTGAAGAAGTACAAAGATTGATGCAATGTTTGAGCTCCCTTAGCAATTTTGTAAATATCCGACCTCGGGATATTCGGTATGCCAAGGAAGGAGATGTCTTCTTGTTTGCTTATATTTTTCTATGAATGTATCAGTATCTTCTAACAGTTACTTAGTAGTTTGTAATATTTAGTCAAAGATCTTATTTATTTTATATATACTATTTTTTTTTAAATATTTATAAGAGATATGTTGCCAAATATAGTCATTAACTGATTAGCATTTTATCAAATCTTTATTTCTATAATGAGTTAACTGTCTTTCAATTGGTCTCTCCTCCTAAGACTCTCTACTTGTGAGTTTGAAGGAGGGAGGAGGAGAGTAGAGGAAAAAAGAGTAAGGTGTGATGACCTAAATTGTCACACATGTGTTGGAGCTTAAACCCTCATAAATGCAAACACATTTAGTTTTAAAAATCAAATATTTGCGAGGGTTTAAACTCTCCCAAATGATTGTTTTAAGTAAAATGTGAGGATGGTGTTTTATGAGTTTTTGGCACTTCTAAAATTATCTTATTCTTATTCTTGCATTGAATTAGTATGTTCAAACTTTTCTTTGATGAACTTTCTTCCTTTTTCTTTTTAAGATATTTAATGCCTGACTCTAATTTGTTGAGTAAAAATCTATAATGATATATTAAAGATATTTGAAATGACTTTAATGCTTGACTCATTTGTTTAGAGCAAAAATATGTAAAGATGTTTTAAAGATAACAAATATTGATGATTAAAAAGTTTTTGATATGTATTGATATCTAATGTCTAGGTAGGTTAATCAAAATTTAACCATGACAAAACAAATAGTCTTATGTAATTATGATTTAATTTTGAAAATATTCTATGAAATTCTATTTAGCCACAGTTTTTCGTGACAAATTTTAAATTTGGCATGTCTTACAAGTTTGACTTTGTTAAATCTAACTTTATTAAGAGTGATTCTAATTATAAACTAACAAAGACATATTGATTTATTCATATGATTGACAATAAGAGTGATTCTAGTTATAAACTAACAAAGACATATTGATTTATTCATATGATTGACAATATATAAACGTACATATTGACCGAGTAGATAATATTCATTCAAGTTATTTGACATACTTGTTCATAATAATATTTATGAAAAGAATTTAAGATGTTCAAGAAGCACAAGAAAATACACATATCTAAAACATTTCAAAAATAGTAAAATACATGAACTTAGTTCCAATAGACGATCTAAAGCAATGTTGTATTAACTCAATAAAGAAGTCTTTCATAATATATTTGCTTAATGCATCTTATATGTTTCTTATGCACCGCATGAAAATTGGAAAATATCTTTTAGTTTTTGGAGATGTATCTTCGGACGCATTCAATACATACTTAACGTAGGTCATTCTGAGTGACCCACTATAAATTGGGTTTATTTAATTCCGGAGGTGCATTTCCGGAATATTTCCGTAGATATATTTTCGGAACTTTGCACAACAGTATCAAAAGCAGGCACCAAAAAAATATAATTGACAAAATAAAATTAGCATTCATAACATAAGATAAGCATTACATATATAATTTTAACATAAAATACAACATTACACTTTAATATTCAGGTGGACGTTTCAACATCTTTAGAATATCTTTGACCGATCTTTGAATCGTCGTTTTCAACTGGAGCAGAAATTTTGTTTCGAAATGGAAAATGTATTCCACATAGCTCTTACATATGCATTCGTTTTGAGCTCAAAGTTGTTGAACTCAATCTTTTCTCCGTTGTCAATCGACGGTGAACGGTACTCGAACTTCACAATTCTTCAATTGTCTCCGTAAGGTAGGAGATGATGAATTTCATATTTAATATCTGCAAGAGATATGTACTCAGTGAGCTTAAAGTTTCGCCCGGGAGTTCCGTTGGAAAATGAGACATTTGCAACATACCAATTGATGTTTATTTGTGACATTTGAGACATTTTCAGTTTGTGTGAAATAAGAAACAATGACACATTAATTTATAGAAGCCGTAGATAATTATGGACCATTCAAAATCTGACATCCTTATTTTGGAGATATATCTTCGGTTCCGCATCCTATTATCTTGTTTCAAAGATGCATCTCCGGAATCTCTCATAAACATGTTTAAAAACAGAACTTTTTTTTTTACAAATGAACAAATGTTGTAATGAAAAAGATAAAAATATATTAAGACACTGTCATACGGTGAACTGACTTGGGGTATTTTGCTTTTTATCGCAATGTCGCGGATAGCAAGAGTCGCCACCGACTTTTCTTTTATCCAATAAAGAAAGGTGGAAAAGAACAGGAAAGACCTCAATAGATTTTGGGTTCGGGAGGTACATTATACAAAGGGAAGGTATTAACACCCTTTGTATCCATGGTTATCCATGGGCTCTTAATTGCTGGATCACTTATATTTCTGTCTGAAAAGTGTTGGTGAATTGTTTAAAAATGTTTCGAAAAGAGAGTTTAACTTTGTAATGATTCTCGTATGAATGTATACAAAGTATTTATCTCGTTTGATTTTGAAAAACAGTTTAGAAAAATATAACTTGGTAATGATTCTAGTATGAATGTATACCAAGTGGTGATTTTCTAGGACTTGCAAAGTGTGAGGGGTGGAAAATGTTTTAGGTTATGATCCAGTAATTGAGAGTTATACCTTCCTAAGGTCGTTATGGGCATTTCCTATCCTTATGAGGGTAAAACTGTCCTTACTATTGAGAAGTAAGTAGTTTTATCCTTTGGATGTAAAAGGGTCATTGTAGGGTCATCGATAGGTCATTGAAGGCAACAGTTGTAAGGATACCTTAGCATTCGAAGGGACGATCATCATTTAACCGTAGGCTACACCGAAGGGTCATCGAGGGACAAAATCGTATTTTCGAAGGCAACATCCGAGGGACCATGATTTATTTTATGATGATTTAACCGAAGGGTCTTTGCTAAGTGTATCCCTACATTCGCGGGACACGACCGTTATACCGTAATACCGTAGGGCAGCAAAGAGAGGTCCAAGATCACATATTTAAAGGCCGTATTTTACAATCAATTAGGCAATTAGGATGAATCTCCACATTAAAATCAATACATTAAAATCAGCTAAGTAATTGAGGGTGGATCTCCACATTAAAATTAATACATTAAAATTAATTAGGTAATTTAGGGTGAAACTCCACAAAGGGCATCCCACAAATAAAGTGGAATACCTATCTAGCTAGCTTTCCCGGCGATGTGTGAACCTGTTTGTAATCGAATTGTAACCTTGAATTGGCCGATCGGATCGAATTGAGCGGAAGTGACCTTGCTGCCGCCGGCTTTTCCTTCAGGGTTTCCTTTAGGGTTACTCGGAATTCTCAGGGTTAGCCTCCAGGGTTTTCCGTCTGTGAGCGCTAGGGTTTGCTTGCTAGGGTCCTCCTTTCGTCCTTTTTCGTCCTCTCTTTTTCTGACTGGAGTTGTGGTATTTATAATGCCTTTTTTTCATGACCTAATGGGCTCAGAGTACAGCCCAGAATTTTCTGTTATCTGTCAGCTTCGCTAGGCGAGCGTGTAGCGAACGTTCGCTAGGCGAGCGTGCAACGAACGTTCGCTAGGCGAAGGATTTGCTCGCCTAGCGAGCAGGCCAAATTGGGCCATTTTCTGGATTGGGCCACTCGTGAGCTGGGCCTTTGTTCCTTTAAGATCAGTGTCATAAAAATGAGTCGGAGTGCCCTGAAAAATGTCTTGAAATATTAATGGGCAAATTTTGGGGTATGACAGCTGCCCCTGTTCAATATTCTTGAACCGAGAGAGTCAGAATGGTATGTACGCCATTCGTGGTCTGGAGGTGGAAGATTATTGAACACTTAGGATGCCCCAAAAATTTGCATTTGTCAATTAGTTAGTCTTGATGGAGATGGGTTTAAAGATGCCATCTAGGAAGTTTGATGATGAGAGCTTCAGAGTACGTTGTACGTTAGAAGATATCTGAAGTCATGGGTGTCACTGGGTCATACGCTAGACCGTATAGTGAGTCATTCATTAGGCCGTCGACTTCACTGGGGAGTTAGAATGGGTCATACGCCGCTGGGGATAACAGATCAGAATGGATCATACGCTAGATCGTATCTGAGTTGCAGAATGGGCCGTCTGTTAGGCTGTATCTGACGAAAAGTAGTCGTACGCTAGACTACACCTCGGGATGTACCGTACGCTAGGTAGTATCTGAGGAATGAAGATCCGAATGGGTCGTACGCTAGACCGTATTGTTGGAGGAGTAATATGTTGTGCCGAATCAAAATGAGATAAGAATCCGAATGAGTCATGCACTGCTGGGGATAAAGGATCAGAATGGATCGTACGCTAGATCGTATCTGAGTTGCGGAACGAGCCGTCCGTTAGGCTGTATCGTTACTGGGGGTGAAGGATCAGAATGGATCGTATGCTAGATCGTATCTGAGTTGTAGACTGAGCCGTCCGTTAGGCTGTACCTGATGATGAAGGGGGTAGTCATACGCCAAACTACACTTCAGAATGTACCGTACGCTAGGTAGCATTTGAGGCCTTGAAGGTCCAAATGGGTTGTATGCTAGACTGTATTGGAGTTGTTGAAGGTCGGAATGGATCGTACGTTAGATCGCATCTGAGTTGAAAGAGTCATATGTTGAGCTGAATCAGAATGAACCGTACGCTAGGCTATATCTGATAGTATTTGTATATGTTGTATTTGCAATAAATGTCTGGGATGGGCTTATAGATGCCATCGTTAGGAGAATGTCAGAATGAATGTTGACATGGAGTATATCTGAAAGATGTAGTTGAATCCTGAACGTAATTGATGAGGATGTCCGTCTGAATGGACCTTTGTTTTGACTGTATCAGGGGAATAATTAACCTGAAAAATAAAGTTAGCTTCATGCCATGTCATGATGCATGAGATGTTTTATGCTTTCGAAAATAACTGCGAACGATGTATGCATGCATATGCTGTGAAATGATGTAATGAATGAATTATGCATCTGAAAAGTTCTTCCAGAGGACTCTACTGGGGAAAACAAATCTCAATCTTCTGGTTGGGAGATACTGGTATCGATGACCCTTTCTTAGCCGGGGATGCTTGATTTCTGTCTGATGGTAGAAATGTTCAACAGAAGCCTGGTTGGGGGTGGAAGAGATGACCCATTTGTCTAGTAATGCCACTCTCTTCTGGGAATGACTGGCTTTGCTGGGGGATAGGATTAGCAACGGATTCATTGGAAAGCATGATTAGACCTTCTCCTCGATTCTGAAGTCTAGTAGTAATCGCTATTTCTATTTTATGCACGCATTTTTGGTAAACATCGATCATATTCAAATGTATATATTAATTCGAATTAAATCAATGGACGCTTATGCAAACAAAACAGAGAAAGTAAAACAAAAGCATTTTTTTTTGAAACTAAAATTATATTGATTTCGAAAGAGGGCCTATAAACAGGCAATTTGTGTACAAGGAGACAGAAATCCTAGTAAGAGGAAATTGTCAAGAAAACAAAGAGAAAGCTATGCTGAAAACGTCCTATTGACTTTAATTCCCCTACTGCCATTATGTCTTCAAGCCTCTCATCTCCTGCTGTCGGATAGAAGTGATTAGCTTGTTCAGTCCTTTGAACTTGGATGAAGCTGTCTGAGAACGGGACATAGTCATACGCTTTGATCCCTAATTTTTGCCTGGACCGCCTTTTCAGGTTTTCAATCCACCAGGATACCCCTTTTTGCCCAAGCCGCCTTTTCAGGTTTTCGACTTGTCGGGTGCACATTTTTTTATGTTTATCCCTAATTTTTGCCCGAACCTTTTTGGTTTGCCGGGATGCCCTTACTTTTGCCTAGGTACGTCGACCTAGTAGGTCTCTTTTATGCGTAGTATTTTTTGACTATGTCTGCGTTCACGGGATGCGGGAAGTCTTCGCCGTCCATTGTAGCTAGTATCATGGCTCCACCAGAGAATACCTTCTTAACTACAAACGGCCCTTCGTACGTGGGAATCCATTTTCCTCTGGGATCACCCTGTGGTAGAATGATACGCTTTATTACCAAATCGCCAATTCGATATACCTGTCTCTTGACTCTTTTGTTAAATGCTTGGGTCATGCGCTTCTGATATATCTGTCCATGACACACAGCCGCAAGTCTCTTCTCATCGATCAAGTTTATCTGGTCGAGTCGAGTCTGAATCCATTCATCTTCATCTAAGCCCGCCTCTTTTATGATTCTTAGAGAGGGAATCTGGACTTCCACTGGTAAAACGACTTCCATTCCGTAGACTAAAGAGAAAGGAGTTGCTCCTGTCGAAGTGCGTACTGAAGTGCGATAATCGTGAAGAGCAAACGGTAACATCTCATGCCAGTCTTTGTATGTCACCGTCATCTTTTGTATGATCTTCTTGATATTCTTATTAGCAGCCTCCACGGCACCGTTCATCTTTGGCCGGTACGGAGAAGAGCTATGGTGTTTTATTTTGAACTGCGTGCAGAGTTCAGTAATCATCTTGTTGTTCAAATTAGTACCATTGTCAGTAATAATTCTTTCAGGGATGCCATATCGACAAATGAGATTATTCTTGATGAATCGTGCCACCACATTCTTGGTGACAGAAGCGAATGAGGCGGCCTCTACCCACTTTGTAAAGTAATCAATAGCAACGAGGATGAAACGATGCCCGTTAGAAGCAGTAGGTTTAATCTCTCCAATCATATCAATGCCCCACATTGCAAAGGGCCAAGGTGCTGTCAACACGTTCAATGGAGCAGGAGGCACATGTACTTTATTCGCATATATCTGGCACTTGTGACAGGTTCTGGAATGATGATGGCAATCAGCTTCCATGGTAGACCAATAATACCCTGATCTCATAATCTTCTTGGCCATCGTATGCCCACTAGAATGAGTCCCAAAAATACCATCATGCATGTCTTCCATAATCTTTTCTGCTTCCTTTTTATCCACACAGCGAAGCAAAGTCGAATCATGATTACGTTTGTATAATAATCCATTACTCAAAAAGAATTTAACGGAGAACTTCCTCAGAAATTTTCTGTCATTGATAGATGCCTCTTCAGGGTATTCCTGAGTTTCCGAATATCTTTTTACTTCGTGGAACCAAGGTTTCTCCTCTACTCCATCAGCGTTAAGTTCATAACAATACGCTGGTTCATCTAACCGTTCAATGGTGATCATGGGAGCTTCGCTGCCCCATCTGACTCTGAACATAGATGACATGGTAGCCAATGCGTCTGCCAACTGATTCTCTTCTCGTGGAATGTGTTCGAATGTAATCTCTTCGAAGTATGGGATTAATGTTAACACCCGCTCTCGATAAGGGATGAGATTCGGATGTTTAGTGTCCCATTCTCCTTTGATCTGACTGACTACTAGGGTCGAGTCTCCATACACCCTCAAAAACTTGATTCTCAGGTCTATAGCAGCCTTAAGTCCCAAAATACATGCTTCATACTCAGCCATATTGTTGGTGCAATCAAAGCATAGTCTGGCAGTGAAGGGCGTATGGCAACCCCGGGGAGATATAATTACAACACCAACACCGTTGCCCAATGCATTAGAAGATCCATCAAAAACCATAGTCCATCGGGATCCAAGTTCGGGTCTTTCATCCGGTCCATGTTCTTCCTGATCAGTAACAAGCATGACATCTTCATCCGGGAACTCAAAATTCATAGATTGGTAATCATTCACCGCTTGATAAGCCAAATGATCGGCTAGCACGCTTCCTTTGATTGCTTTCTGGGTAGTATACTGGATGTCATACTCTGTTAAAATCATCTGCCATCTTGCTATTTTTCCGGAGAGGGCAGGTTTCTCAAATATGTATTTGATAGGATCCATCTTAGAAATCAATAAAGTGGTATGATTCAACATGTATTGTCTTAGTCGGCGAGCAGCCCAGGCCAAAGCACAGCAAGTTTTCTCGAGCAGTGAGTATCTTGTTTCACAGTCGGTAAACTTTTTGCTAAGGTAGTATATGGCATGCTCTTTTCGGCCAGACTCGTCATGTTGTCCCAACACACACCCCATTGAATTTTCTAACACGGTCAAATACATGATTAAAGGTCTTCCTTCAACTAGTGGCATCAGAATGGGAGGTTTTTGAAGATACTCCTTGATTTTGTCGAAAGCTTCTTGACATTCATCATTCCATCTCATCTCTTGATTTTTCCTCAGTAGTTTGAAGAGGGGTTTGCAGGTAGCAGTCAAGTGGGAGATAAATCGGGCAATATAATTCAAACGTCCCAAGAAACCTCTGACCTCTTTATCTGTACGGGGAACTGGCATTTCTTGAATAGCCCTCACCTTAGCCGGGTCAACCTCAATCCCTTTACCACTGACAATAAAGCCCAAGAGTTTGCCGGATCTTACTCCAAAGGTGCATTTGTTCGGGTTCAACCTCAACTTGTATTTCTTCAACCTCTCGAACAGTTTGTATAAATGATCGAGATGCTCTCCCTCAGTATGAGATCTGGCTATCATGTCATCCACATACACTTCTATTTCATGATGGATCATATCATGGAACAAAACCACCATAGCACGCTGGTACGTTGCCCCTGCATTCTTTAAACCAAATGGCATTACTTTATAACAGAACGTCCCCCATTGTGTTACAAACGTAGTTTTCTCCATGTCCTCAGGCGCCATCTTAATCTGGTTATAACCTGAGAATCCATCCATGAATGAGAATACCTCGTATTGAGCGGTGCTATCTACCAGAACATCAATGTGCGGAAGTGGAAAGTCGTCTTTGGGACTCGCTTTATTCAAATCTCTATAGTCTACACACATTCGCACCTTGCCATCCTTCTTCGGCACTGGTACCACATTAGCAACCCATTGAGGATAAGAAGTAACAGCCAGAAAACCTGCATCAAATTGTTTCATAACCTCGGCTTTGATTTTCTCAGACATTTCAGGACGCATGCGACGAACCTTTTGCTTAACAGGACGACAATCTTCCCTCGTTGGCAGTCGATGTACTACTATATCAGTATCCAGTCCTGGCATGTCGTCATAAGACCAAGCAAAAATCTCTACATAGTCATGTAACATCTGAATCAACCTTCTTTTGACACTGTTTTCCAAGCCTGCTCCTATTTTGACTTCTTTCTTGTCTACTTCGGTACCCAGATTTACAATCTCAACTGACTCCTCGTGCGGCTGTATAGTCCTCTCTTCCTGCAGTAACAGTCTGGCAAGTTCTCCAGGTACTTCATAATCTTCCACACTTCCATCCTCGGCTTGGTAGATCGGATTTTCAAAGTCATAATGAACAGTAGTAGAACTATTATCAACAGGATCCAGAGTGGGTATGGATCTGCAATTCGTTACGTGAGTGTGTGTAAGAAAACATAGCTTGTTTGGAAGATGACAGAAAAGACAAAGAGCGCAATATTTGAATGCAAAAAGTCCATTGATTTATTGAATATGAATATGCTTATGAAAATGACAAAACCCTTAACAAATTAGCTATTGTGCCCCGGGCATAGACACAACGCTTGGAGAAGTTCAATTGTAAAAAAACAAAAATTTGCAACACCAAAATAGACAATAACAATTACTCCTGACTAAAGGAAATCGGGATAGTGTCTTCAGCCTTCCAATTATTGAGTCCGTCGCCAATTGTTGGGAAAATCCAGCTATCCAGGTCGCAATCGCTGTCAGCGTCTTCTACAGCATTAATTTGACTCTTGGCTACCTTCTCAGAGCTAAACCCCAGGCCAAATTTGTCAGACTTGTACGGTACGTCGATCAGTTGACCCCAGCCAGTACAACCACCATCTTCAACCACAGCTTGAGCGTCCTTCAGGGAAATCATAGCAGGAGGAGTCCGAATAACCTTGGGCACACCGGAAGTTGGCTTAAGGACAGGATTGGTCGGAGGAACTACTTCAAATGACTGACAAGGAGTCTCAATGAATTCACCATCCATCTCGACGTATCTGAAGGCATGCACACTACTGACAATGTACTCTTCTTCTCCACACATGGTGACAATTTTGCCCTCTGTGGGATACCTCAGCTTTTGATGGAGAGACGAAGCTACAGCACCTGACCCATGAATCCAAGGGCGTCCTAGTAAGCAGGAATAGGCAGGACGAATGTTCATTACATGGAAGGTAGTATTGAAGACTTGAGGTCCTATCTTGATAGGGAGGACTACTTCGCCATGGACAACACTCTTCGCACCATCGTAAGTACGTACCACAATGTCACTAGGTTTCAGTTCGATGCTTTTACAGTCCAGCTTATCCAGCACAGCTGTTGGCAGCACATTCAAGGAAGAGCCATTATCGATCAACACATGAGACAAAGTGATTCCCCTACACTCAATGGAGATATGCAGGGCTTTATTGTGATTCTTTCCCGCTGGTGTCAGGTCAGCATCGGAAAAGCCTAGGCCATTGTCAACAGCCAAGTGAGCAACATAATTTTCGAACTGATCGACAGATGTTTCCTGAGGCACATGAGCAGTCTTCAAGAATTTTATCAATGCATTGGCATGAGATTCAGAAGATAACAGCAAGGATAACATCGAGATCTTAGACGGGGTATGCCCCAACTGTTCTACCACATCGAAATCACTCTTGCGGATGATTTTCAGCACTTCTTCCATTTCCTGTTTGGCAACATCTTCGGGAGTAACTTCGACCGGTGTCTCTGACTGAGAAGGATTGACTGGTTCCTTTCCTCGAGTTTCAAGGACAGGAGGTGAGATTTCTGGAGAGAAGATCCTTCCACTTCGAGTAATTTTACTAGTCCCAACGATGCCATTAGGATTAGTAGAATTGTCAATTTGCTTTATGCCATGGACGTAAACATCACCGCCATAATTCCACGGAATAGCTTTGCTTGAGGAATACGGGATCGGGCCAGGTGCAGTAATGATTAGGGGAGCTACCCTGGGCTCAACAGTAATCTTCACAGGCGCCCTAGTAGCGGTAATCTTCACTAGAACCTTGGACCTAGAAATCACAGATATTTCTTCAATAGGGTTTTCCGCCTTAGGAATCTTTTCGAAGAGAACTGTACGATCATCCATCAGCCGTTGAATACCATTCTTTAATTCCCAACAATCATCTGGTTGGAATATACAGAGATTGCAATCTTCAGCACAACCTGGAAATAAACCAGCTTGTAATAAATTCCTCTTTATGATCGGGAGAGGAGATGTTAAGTCCGCCACATTGGAAACGTGATCGTCGTCATCCACGGCATTAACCGTCTTGTCATGATTAGGCATAGGAGCAGTGATGACATTAGGGGTCTCCGGAGGCTCAAACTCAATTTCTCCAGCTTCGATCATATCCTGAATCTTATTCTTCAATGACCAGCAATCGTTTGTATCATGCCCGGGGCTATCGGAGTGATATGCACACCTGGCATTAGGGTTATAACGAGAAGAAGTAGTGTTGGGATTCGTAGGAGGATCTCTGAGGGTGATCAAATTTGCCTTTAGCATTCCCTGCCGTGCCTGTGTCAAGGTCATATTGATCCTGGTAAACTGCCTTCTTGGCCTGTCTTGTTTGGGCTGGAAGTTTTGAGATGGTGGTGCTGCAATCGTAACTGCTCCGATGTCATGGTCACGGTTTTTCTTGTTACGACCCTTTTGACCGTACACAACATTTGATTCATTCCTCCCCTGATAGGACCTTTTGGTGCTTGCAGAGGCAGCCGCCTGTATCTTTCCACTTCGGATGCCGCTTTCAACACGTTCACCTGTCAATATAAGTTCAGTGAAACCTGATGAAGAACTTCCCAGTAGATGGATGTAGAATGGGCCGGTCAGTGTGCCCATGAACATATCCACCAATTCTCTGTCAGTCATAGGGGGTTTGACTCTGCCAGCCAAATCTCTCCACTTTTGAGCATATTCTTTAAAGCTTTCTTTAGATCCCATAGTCATATTCTGCAGCTGTAGCCGGGTAGGTGCTAGTTCAGAGTTATACTGGTACTGTTTATAGAAAGCTGTTGCTAAATCGGTCCAGGTGCGGATGTCAGAGCTCTCGAGCTGATAATACCATTCCAACTGTGTGCCAGACAGGCTCTCTTGGAAGAAATGGATCCATAGCTTCCTGTCAGTGGTATGCGGCTGAATCTTTCTCACATAAGCTCTCAGATGCATCTGAGGACAGGACGCACCATCGTACTTAGTGAAAGTGGGGATTTTGAATTTGCGAGGAATGGTCACATCGGAGACCAGACCCAAACTTTCGAAATCCAGACCGGGCGCCTTCTGACCCTCCATAGCTAGCATACGTTCTTCCAGCAACTTGTACTTATCATCTCTTGGAGAGTACTGTTCATTTTCATAATCTTCATCGTCGTCCTCAGGGTTGAAGAGATCGACATTCTCCTCTTCTGAATCATTCTCTGTCTCCTCTTCTGGACCATTCGGGATCCCAAACTTGACTCCTGCGGCCTGTCCTTTACGCCTTCTTCCCGGGTTAATGAAACTCACAGCTTTCTTGTCTTTCTTCTTTTCGAGCAAAAGAGCCTTCAGTTCCTCCTGCCCCTTGGATAAGCTTAGCATCATCTCCTTGAATTGAGCATTCTGAGTCTGGAGATCTTTGACAGTTTGTTCGAGATCCATTTTTCTGTTTAGAAGGAAGACCGTGAGAACATTGAACTTGTAGAATACCTGTTATGCAGTGTTATGTTATGCTATGCAATGTATGAAATGTTTTCAAGGACTTTTGGAATTTAACTTTGCGTAAATCACCAACAAGAGAGAAATGTTTATTGCTAATTTCTTTGACCAATGTTCATTACAAAAGGAATAATAATAAAAATACAATGAAAGCTCAAGTCTCCCAGGGGCGGCTTCTTTTTGGGCGAAGATACGCATTGAGTCTTCGTTCCTCATTAAGCTGACTGGTAAGTTCTAACACTTTCTTCCTTTCTGCGACGAACTGAGTCTCGAAAGTATCCCTTTCTTCTCTCAACTGGATCCAGGATCTCTTTAGTTCCTCAACATTGGTAGGCATATCTGGATAAGGAATGATCTGAGGAGCACCTCCTTCAGCTTCAGGTTCGACAATCTGAGGTCCGATTGCAAGATATGGCATGACAAGTTCACGAGCTCTGGCGCGTACCCATCTGAGATAAGGTTCCATAGGAATAGAATTTTTCTGTCCTAACGTACCTCTCTTCACCATGCCTCAAGCTCGTACAAATCTTTGACGGAGGCCTTGGGAATCGTTGTCATAGTCGAACACAATGCCTTCGATGATCATTTCATGTGGACCATCTCTTCGAGCACAACCAAACTGTCGCAGAGCTAAAGCAGGATTATAAGTAATACCTCCTCTTATTCCTAGGAGTGGTACATTAGGGAACTCGCCACAACGGTCAATGATGGTAACATTTTCCTTGAACTGAGGACACCAACAGATGTCTGGGTGGGAGAGCGACATTATCCTTTGAGACCATTTCAAATTCTGCTCGTTCTTCAAGACCGATTGAGGAAGGTGCGAAATAAACCACCTAGACAACAAAGGTATGCAGCACATGAGAGTCCCTTGCTTCTTCATGGTACGAGTGTGGAGGGAATGCAAAATGTCTCCCAGCAAGGTAGGTACAGGGTTATGAGTGAGAAATATCTTAATAGCATTCATGTCTATGAATTGGTCTGGATTAGGGAATAACACCAAGCCATAGATTAGCAATGCCAGGATGTCTTCGAAAGCACGGACATTCATAACTTTTAAGAATTCTCGGGCCTTATTTGTCAGGAATTTGGCAAGTAAACCCTTAACTCCACTCCTTGTTACCCAATTAGCTTCAATGTCGGACTTCGTCATGTGTAAAGCTGCGGCAACTTCTTCAGACTTCAGAACCTTTTCTAAACCACTGAACGGTAGTTGATCAAGGATAGGTATCCCAAGCAGTCTGGAGAATTCTTCCAATGTGGGTACCAACTGATAATCTGGGAATGTGAAGCAATGATGTTTAGGGTCGAAGAACTGGAATAAAACTCTCATCATATCTTCTTTGAACCCAGTGGTAACTAAATTGAGAAGAGAACCATGTCTCTTGATGAACTGCGCATGATCGGAAAGTTCTGACACTAAGTTCTTGAGTTGAGGAGAGATTGCTACAAGATTAATCCGGATGGTCTTCCTGGGAGCCATAGCTGTTTAACAGAGCAAAGCTAAATTCCTAAGTCCTTGAAATGGTTAGTACAATGATGTTATGATGTTATGATGTTATGCAAATAATAAGCATAAACAAGTCACACAATCATTCCTAGGTTTTAAGGCTTGCATGAATTCCATAGGTAAGTACCCTCCCTACTGAAGTTTGGTTGGTTCGACCTGTCCTAGAATAGTAACCTGGTTCTAAAAGGATCTCCAATCATTGACCTTCCTTCAAGTCCACTTCAGTGCAACACCAAGTGGTTGACCGAAGCTTCCCTAAAGTCCAATCTCAAGGAGTGTAGTATCGAGTCTCAACCAACCCCAGTCGGAACCGAAGTCAGTTATCTCACTACTTTCTAATGGCCAGGATGAGTCAATTAGGGTTCTAAAGGTCTGGTTAATGCTTTAATGACACCACGCAGATGCCAAATTTTTCCTCAAGTAAACATGAGGAACATCAGGACATCCAAAGTGTCACATTAACCGTAGCCATCATTTTAACCATTCCAGTATACGCCGGATAGTCGCGATGATCTATTGCTACTTACCTAAGGTACACTAGATCCGGGTGTAGGATCTTTCACTCAAGAATACCCAAGCAATCCCTTAAAAGTAAATCAGACAATTTTAAATAAGTGATCTTGTTTTTTAAGGTAACCTCTCTTGTAATCGTCCCCAGCAGAGTCGCCAGTTCTATCATACGGTGAACTGACTTGGGGTATTTTGCTTTTTATCGCAATGTCGCGGATAGCAAGAGTCGCCACCGACTTTTCTTTTATCCAATAAGGAAAGGTGGAAAAGAACAGGAAAGACCTCAATAGATTTTGGGTTCGGGAGGTACATTATACAAAGGGAAGGTATTAGCACCCTTTGTATCCATGGTTATCCATGGGCTCTTAATTGCTGGATCACTTATATTTCTGTCTGAAAAGTGTTGGTGAATTGTTTAAAAATGTTTCGAAAAGAGAGTTTAACTTTGTATTGATTCTCGTATGAATGTATACAAAGTATTTATCTCGTTTGATTTTGAAAAACAGTTTAGAAAAATATAACTTGGTAATGATTCTAGTATGAATGTATACCAAGTGGTGATTTTCTAGGACTTGCAAAGTGTGAGGGGTGAAAAATGTTTTAGGTTATGATCCAGTAATTGAGAGTTATACCTTCCTAAGGTCGTTATGGGCATTTCCTATCCTTATGAGGGTAAAACTGTCCTTACTATTGAGAAGTAAGTAGTTTTATCCTTTGGATGTAAAAGGGTCATTGTAGGGTCATCGATAGGTCATTGAAGGCAACAGTTGTAAGGATACCTTAGCATTCGAAGGGACGATCATCATTTAACCGTAGGCTACACCGAAGGGTCATCGAGGGACAAAATCGTATTTTCGAAGGCAACATCCGAGGGACCATGATTTATTTTATGATGATTTAACCGAAGGGTCTTTGCTAAGTGTATCCCTACATTCGTGGGACACGACCGTTATACCGTAATACCGTAGGGCAGCAAAGAGAGGTCCAAGATCACATATTTAAAGGCCGTATTTTACAATCAATTAGGCAATTAGGATGAATCTCCACATTAAAATCAATACATTAAAATCAGCTAAGTAATTGAGGGTGGATCTCCACATTAAAATTAATACATTAAAATTAATTAGGTAATTTAGGGTGAAACTCCACAAAGGGCATCCCACAAATAAAGTGGAATACCTATCTAGCTAGCTTTCCCGGCGATGTGTGAACCTGTTTGTAATCGAATTGTAACCTTGAATTGGCCGATCGGATCGAATTGAGCGGAAGTGACCTTGCTGCCGCCGGCTTTTCCTTCAGGGTTTCCTTTAGGGTTACTCGGAATTCTCAGGGTTAGCCTCCAGGGTTTTCCGTCTGTGAGCGCTAGGGTTTGCTTGCTAGGGTCCTCCTTTCGTCCTTTTTCGTCCTCTCTTTTTCTGACTGGAGTTGTGGTATTTATAATGCCTTTTTTTCATGACCTAATGGGCTCAGAGTGCAGCCCAGAATTTTCTGTTATCTGTCAGCTTCGCTAGGCGAGCATGTAGCGAACGTTCGCTAGGCGAGCGTGCAGCGAACGTTCGCTAGGCGAAGGATTTGCTCGCCTAGCGAGCAGGCCAGTTTGGGCCATTTTCTGGATTGGGCCACTCGTGAGCTGGGCCTTTGTTCCTTTAAGATCAGTGTCATAAAAATGAGTCGGAGTGCCCTGAAAAATGTCTTGAAATATTAATGGGCAAATTTTGGGGTATGACAGACACAATATGACAAGTTGAATAAAATACACTTCATTAATATTGAGACACAATTTGTGCACTTATTTGTCTGGCTAAACACGAGATTAAAACGAATCGAAACATTTTCACTGTTAAATCTATGGGCGGTACCCCCTTTAACTTTTGTGCATTTGATTTTCTTTCAATGTTGCTCATGGAATTCTTGCATCTTTTCTATAACATGGTTCGACCAAGTCTCGACTATTGTTGTTGAGTGAGTCGTCCACTTTGGTAATGTAAGTGGTATAGGGCATCCCGATTTCAATTAAACTTGAACAAAATGCCATGATTTTGAAAGCCATCCAATATACATAATACGGTCATTTGGATTTTGAGGTGGGGCGATACGAAATGGGAAAAAGGTTTCCGAAAAAATGTATCGTGTAAGATTAACACACACCCTATCATACGCATATTCTATGAGGTGAACCATTTCAAAGAAGCGCATCCATTTTTCCTCCCGTGTCGGTCCACCAAGGCAAGGAGCAATAGACTTATAAACTTCATCAAAATGTTCTTTCTTTCCGTACAACCGTGTGTATGATTTTTTATGAGTCACCAATTCTTGGATAACTTGATGGCAAATAAGTTTATGATTATCTTCTTTATTATCGAGTAAAGCCGAAACAGTTCGATATCCACAATTACCATCCCTCTCAACATTGACGATCCACTTGACATATTTGTGCATAAAAACCAACATCTCGTTAGTGAATGTAATCTTTCGTGGAGGCGGCGTATGAGGTGGTTTGTTAATGCGAGCTCCTTTGGAAACACTTTTTTTTATAGATTTTGGAGTTGGTGAGTCCAGAAAAACTTTGTCAATGTGTTCAAAATACGAAAGAGACTGCACCGTTGAGTTGTCACTCGGTGTAGGCTTGAGCTTCTTCAGAGCAACTTTTGTAACATTCTCCTCTTTCTCTCTCTCTAAAATTGAAAACCCGACAGAATATGTTTTCTCAGTTGAGGTAACACCAACCATCTCGAACAGTGAAAGTCTATACTTGTTGGTCTTACACGTTGAATCAAGAATGAGCACCGCAGGAAACGTGTTGAAAAAATTTATGGAATCAAGATGCGTCCAAAATATATCTCTAACAGTAACTCCATCCTCGTACGTTCGGTACCTAGATACGTAACTGTTATCATCCAACAGTTTCAAGAGTTGTTGCATTTCAGTTCTATCTTCCTAAGCGCCTTGTCAGTTTGGTACCGAATATTATACAATTGCTTGATATTTGATATATTTTTGGATCTTTTCTATTTCAATATTGCAAGTATATTTTTTGGTTGAACCAAATTCAATGTCATGTCAGCAACACATTTCTTCTCTTTCGGCATGATTCGACACACAATTGGATGTCCGACTAACTTTTCACACAAATCCTGGTTATCAAAACCACATATGACATTAAATCTCCAATTTTTGTTTGTCAACATGTAACCATTCACCTTAAAGGGACACTCACATTTTCTTGAACCAATGTCGTCTCTTTTAAAATTCCAAAGTGAAGTTCTATACTTTCCACTTCTTTCACATGTCATTGTCACAAAATCACATCTTCTATCCAAACAATTATCAGACTTTCTGATAACTACACTGAATCCCTATTTGAAGGCCTCCATACGAATCCATTGAAACATCCAAATGATGGGTGTTCGAACTAATTAACGGACAATCAGAAAGTTTTTTGGGTGATACAATATGCCTTTTCCCTTTTCACTTCACCTTTATGGGTCCTTTATAGATATACCAACACACACTCCCTCAAGCACAGGGGTATGGAAAGGATGAAGTGATTTAGTCATGTTTTTCTCTCCTAATATTGATGAGTTCCTAAGGCAATCCTCTTGAGTATAAGGCGAGTCCCTTAAGGCTAAGGTGAGTCTTTCACGTATAAGTCGGGTACCAGCCCAAACCCATCCTGAATTTGACGAGGAAACCCCACTTTTACTGAGTTCGAGTTTGGGTTTGGATTTTCCTCAATTTAAAAATATGGGTATGAGACGGGTAATGGGGACACTAGAACTCACCCCGAATCCATCCCCAAATCGCCCATTGATAATTTAGAATATTTAATTTTGATAATTTAGAATATTAATTGTTTGGTTAATACATTGATATTTGGTTTGAATTTAGTATTTAAAATATTTAAAATGAATATTTGAAAGTTTTCAAGATTGTTTTAATTTATTATTTCTAATGTTTATTAGATTACATGATATATTATAAGTTTTTTTGGAAATAAACTATTTCAATATAAAAAAAATTGATTGCAATGTGAGGATGATACGGAGCGGAAATACCCGAACGCGTTTGGGGAGGGTTTTAGGTTCAATTATTAATCCCCATTTGAGTTTGGGGCGGGGAACGAGTATTTAACTAGGATTTAAGTTTAGGTATGAGGAAGGTAAAACTCGTCCTCTCCCCGCTCTAATGTCATGCCTAATAATCTGAGGTATATCCCTAGGTGCATATAAGGTGGATCATCATAGTCACTCAACTGAGGAAAATCAAATGACAGTCAGTTGAGGGAAATCAAACGTCAGTTGAGGGGAAACATGCGTCACATTAAATACATAAATGGTGATTTTCTCTAGGAAGCCAAATTTGGCCTTTCTCCTTACGCGTGTCTCTGACGTAGGGAATCTTCCCCCTTTTTTAACTATGGAGGTGCCCAGTGGGTGGCAGTAGATTATCCCTACAACTAGACTTTCCCTCCATATAAAAAGATTTCAGCTTTTCTTCTACAATATTTTTTTGCAACTTCTCCTTCCAAACTTCCATCCATTTAGCTAAAAGTTCTTTATAGGTGTAAAGTGCATTCATTCCACAGGTTTTTTTTATTGTGATTTCAAGTATGATTTAGTTCTTAATATTCTCTCTCTATTTCATAATGGTAATTATTATATTTTGTAATGTTTAAGGAGTGATTGGCATTAACTTCGTGAATTGGGCTTCTAGAGTTTTAAGAGCCCTAATAGTTTTGATAGTAATTTTCTAGCTATGACCGCTCTTACCATGAATTGATGGTTGAAACAAGTGTTAAAGGTTTCAACTGTTGGAAAACAAATGTGAATTGTGTTGATAAACAAGTGTGGGTTGTTTTGATAAACAAGTGTGAGTTCTAAACCCCACATTGCTTAGAAAAGTGGAGGTTGAACACTTTATAAGTAAGAGGATCCATACACCTGTCACCTTAAGGTCTTAGGTGAATATGTAGTGTCTCTCTCACTTGTTTGGGCGAGTCTTTGACCTTTATGTGAGTGTTTGACTCAATGTGTATGTTTCCCCCTCATGATGACCCATTAGTGGTATCAGAGTCGATGGTTCGAGTAAGGGACCAGTTCCTTGTGTCAAAAGTCTTCCTGACATGGTGGTCAGGCGGCGTGTTCTGTTGAAATGCCCATGACGAGTAACATTTTCTCTCAACAGTGGTGCAATCATGTGGATGAAAGAGCTTCTGCTTGAGGGGGAGCATAGTGTATGGACTCACACTTTAGGGGGAGATTATAGGAAACATGTGTGAGTTGTATTGAGGAACAAGTGTGAGTTCTACGTCCCACATTGCTTAGAAAAATGGAGGTTGAGTACTTTATAAGTAAGAGGACCCATACACCTATCACCTTAAGATTTTGGGTGAGTATAGGGTCTCTCTCTCACTTGTTTGGATGAGTCTTTAACCTTTAGGCAAGTGTTTAACCCAATGTGTATGTTTCCCTCTCATGATGACCTATCATTAATGTCCAAGAATTTATGTCTATATATTCTATGAGGAGATGAGTGTTGCTTTTCGGAAACAAATCAGACTTTCTAATACTAGACATGAGGATGGTGTGATTTTAGAATCATGTTATAAGGGGGTAGAGGTAAAATATGGCTGCTCTGGATGGCTCACCCACCCATACTTCTACCTGCACCTCCCCACTATTCATGGTGTACGGGTTTTGATATATTTTACACTCTTTAAATTTGAGTTCCTAACGACTACGAATATTTCTTCTTCTTATATTACGTATAACGTTTGGAGTATCTTTAGGGCGTTTGAAATCATGTATTGGTGGTTGGAAGTGTTTCCTATTGTCGGGGTATTCTTCTCTTTCTATGGCATCAAAACCAGTGTCAAAAGTGGTTGGGTGACCTTATGCGGTATTCCATAAGAAAATTTATAAATCCTCACTCAAAACCTTATAAGGACTAGAAAGATAAGTTTGTGAGGGTCATAGGGAAAGACTGTACCTCAACGACCATGACTGGGGTGACTGGCGCCCCATGTTTCCCCCTATCTTTGACGAGTGACTCAAAGGTTATTATTGGCTTTTACTTTAATGATCTTACCCTAGATGAGCAAGAGGTAGTTCAATTATTAAACAATTTTGAGTTGATGAGCTCTCGTTTATTGATCACTCTAGATCGTGGAGATGGTAGCGGGATACATGAATACTTGGGTAAGTTTGTCGTCGATAAAAAACCTTTGTTTCGAGGTTGTTTATTCACTGCACTTCCTTATAATTTTAATGTGCCTTTCTTGGAGAGAAAATTCCTCTAACTAAGAGGAATGAGCGCTTAGCCAGGAAAAAGGTTGAACTCCAATTGAAGGACAACCGTAAGAGCCTCTCAGACGGCCTAATGACAGTGTAGTGCAAAAGGTGTCTTGGGGCCATGAAGGTGAGAAAAACAAGAAAGGGGGGGTTTGAATTGTTTGAAAAATAAGCGCTTTTCAAAATGAAAATCACACAATGATTTTATACTGGTTCGCTTATAACACAAAGCTACTCCAGTCCACCCGGCCAAGGTGATTTCGCCTTCAACAAGGACTTAATCCACTAATCTTGAAAGATTACAAACAACACCTAAGAGAGAAGAAAATCTCTTAGTCTTCTCAAGTCTACAGACTACACAGAGTCACTTGAGGAAATCAAACAAATAAAAGATACAAGATATGTAATCTAAAGTGCTTCTAAGAAAGCAAGTATTACAAACTTAAAAACAGATTTTTCACTTAATAAGCAAAAGCTTAGTGAAATTCTTTGAGAGCAAAGATGATTTTCTTGAGCGTGAAATAATTCAGTATAGTTTTGGCTAGTTGATTTCTTGTTACTGAATATTGATTGCAGCTCTATTTATATATGAGTTGAAGTAGTGGTTGAATCTGGTGGATATTAAACTGAGTTTACTCCATCACTTAAATAGCTTCTGCAGTTTAACTTTTCATCTTTGAAGTGACTACTTACTACAAGTAGTATCTTCTCTCTTGGAAGTGGAGATTAACGTCTCTTTCTCTGTTTAGGAAATCTATTTGAAAATCTTTACTTGACTTGAACGTTACTTCTTCATGATTAGCAAATCCATAATCAGAGTATTTGTGTTTCTGGAGAATCTTGGAATCTTGCTTCTGATGTTGATCTCTTGAGAGTTCAGATGGCGCTGATAACTTTCAGAATATACAGATAACGTTTCTCCAGAATCAGAGCTTCTAGACTTTACTTCATGTTCAGATGCTTCTGATACTTTGCAGTTTTGTCCAGAGTCAGAGTTTCTAGACTTTCTTGAACGTGCTTCCACTTCAGATGCTCCTAATACTCTAGAATTTGTATCTGATCTTGTTGTGCATCTGATGACATTATCAGATTCATTTCTTCTTTCTTTAGAACCCTGCACACTTAGAAACTTTTCGTTAGGGTGCCATTTTTGGTTTCATCCTTTGTTATCATCAAAATCAAGGAATCTGTTGTAGAACAATTTTTGTTCTTACAGGCCATGCCATAAGCGCTGCCATCCTCTAATATCCAAAATCAAGGAGAGTGTCCCTTATAGATTCTGAAGGACTGTCAGATGACGACTACTGAATAAGGTAAGGTTAAAGGGAGTCCTTCCCAACAAAGAATAATTCTTGCCCCCATCCTTCTTTGTAGAGTGATCATTCGTTTGATTTCATCAAGTTTACTAGGGGTCGTCTCCCCTTTCCTAAGGATTTCCCTATTAATTAAAAGGGCCTTCATGATAAGTTACACCTCGAGTTATCGAGGATGACATAAAATGACTTTTTAAATGGCCTTCTGATGGGACGGGTCCAACAGAAAAAGTATATCCAAGTTGTTGGTGTATTTAAATTTACTTGCAATGGCCCAATGGAGCATATCCGAGTGTCAGGAGAAAGTGAAGATCTTGGTGAAATAAAAAGAATATTTGAATAACATACTAAAAAATGTGGCAGTAGAGGCATGTGCACACGCTAACACATAAACGAGCCTAAGGGGGTCTCTTGAGGGAGCCCTTAAATCTCTAAAGAAACTTAAGGGGAAACTGTCTACACTCAAGAATGGCCAAGTGGAAACTTCTGACCAGTACTTTGAGTGGGAAAATGAGCATATAGCCTTCATCTATCCATTGTTACACTTGAGTTAAATAGACTTATTCAAGGTGGTATGTGGAAGCCAGTTGTGGATGACGAGGAGGTCCGCCCGCTGGTGGGATCTCCTTTACTGATCACCAAGTGACAGCAGACGTCGTTCGCCCATGGAATACTTTGGAGGATTAATGAGATTAGAGTTTACTTATTCATGCCTTTAGCGACCTTTTTGTAACGATACCCAAAGGAATTTTATAATCATTTTTATTTCTTAAGTCGTTAGAATTTCGTTAGCACTCTTTTTACCCCCTTTGGGTCTTAATTAAATGATGTGTTTGCATACCTTCGTCTTATTTATGTGGGTTACTTCATAATATTGCTTGGCATTGTCATGACAGAGATTCATTTGAATATGTTTTTTCCTTGTCGTTATCTTGGAGACCAGGGGATTAATGCATGAGTGCGATAATGTTACCACAAGGGCGGGAAATATTCATATATGAGGATCAACTATGTGTGATCGCCTCGAAGGGCAGCAAGAATTCCTTCATAAGGATCCAACATGTGTAATTGCCTCAAAAGGGTGGCAATGATTCTTGCATTAAGATCTAGTATATGTAATTGCTTAGAAAAAGGAGACGAGGATTCTTGTATAAGGATACAATGGTTTCCTCATAGGGATATTTTGATAAGATCTCTTTCGCTCTCCAGTTTCCTGCAAATAAAGCAACAATATTCCCAATTCCTATAAAATGTGATGTGCCTCCTTAAAAAACCTTGTGCCTCGTTGGCAATTCTTGGGAAAATAATGTTAAAAAAAAATAAAGCATGTCACAAATTTAACTTTACATGCGGCATATATTGCAACTCACCTAAATAACCCAAAAAAGAAAATGAAAATATGATAAACATGGCTCGATGCTCAAATAACTAACAACTTTTAACAAATATCATTTACTACCGCCTTTACACTTTCTTGGAATTGAGCAATCAATTACTCTTCCTTGGGAGCTTCCCCTCGTGGCTTGGTCCTTAAATTTATGCCTACAACATTCACACCCATAGTCTCATCCCTCTTCAGCTTTAGGCTATCTATGTAGCACTTCCTGGCGATCTCTTGATCTCCTTGGATAACCCTAACTCTCCCATCTAGGAATGGGTAATTCATACAAATATATAATGTAGATAAAGAGGCTACTAGCTGGTTGAAAGCGGGTTACTCTATAATCATATTATATGAGGATGGCACATCTATAACTAGGTACTGTACCTTAATCTTCTTGGTGTTTTCCTCAACTTCAATGGTGGTCTTCAATGTTATATAACCTTTCATCTACACTTGTTTGCAATAAAATCCTACCAATAATCCTTAGAAAGCTTTGAGGTTTTCTAGGTCCAAGCAAAGCCTCTCAAAAGCATCGCAATATAAGATGTTTGTAGAGCTTCCTTGATCAATCAATATTCTATTAATCTACCAGTTGTCACACCTTACAGATATGATATTATTCATATGGATGTCTGCAACATCGTTTTCAAAAAAAGGAGATCTCAAATGTTGGGGTTTCTAGCTCGCGCACCTCAAAATTGGTGGACGAACCTTCAATGGTTAGGATTTGACGAGCGTATTTTATGCAGGTGAAACTGGTATTTTCACCCTCAGAGAATTCTTGTGAAATGGTATTAAGGGTGTGACGTACAACATTGTTGTCGCTCTCCTTGCTTGGTTCTTGCCATTTTTGGACTCGGGGCTCCCACAAGCATCTTTCCCCTGGGAGTTAGATCTGCTTGACCTTTATGTTGAGTCACTCTTGACATACTTCTTTAGGTGACCCTATGGGATCAAACACTATATATCCTTCTTGAGTTGATAACATTCTTTCGTATGATGCCTCTTGACCTTGTGAAACTTGCACCATCAGATAGGCTTTGGCCCTATGACAACTCACTTTGGAGTTGGGTGTTTAGATATGTCGTACATGTGGAGGACTTCTCGCCATATATGCTCATAGCGAGTGCTCAAGGGCATGAAACTCTCTACGGGTTTTCTCGCCATATAACTTCATTACAACTTATTAATATAATTTTCAATTCTTTATATGTCTCATATTTTTATTAAATGTCATGGTTAGAGTATTCATTTATACTATTGTATTTCCTATTTAAAATAAGCAATAGACCACAAATTTGGTTGGTTGCTTTTAAACCAAATAACCAAACTTTTAAATTGCATTCAAATAAAATGCTTTAATCAAGTCATTGGTTCCTCATAAAGGAAAATAAAATAGGCAATTGATTGTTCAATAACATTTTAGTATGTCACTTTAATGTGAATGAGTGAATTCAAATAGAAATAAGAAGAAAAATGAGAGATTTGCAAGTAAACTTTTTTCCCGATCATTGAATTTCCTTAGAAGAAAATGAATTCAACTATGTTCACATTAACAAACCATAATTAAAATAATAGTTTATGTATTTCCATGATATAATACATGGTAAAACAACTCTAACTCAATTTAAGCAGACAATGTAACTCTAGTTCAATTTAAGAAGACAACACAGGCCCACAACAACATTGTAAATGGTAACACTGCTATTTTTTACTAAAGAGAATGAATGATGAAATCAATGTAATAAAAGATAAATCCATCATTGTCCATGATCCTTGTCAATTGGATTTCCGATTTCAATATTTAATCATTATTCACAAATCTTGCCAATTGGGGTTTCAATTTTAATCTTTAATCATTGTTCACAATTCTTGCGATCTGGTTGTCATTAACTCTTCTCAATAGAAATCACCCTATTATGTTTTTTATGCTTTTTTTTCCGTCTTATCTCTCTACTAAAACATGTGATGTATACATAGATATTTCAAATACTACAACATGAACATAAACTTGTAACATATATAAAATTGTGTGTAACCATGAGCATAAAAGAAAAACAACACACCATAACTCAATATTATGTCCATAACCTCGTCCATTCTTTGTTCACATACCATTGTATTGTGGAATTGTCACAACCGCAGTCACTCCTTGTTCTCAAATTGATGTCATCACAAGTAGCAACACCACTACTTCGTTGAATTTAACCAAAAAATTGATTAATTAGAATCAAAATAAAATTAATAAGTTGCTAATTAAAAATTATAAAAAAACCTAAATTTTCTTAAGTGGTAGCAATGAAAGTCGTTGACTCATGTATAGTAAAGAAGAGAAACATAAGAAGATTAGAAATCAAAGATAAGAAAAGAAGATGAAAAGATGTAAATAGGGAGAAGAAAAAATTATTATAGATTTGACCTTGATGTCGTAATACTAGTACATTTCTTTAATCCAAATTATTGACCCTTTCCGGGATACTATAGGAGTAGTGCTAGTTTATTCAATCCTATTACGTTTCATATCTTTATGAAAGTGGGTATGTAAATTTAGGGTATTTTAATTAAATATGTGTTTGATTCAAAAGAGAAGAAAATAAGAGAAGGGAGAAGAGAAATTTTAATTAAATATATGTTTTGTTCACGGGAAGAGGAAGAATTTTAAAAATAATTTACTTTTTTTATCCTTAAAATTCTACAACGAACATTCATATTAAATAAAATCGATATACCTAACAACAGTTTTGAGTATATTTTATCAAAGGGAAATTTGTCCATCCATAATCAACACAAATTATTAAACACAATATATATAATATTTTAAATAAATTAATATATATGAAAAAAATGAATCATAGAACAAAATTCAAAAAACAAAATCAGAATAAAAAGAATAAAATTAAACACATGTAAATAAAAAAAATATATAGTCATAATAATGAAAATAATAAAACTTCCAGAAAAAAATAAAAGTGAAAATAATGTTGATTTGAAAAAAAAAATGGAAGTATAAATAGTTGTGACATATGATATTGACTTGAGGCAGAAACAAATTTTTAAGTAAAAAAAAGAAAACTTCAACGTCTAAAATGAAGAAGAGAAATTGAATAGAAAACCTAAATTTTAATATTATATAAGCATAAATTATAATTAAAAAAAACTAGGTTAAACTATATTGTAGTCTGTCTTTCCTCCTCTAAAAACTCTGATTTAGAGAACCAAAAACCATCCTGAGAGAGATTCTTATCCCCTCTTAGTACCTTATCTTCCCTCCTAAAATATTGAACTAAATACTCTTATTTAAAATATTAGCTCTCCTCCCCTCCCCTCCAAAAACCATTAAAAAAACATAAGACTTAGACTATCTATTTCTTATAAAGTGCATATCGCATTCATTTGTCAATCATCTCCAACACAACAACACACAACAAAATTCATCTTCCTTTCTTCTTCTTTTTTATTTTTTATTTTTTTAATTATCCATCCTCAAACCAAATACTAAACTAATATTAATTTCTAGAATTTTTTTTCTTCCAATTTTCCTTGATAAGACTTCCAATTTCACTCAAAATCCAAATAAATTCAAATCCATTTTTATCTTCATCGAAAGTTTCAACCTTTAGTCTCAATTTACCATTTTCTCTCATTTATTAAATCCCTCATCTTTCTTGCAAATTAATAATGATATCTATGTTGGAAATTAAACAAATTCCTGATGTGGAATTTCACCAAACCTATGTAGAATTCCGAATCAAATCTTGATGAACAAGAATCAATCTTTCTGATTTATTATTCCTCGTGTCCTGTGCTCTTCACTCGAGTGAATCAATCACACATTGGTTGCGAGATAGTTATGTTGTATGATGATAATTGAAGAATAAAATAAAATATGAATTGAGGAATAAAAGAGAAATTAAGGTTTTAGAGAAGGGAAGAAGAAGAAGAAGAATTCTGCAGAGAAACTTCTCTACTTTTCACACTGATATTCAACTATGCAACTACGTTACATCCAATGATAGGATACCTCCCTATTTATAGATTGAGATTTCTTACACACTAAGAAATCTCCAACTAACCTAACTAACTCAGCTAAAACAAACAAATAAAGCTAAGTCTAGAATTCTGTCGAGATACAATTCGTCTACATTTTGATAGTTTCATAATTTGATACATTGTGCATTTCAACAACATGCTTCGACACAAGGAATCAACCTAATTGTTTCTATCCTAGCAACAGGTGCAAAAACCTCATCAAAGTCGATTCCTTCTTTCTGAATAAATCCTTTTGCCACAAGTATTTCCTTATGTCGAGTTACTTCTCCTTTGGGATTAAACTTCACCTTGTATACCCACTTCACATTGATTTCCTTCTTGCCTTGAGGAAATTCGATAAGTGACCAAGTGTTGTTGACTTAGATGGACTACAATTCTTCATTCATTGCTTTTATCCACTTTGAATCCTTCAATTCTTCAACTGCATTGATTGGTTCGACATCTCACCTTCATCATCGACCACATCATATGATGTAATCACACATTCTTGCAAGTTTGCAATCATGTGTCTTATTCTTTGAGGTATGCTTGTGCTTGCTTGACCTTTGACTTCTTCTTGTCGAACTTCTCTTTTGACTTCATTTGCTGGTTCTTCACATAAGATTCTCACTGAATCCTTCTTTACATTTTCACTCCAATCCCATTCCTTAAGCTCATCGATGATCATGTCCCTGCTAACCACTACTTGCTTGTTCACTAGGTCGAATAACTTGTATCCTCCATTCGAATGATATCCTATTAGGATCATTTGACTTAACTTGTCATTAAGTTTTCTTCTCAACTGATCAGGCACACATCTATGGGCTATAAATCCAAATACCTTCAGATGACTTGTCATCAAGTTTTTTGTCGAATATCTGTTCAAAATATATGTTATAGTCGACATAGCTTCTCCCATAAGGTATATGCTTTCCTTTCAACTTACTTCTCACCATATTCATGATGATTATATTCTTCCTTTCAGTAGTTCCATTTTGTTGTGGAGTGTAGGGTGGAACCACCTTATGCACAATTCCTTCTTTCTCACATAATGTGTTGAAGTCTTTCGACACATATTATTCACCACTATCAATCCTCATAATCTTAAGCTTTCGACCACTTTGTCTTTTGACCATAGATTTAAATTTGACAAATACCTCGATCGCTTCACTTTTCTTCTTGATTAGGTAAGTCCATAGTTTTTGACTAAAATCATCTATGAATGTGACAAAGTATTTGTTACCTCTAATCGAATCCACCTGGATATGACCACATACATCAGAGTATATGATTTCAATAATTTCCTTCAACTTGCTTCATGCATCCTTGCTGAAGTTATTCTTGTGTTGCTTTGCCTGCATACATTCCTCACATACTTCATCTGGAATGTCGATTTCTGGTAACCCCTAAACCATATTTCTTCTTTTCAGATATCTGATGTCTTTGAAGTTGAGATGACCAAGTTTACAGTGTCATATCCATTCATCCCTCCTAGTTGCAGCTACAAATCACTTATGCTCCATCACATTAAGTTCAATCCTAAAGGTTCTATTCTGAGACATATGAGCCTTCAAGATCAACCTTCCACCTAAATCGCGAACTCTCATCATCTTGTCTTCAATCGGCACTTTGTAATTCTTTTCGACTAACTGTCCTATGCTGAGAAAATTACTTTTCATGCATGGTGTCATACCCCAAAATTTGCCCATTAATATTTCAAGACATTTCAGGGCACTCCGACTCATTTTTATGACACTTAAAGGATCAAAGGCCCAGCTCGCGAATGACCCAAAATGGCCTACTCGCTACACGCTCACCTAGTGATAATATGAAAGTGGTTTATTTGGAAGCGGAGGAAAAGGGGTGCAAAAAGGAAAGAAAACGAACCAAACAGCAAAGCCCAACCCAAAGTACAAGAACACGGGCGTGGCATCTGTGACGAGCGTCACGCCTCGCACACCCCTGTGACGGGCGTCACACATGGTGTGACGAACGTCACACCATTCCCCTACTTTGTGGGCGCAGGCAACGCTTCGGAGACTTGAAGATCCGTTGGGCCCTATATCCACGTACGTGTTGAAGACTTTTTTTTGGCAGCAGGCATGACCTAATGACAACAATATAAATAGCCGCCTTGAAAACCTAAAACGGGGAGCTTTTTCCGAGATTCTTTTTCCTTTGCCGTTTTCGCCTTTGCATTTTTTCTTCTTTTCCAGTAGCTTAGGCATTGTGTTTTACAAGTGCTACACTATTTCTTTTGCAATTCCGGATTCCCTTTTGGTATTTAGTTAATTCTTTTCGCACAATAGTTTCTATAACGGAAACTATTGTGTGTCTTTTTACCGAATCTAATCTTACGGCGGCAGCAAGGTCACCTCCGCTCAATTCTATCCGATCGGCCAATTCAAGGTTGCGACTCAATTGCAAACAGGTTTGCGTTACTATTATCGCTTTATGTTCCTAATTCATATGTGATATCATAATTGAGATTCATAAATATATTTGAGGCTTTGCATGTAACTTAAGTATGCCTGGATACTTTGAATTGTTGTAATGGATGCCGCTGTTCTTCGTCCTATTTTGATCTTTGCCCATCTGACCTGTTTTATCATAACCATGCTTTGTTTACCTATTACTTTGGTGCAACTCTCGATTGCACCCTGATTTGGTATTCTAACCCGTTTGCTGAATTTTGCAAAGGTTCATATGTCCCGGGAAAAGATTGTTGTTTAGGTCTCCCACTTTATTTGTGGGATACCCTTGTGGAGACTCACCCTAAGTGGCCTAATTAATTTTAATGTGTTCATTTTAATGTCTTAATTTTAATGTATTAATTTTAATGTATTAATTTTAATGCATTGATTTTAGTATGGACTTAATTACTTAATTGACTTTAAAATATGACCTTTAAATAAGTGATCTTGGACCTCTCTTTGCTGCCTTACGGTATTACGGTATAATGGTCATGTCCCGCGAATGTGGGGATACACTTAGCAATGGCCCTTCGATTAAATCATCATAAAATAAATCATGGTCCCTCGGATGTTGCCTTCGAAAATACAATTTTGTCCCGCGATGACCCTTCGGTGTAGCCTACGGTTAAATGATGATCGTCCCTTCGAATGCTAAGGTATCCTTACAACTGTTGCCTTCAATGACCTATCGATGACCCTACAATGACCCTTTTACATCCCAAGGATAAAACTACTTACTTCTCAATAGTCAGGACAGTTTTACCCTCATAAGGATAGGAAATGCCCGGAAAGACCTCGGACAGGTATAACCTTAATTGCTCATTCATAACAAAAAAATACTTTTCACACCTTACACCTTTCAAACATCTTTTGGAAAATCATCACTTAGCATACATCCGTACTAGGATCATTGCCGAGTTATATTTTTCTAAACTACTTTCAAAAACTATACGAGATAACCACTTTGTATACATTCATGCAAGAATCATTACAAAGTTAAATTCTCATTTTCAAAACATTTTTCACACATTTCTCAACCACCTTTTTCAAACTAGAAAACATAAATGATTGAGCAATTAAGAGCCCATGGATAACCATGGATACAAAGGGTGCTAATACCTTCCCTTTGTATAAAGTACCTCCCGAACCTAAGAATTTAAAATTAAGGTCTTTCCTGTTCTTTTCCACCTTTCCTTATGGGATAAAAGAAAAGTCGGTGACGACTCTTGCTATCCGCGACATTGCGATAAAAAGCAAAACACCCCAAGTCAGTTCACCGTATGACAGAACTGGCGACTCTGCTGGGGACTACAAAGAGAGGTCCATCTTAAAAAGAAAAAAATCATTTGTGTTTTCTAGTTTGTTCCTTCTTTTAAGGGAATTTGCTGAGTGAAAGATCCTACACCCGGATCTAGTGTACCTTAGGTAAGTAGCAATAGATCATCGCGACTATCCGGCGTATACTGGAATGGTCAAAATGATGGCTACGGTTAATGTGGCACTTTGGATGTCCTGATGTTCCTCATGTTAGTTGAGGAAATATTTGGCATTCGCGTGGTGTCATAAAAGCATTAACCAGACCTTTAGAACCCTAATTGACTCATCCTGGCCATTAGAAAGTAGTGAGATAACTGGCTTCGGTTCCGACTGAGGTTGGTTGATACTCGATACTACACTCTTTGAGATTGGACTTTAGGGAAGCTTCGGTCAACCACTTGGTGTTGCACTGAAGTGGACCTAAAGAAAGATCGATGATCTGAGATCCTTCTAGAACCCGGTTACTATTCTAGGACAGGTTGAACCAACCAAACTTCAGTGGGGAGGGTACTTACCTATGGAACTCATGCAAGCCTTAAAACCTAGGAATAATTGTTGTGTGACATGCTTGTGCTTGCATAACATCATAACATCATAACATCATAACATCATAACATCATCATACTAACCATTTCAAGGACTTAGGAATTTAGCTTTGCTCTGTTGAACAGGCTATGGCTCCCAGGAAGACCATCCGGATCAATTTTGTAGCAATCTCTCCTCAACTCAAGGATTTAGTGTCAGAACTTCCCGATCATGCTCAGTTCATCAAGAAACACGGTCATCTCCTCAATTTGGTTACCACTGGTTTCAAAGAAGATATGATGAGAGTCCTATTCCAGTTCTTCGATCCCAAACATCATTGCTTCACTTTCCCAGATTATCAGTTGGTACCCACATTAGAAGAATTCTCCCAGCTGCTTGGGATACCTATCCTGGATCAAATACCTTTCAGTGGTTTAGAAAAGAGGCCAAAATCTGAAGAAGTTGCCGCAGCTTTACACATGACGAAGTCCGACATCGAAGCTAATTGGGTAACAAGGAGTGGAGTTAAGGGTTTACTTGCCAAATTCCTGACAAATAAGGCCCGAGAATTCTTAAAAGTTATGAACGTCCGTGCTTTCGAAGACATCCTGGCATTGCTAATCTATGGCTTGGTGTTATTCCCTAATCCAGACCAATTCATAGACATGAATGCTATTAAGATATTTCTCACTCATAACCCTGTACCTACCTTGCTGGGAGACATTCTGCATTCCCTCCACACTCGTACCATGAAAAGGCAAGGGACTCTCATGTGCTGCATACCTCTATTGTCTAGGTGGTTTATTTCACACCTTCCTCAATCAGTCTTGAAGAATGAGCAAAATCTGAGATGGTCTCAAAGGATAATGTCACTCTCCCATTCAGGCATCTGTTGGTGTCCTCAGTTCAAGGAAAATGTTACCATCATTGATCGTTGTGGCGAGTTCCCTAATGTACCACTCCTAGGAATAAGAGGAGGTATTACTTACAATCCTGCTTTAGCTCTGCGACAGTTTGGTTGTGCTCGAAGAGATGGCCCACATGAAATGATCATCGAGGGCATTGTGTTCGACTATGACAACGATTCCCAAGGCCACTGTCAAAGATTTGTACGAGCTTGGGGCATGGTGAAGAGAGGTACGGTAGGACAGAAAAATTCTATTCCTATGGAACCTTATCTCGGATGGGTACGCGCCAGAGCTCGTGAACTTGTCATGCCATATCTTGCAATCGGACCTCAGATTGTCGAACCTGAAGCTGAAGGAGGTGCTCCTCAGATCATTCCTTATCCAGATATGCCTACCAACATTGAGGAACTAAAGAGATCCTGGATCCAGTTGAGAGAAGAAAGGGATACTTTCGAGACTCAGTTCGTCGCAGAAAGGAAGAAAGTGTTAGAACTTACCAGTCAGCTTAATGAGGAACGAAGACTCAATGCATATCTTCGCCCGAAAAGAAGTCGCCCCTGGGAGACTTGAGCTTTGTATTTTTACTATTATTCCTTTTGTAATGAACATTGAAAAAAAGTAGCAATAAAACATTTCCCTCTTGTTGGGGATTTATGCAGAGTAAAATTCCAAAAGTCCTTGAAAACATTTCGTACATTGCATCGCATAACATAACATTGCATAACAGGTGTTCTAAAGGACCATATTCTCACGGTCTGCCTCTTAAACAGAAAAATGGATCTCGAACAGACTGTCAAAGATCTCCAGACTCAGAATGCTCAATTCAAGGAGATGATGTTAAGCTTATCCAAGGGGCAGGAGGAACTGAAGGCTCTTTTGGCCGAAAAGAAGAAGGACAAGAAAGCTGTGAGCTTCATTAACCCGGGCAGAAGGCGTAAAGGACAGGCTACGGGAATCAAATTTGGAATCCCGAATGGTCCAGAAGAGGGGGCGGAGGATGATTCAGAGGAGGAGAATGCTGATTTCTCTAACCCTGAGGATGATGATGAAGAGTATGAAAATGAACAGTACTCTCCGAGAGATGATAAGTATAAATTGCTGGAGGAACGCATGCTAGCCATGGAGGGTCAGAAGACACCTGGTCTGGATTTCGAAAGTCTGGGTCTGGTCTCCGATGTGACCATTCCCCGCAAATTCAAAATCCCCATTTTCACTAAGTACGATGGTGCATCCTGTCCTCAGATGCATCTAAGGGCTTATGTGAGAAAGATTCAGCCGCACACTACTGATAAGAAACTGTGGATCCATTTCTTCCAAGAGAGCCTGTCTGGCACACAGTTGGAATGGTATTATCAGCTCGAGAGCTCTGACATCCGCACCTGGACTGATTTAGCGACAGCCTTCTACAAGCAGTACCAGTACAACTCTGAGTTAGCACCTACCCGGCTACAGTTGCAGAATATGGCCATGGGATCTAAAGAAAGCTTCAAAGAGTATGCTCAGAAATGGAGAGATTTGGCTGGCAGAGTCAAACCCCCTATGACTGATCGAGAGTTAGTGGACATGTTCATGGGTACACTGACTGGCCCATTCTACAGCCATCTACTGGGAAGTTCTTCATCAGGTTTCACTGAACTTATACTGACAGGTGAACGGGTAGAGAGCGGCATTCGAAGTGGAAAGATACAGGCAACTACTTCTGCAAGCACCAAAAAGTCCTATCAGGGAAAGAATGAATCAAATGCTGTGTACAGTGAAAGGAAGCATAACAAGAAGAATCGTGACCATATTGTTGGGGCAGTTACAATTGCCGCCCCACCAGCTCAAAACTTCCAGCAAAGACCAGACAGACCAAGAAGGCAGTTTACCAAGCTCAATATGACTTTAGCACAAGCACTAAAAAGTATGCTAAAGGGAAACTTAATCACTCTCAGAGGTCCTCCTGCAAATGTCAACACTACTTCGCCTCGTTATAATCCCAATGCCAGGTGTGCATATCACTCCGATAGCCCCGGACACGATACAAACGATTGTTGGTTGTTGAAGAACAAAATTCAGGATATGATCGACGCTGGGGAAATTGAGTTCGAGCCTCCGGAGACTCCTAATGTCATCACTGCCCCTCTGCCTAATCATGACAAGACTGTCAATGCTGTGGAGGATACTGATAACGGTTGTGACTTGGATAGCTGGATTCTCCCAATAATTGATGATGGACTCAATAATTGGAAGGCTGAAGACACTATCCCGATTTTCTCTAGTCAGGAGTAATTGTTATTGCTATTTTAGTGTTTCAAAGCATTGTGTCTATACCCGGGGCATAATAGCTAATTTTTCAAGGGTTTGTCATTTTTCATAAGCATATTCATATTCAATAAATCAATGGACTTTTTTGCATTCAAATATTGCGCTCTTTATCTTTCCTGTCATTTTTCAAACAAGCTATGTTTTCTTGCACACACCCACGTAACAATTTGTCGACCCATATCCACTCTGGATCTTGTTGATAATAGTTCTACTACTGTTCATTATGACTTTGAAAATCCGATCTACCAAGCCGAGGATGGAAGTGAGGAAGGTTGTAAAGTCCCTGGAGAACTTGCCAGACTGTTACTACAAGAAGAAAAGACCATACAGCCGCAGGAGGAATCAATTGAAATTGCAATGGGTACTGAAATAGACAAGAAAGAAGTCAGAGGATTCTTGGGACACTTGAATTACATTGCCCGATTCATCCCACATTTGACTGCTACCTGCAAACCCATCTTCAAATTACCAAAAAAGAAAAATCAAGAGATGGTATGGAATGATGAATGACAAAATCAAGAAATATCTCCAAGAACCTCCAATTCTGATGCTACCAGTTGAAGGAAGACCTCTAATCATGTATTTGGCCGTGTTAGAAAATTCAATAAGGTGGGCTGGGGCAACATGACGAGTCTGGTCGAAAAGAGCATGTCATATACTGCCTTAGCAAAAGGTACCGACTGTGAAACAAGATACTCACAGCTCGAGAAAGCTTGCTACGCTTTGGCCTAGGCTGCTCGCCGACTAAGACAGCATATGTTGAATCATACCACTTTATTGATTTCTAAGATGGATCTTATCGAATATACATTCGAGAAATCTGTTGTCCCGAAAGAGTTATCACTGATAATGGTACTAAACTGAACTCTGCATGCAGTTCAAAATAAAACACCATAACTCTTCTCCGTACCGGCCAAAGACGAACGACGCCGTGGAGGCTGCTAACAATATCAAGAATATAACAGTAACATACAAAGACTGGTATGAGATGTTACCTTTTGCTCTTCATGGTTACCGCACTTCGACAGGGGCAACCCCTTTCTCTTTAGTCTATGGAATGGAAGCCGTTTTACCAGTGGAAGTTCAGATCCCCTCTCTAAGAATTGTGAAAGATGCAGGCTTAGATGAGGATGAATGGATTCAAACTCGACTCGATCAGATAAATTTGATTGATGAAAAGAGACTTGCGGTTGTTTGTCATAGGCAGATATATCAGAAGCGCATGATCCAGGCATTTAACAAAAAGGTCAA